>NC_054372.1:70319505-70641172 GCF_017654675.1 Xenopus laevis | reverse complement strand
CTAGAGTAAATGTCTATGCCAGTGATCCCCAACCAGTAGCTCGTGAGCAACATGTTGCTCTCCGACCCCTTGGATGTTGCTCCCAGTGGCCTCAAAGCAGGAGCTTATTTTTAAGTGGCAAGTTTTGTTTGTATAAAAACCAGGTGCACTGCCAAACAGAGCCTCAATGTAGGTTGACTATCCATATAGGGGCTACTAAATGGCCAATCACAGCCTTTATTTGGCACCCCAAGAATATTTTCCATGCTAGTGTTGCTCTCCAACTCCTTTTACTTCTGAATGTTGCTCACGGGTTCAAAAGGTTGGGGATCCCTGGTCTATGCGGAGTCATGTTAAAGCAACAGGATTAGTAAAATATAAATGAATTCATTTTATTAACGAGGCTAGGGTCACTTGTGCAATAATATCAGTGCAGGTATAGGATCTGTTATGCAGAAACTGTTATCCAAAAAGCTCTGAATTATTGGAATGTCTCCTATAGACTCAATTTTAATGAAAAAAAAATTAATTTTTAAAATGCCATCTTTTTCTCTGTAATAGTAAAACAACACCTTGTACTTGATCCCAACTAAGATATATAAGATTTAAGTAATTCTAATTGAAGGCAAATCAAACATATTGGGCTTATTTAATGTTCAAATGATTTTTGTAGAGTTATGCTGATCCAAATTATGGAAGGACCCTTTATCTAGAAAAGCCCAAGTCCCCAGCATTCTGTATAACAGGTCCTATAACTCTATGTGAATTACATATATGTGAACCGATATGCTCTGGCTTTTCCACAGGGCTGGTTATAGTTTTTGTTCTTATTCCTCTATATTTATTTTAATGGCATAATTGTGCTATGAAAAGCACTGAAAACAAATATGAGGGAACTCATTTATAAACTGGGCAAATGTGCACCTGGGCAGTAACCAATCAAGTGATTAGCTTTTTCAGCCAGCTGCAGGTTGAACACTGAAATAATCATCTTATTGGTTGCCATGGATTACTGTCCATGTGGAAATTTGCTGTGTGACATCATCTCCACTTCCTGTTTTATGCGTGGAGTGGATGTAACATGCTGAGTATTCTCAAAACTAATGGGCAGATTTATCAAAGTGTGAATTTAGAACTCAACCACAGAAAAACTTACTCACTTTATGTTCACCCCTATGGGATTTTTAAAAGCATGTTTATCAAATGGTGAACTCCATTGATCAATATGTTTCTTAAAACCCCATAAGAAAGAATAGAACATGGGTGAGTTCTAATCTCACATTTTGATAAATCTGCCCCCAAGGAGGGGAGCTTTGACAGGCATTGGATGGCAGAGAGGTGGAAGGGTCAGACTAAAGTCATAAGGAGAGGAGTACCTTGGTTGCCAGGAGAACGCAGTACGAATACACCAGTCCATGTGGTCAGTGATGAGCAGCATCCCACCCACCCCCTAAAATGGTTTGGTGATATGGTAATGCCCGTTCACTCCAGTGGAGTAGGCAAGCATTCGAGGGTGGTAATATTTATGCAATTGTTATGTAACTTAATAAAGCTGTGGCCATTTCACATACATCCTGGACTGTTGTATGTAATTTCTTGGGGAGTACAGGGAAGGTAAGTGGCAATGGTTCAGTAAGGGGAGGGCCTTGACAACTGCATGCCTTGACGATGCCGTGGTCAATGTTTTATTCTTGTGTTGTCCCATATAGAGGTGGGTTGGGAAATTTTGCTTGCTGAAAGAATCGCTAAATTATGAACTTGGAAAACCTCTAAAAATGTGCGTTTTTTGTACAATTACTAGTGAAAAAAAATCCGAAAACTCTGAGGGGCAGATTTATCAAAGGTCAATGTGAAAATTGTAATTAAAAAAATTCGAATTCGAGCTAATTTTTGTGTACTTCGATTAGGGAATAGTCCAAATTCGATTTGAATTTGAAAAAAATGAGAAAATTAGAATTTCAAAATTTATCATGTACTGTCTCTTTAAAAATTCGACTTCAACAATTGCCATCTAAAACCTGCTGAATTGCTGTTTTAGCCTATGGGGGACCTCCTACAACCTATTTGGGGTCAATTGGTGGACTTTGAAAAATCGAAGTCTTTTTGGGGGGGAAAAACGTATAATTCGAATGCGCTATTACTTCTATTTGTACGTTTCGAATTTGATCGAAAACGGACCTATTCAATCGAAAACTGACCTATTCGGTTAATTTAATTTCGGTTAATTTTCGGTTTTTGAATTCGAATTTCGAAGTTTTTCAAATTGATAAATCTACCCCTTAAAGTACGAATGACTAAAAACTGGTCCAAAAGGATGAGTGCAGCTCCCACTGACTTGTATAGGACTTCCACAGGTTTTACCTGGTGAAATTTTGAATTGCAGTTTTTTGCTATAGTATGATGGCAGTGGATTCGTTTTGTTCTTAAACTGTGGCATGGCATGTTTGCTATTGCATCCTTGGCATAATTACCTTATCTTTTGCCTTTTAGCATTAATTACGTAATTAGTTATGTAATTGCTTTGTTAAATTCATTTTTAAACTCTGATCTTTGGCTTTTTATTAAAGCAGAATAAACACAAGCAAAATGAAAAGACCATTATTTTGGGAACCTTTCTATTGCATGCCATAAAAGTAGCTGCAAATTCCATGAGCTTTGATTTTTTTTTTACACACCCAGCTTAACAGCTTTGCACACTTTTCAAAGTTGGAAGCTTCAGAGAGAGTTTGAAGTTCTAGCTCTAACAGCAGACATTAAAAAATAAAATGTTAATATAACACTTTGGTCAAAATATGTAAGCTCACGTGCCACGTCAAGGCCCTCATTGTACCTACCGTATATACCCGAGTATAAGCCGAGTTTTTCAGCATCCAAAATGTGCTGAAAAAGTCTACCTCGGCTTATATTCGGGTCAGCGGTACCCGACCCTAGTAGCTGAGATTGCAGTCACTTTTAATCATTCCTATACCAACAGTACACTTGGGGAGAGACTGCAATATCACACAGCACCCTCTGTTGGTTATATGAAAGAATAACAGTGACTGCAATATCACACAGCGCCATCTGTTGGTTATATGGAAGAATAACAGTGACTGCAATATCACACAGTGCCCTCTGTTGGTTATATGAAAGATTAACAGTGACTGCAATATCACACAGCGCCCTCTGTTGGTTATATGAAAGAATAACAGTGACTGCAATATCACACAGCGCCATCTGTTGGTTATATGGAAGAATAACAGTGACTGCAATATCACACAGTGCCCTCTGTTGGTTATACGAAAGATTAACAGTGATGGCAATATCAAACAGCACCCTCTGCACATGGTAGTGGGTCAGTGGGACAAAGCACACAGTAATCCGTTTGGCAATTCTCTGTCACCATCAACTTTGCAAAGAAGTCCGGTTGATCCCTGGGGGGGTCGCTTTGGCAGAATGTGCACTGCTGGGAGACAGGGCTGTAGTTGTGTCTAGGCTTATACTAGAGTCAATAAGTTTTCCCAGTTTTCGTAGGTAAAATTAGGTACCTCGGCTTATACTCGGGTCGGCTTATACTCGAGTATATACGGTAAGTCCTACACTATCCATTAGCATTCTAGGTTTGTAGTGCATTTAAAATCAAGTCCCACAGCAAACAATGTGACTGAGTAATAAGAAGCTTATTTATTAAGGGTTGAAGTTTAGTGGTTTTAGAGGTTTTTGAAACGACAACTAAACTCACAAACTCTGACATTTATTAAAAGAGCTGAATATAAAAAGTGCAAACCAAAAAAACCAGGCTACAGGAACTTTATATTTATTTGTATGAAATGAACTATGTTTCTTTACTATGGTTCTAGAAAATTAAAGTTTTTATAACCTTGACTTCTGCATGAAGAAAGAATAAACAACTTGCTGAAAATGGAGATACTAAAGATTATTTCAGAAACGGAGAAGTGGTGCAGAATGTATAATTGATTATACTATATTTAGCATTTCTGAAAAATCCATACCTGCCACGGTCTTCCATGGCCAACGTATTTTCCATCATTGGTGGAGAGGGCAGGCCCAGATTTCCTTATTTGACGCCCCTAGGCTGTGAGGTCCTTCCACCCACCAGCTTTTATGCGCATCCCCCCATGCACACATGCACCGGATCGCTGGGGAGCTTCGGCCTGGACCTGCCGCCCCTGGCCTGGACCTTTGCGGCCTCTCCACAAATCTGGACTGGGAGAGGGCATTGGTTATGATCCAACTTCTCAGAAAACCTTGTGCCACTCTGTCTGTAGTTCAACCTTATTATTTCTGTATAATACCCAATTATTTAGGTATTGACAGTGTCGGACTGGCCCACAGGGATACCAGGAAAACTCCCGGTGGGCCCAGGTGTCAGTGGGCCTCTTGCTTCTAACCATTTGGCCTATTTCATGGTCATTCCCTAATTCTTTATGGGAACAAGGAGGCTTAATAATGGAAGAATAGAGTATAGTATGTAGAGAAATGAGACTAGGAGAATAAAGAGTTTGAATGAGGAGTGGAGGATATAATAGTTTGGAAAGAGAATTGGTGTATTGCTTTAAATAGATAAATATTTTTCCTTTGGGGTCAGAAAAAATCTCTCTCTCTCTCTCTTGGACTCATAGCCCTTCGGCAGTAGAAACATAAGTTAAAGCACAGTGTGGGTAGGGCTGCGTGTACAACAGTGGAAACATGCATTAGAAACACAACGAGCCAGGTAAACACACGTCAATATACAGTATGGTATCAGTTCCTAAGAAAACACTATTCATATACATAGAAATTATACCACGTTCCCGTAATACTTAAAGGGTAAAGATACACATGAAGATTTATCAATGCTACTTTAAAGAACCAACAATCACAACGACTGTGAGCGCTTTTGGTTTCAAAGGTTGCAGCGACGAATCGCCATGTGTGTCGAGAAAGCAACACCAAGCATAGTGTTTTGCTGCTTTCATTTATTGGTCTCACAATATGTGGACCTTGTCTCAGGTGGGAATTTTCATAACACTCCCTAGGGAACAGTAAATAACATACAATTACAGCAACCAATAAGCATTTGTATCATAACGCCAGGTGTAGGATCGGTAATATTAAAAATCTGTCTTATCTTTTTTTTTTATAAAGGTTGGCTCAGCTTTAGAAAGAATGCCTGATGTCGTTATTAAAAATAAACTTAGGGTCATTGGTCAGTAATAACAAAGCTCTGACATAGTGTGGGTAGGGATTTGCGTATTACAATGGAAACATGAATATTGAACTAAATAAACCCACGTCAATATAGCTACTTCAATGGAAACATTTTCAAGTAGTGCATATAAATAATACAAGCAGGTTCCATAACACTCCCAGTGTCATTCAGTATGTACTGTACCAAGTGGGTACAGGTACAGCATCCTTTATCTGGAAACCCATTATCCTGAAGGTTACAAATTACAGGAAGGCATCCTCACAAATACTCAAATAATTCAAAATGCAAAAAATATTTCCTTTTTCTTTGTAATAATAACAGTACCTTGTACTTGATCCCAACTAAGACATTTGCCTTATTGGAGGCAAAACGATCCTATTGGGTTTATATTAGGTTAAAATAATTTTTTAGTAGACAAAGTATGGCGATTCAAATCACAGAAAGACACCTTATCTGGAAAACCCCAGGTTCCAAGCATTCTAGATAACAGGTTCCATACTGTACCTACATTTTTCTACCAATGCAACCAGCAAACATTAAGAAATGAGTTTTGATCAGTTTGTTACAAGTTACAATATGCAAGCAAAGATATGATTGTTTGGTGTGCAAAGAAAAAAGAAACAGGAAGAAAAACACTCCTGGTCACTGAGAAGAACCCTGGGCCAGTGCTCCTGTTTAGCAAAAATCTGCACCAGCACCGGAGTTCTTCTCAGCTAACAGGAACATTTCTAAGGTAAGTGAGTACAATCACTGGGGGTTGACTTATTTTTGGGGAGTGAGACCATTTGTTTTCATAAAGTCACACAGAATCATGCTTGGACAAATTATATGTCATTGCATGCAAGAAATCAGTGCCCAACACAGTGCCAATCCCCCCCAAAATACCTGAATACCCTTGCGTGGACAGTGAGATTGGGAGGGAGCCATTAGCATCTTGCCACTTTATTTATACTGCAGGCAGTGTCCACGTTTTACATTTTACCCTCAGTAAGTGTTGACGCTCATAATAAAAATGAAAGGTGTCATTTAGGGAGCCCTCAGTTACAGAGCACTTGTGCCCCTTTGGATTAATTATGTCTACACTGTGCAGCAGATCAAAAATCCATACCTATGTGCCTTCTACCAACATCTCCCCACTAGTACACTGATTAACGCTGTTACATAATAACTCAACAGATAAGGCTGCATGGGTGGGCTGCCACTTGTAGCAAGTTGAAAATGAACATGTATAAATGCAAGTACCTTTTTAAATAGTGTCAATGGTCACTCAATTGTATGTCCATTTAGGTTTGTTCACATGTGCTCAAACCTTTTCTAGTATAAGCTGCATAAATAGGGCTTTCAACTGTTTTTTCTTTTAATTCTTCTTATTAAAAGGTAAGTATGGAATATTACTTATTTTTTAACTTACTGTAACCCCATGGATGGAACTGGGACTTATTCTTTTTTTTCCTATCTTGTTTTATTTCTTATTTATAAACCTGGCAGGCAGCATTTAGCGGGAGGAGCCAATTAGTCAATAGTTCATTATCAATCTAAGAATGTGATACAGAGTCCAGGTAGAGGGAACTGATAAAAATTGTTCATGGTCAATGTTCAAAAGTTAATGAACTTAATAAAACTTATAGAAGAAAGGGAAAATATGCTGGCTATATGTTATATGAAGTAATGTAATTTGCCTCATAGAATACTTAATGCTAACGCTAGCCTGCTACAATGCTACCTGCGTCCCTGTCTCCACTGTCCAACACCTCTTGCTTTATTCCACTTCATTTTCTTTCAAAAATGATAACATATTATTCCCTCTCATAGACTTATGCAGGCCCCTTTTTTTTAGAACAACCTCGTTTATACTAATAAGCCGGTAACATTAATTCACTCTGTTTGGAGTGGATCTGTATAGTGAAAATGCACTCTTGTAACACTGTCCACCAACCCAGTAATCTTCAGCAAAAGGCATTTATGGAAGGCAGGAACATGTGGTGTCCCATACCTGGTGCTATAGCTTGTTATATACATTGTTCTGATATGTGTTTTTTCCATGCATATAATGTTTTTCCACTCCATCTTTACTTAGACTGATCTAAGGGTCTATCCACAAATCCCAAATGGATGAAATATGTTATTATATTTTACCTAGCTAATTGAGGTGCTTTTGTCTGTAGTGTTGTAAGAAATATGATTCTCAGTGTGCCCTTTCACAACACACACTTAAATATAATATAATATATAATAAAAATGTATGTGTTTACATATTAACAACAGCTAACAAACTGTGCAAAGCGATAACATTGTTGACACTTGTTAGTGAAAGTGTAGACACTGGAAAGAGTAAACACTGGAAACAACAGAGAAACCTGAGCATCTTAAGATGTTATCAGTACAGTATATTTATCTAATAACAAAAGGGGAAGTTGTGAAAACTAACATGTATTGTATTACCAATTGCTAAGCGTCTTCTGACGCCTAAAGGTATACTATTTTCTTGTTGTAGTTTCCATAAATGTTTCTAACTCTGCTTGCAGATTTTGCCATGTGGGTGAAATTCATGGGGGCAAATTCACTAAGATTCGAAGTTGCGACAGCTTCGCCGCACTTCGCCAGGTGCAGTTTCGCCAGCGCTACGGAAATCCACTAAAATGTGAAGTTGTGCTCAGGGAGGCAAATGTAGCGAAGTTGCGCTACCGTTACTTCGTCAGGCAAAGCAAAGTTACACTAGCGATGCCTAATTTGCATACGGCGCGAAGTTAAAATATAATGCACGTATATGCTGCAGCAACTACATCACACTACACAAGCCCAGGAAATCTTTAAAAAATAAAATAAAGGTGTTCTATTGCCCTGCACATATGTTAGGAAATGTAGGGGGGAAGGAGGGTACCCCCAGAAAAATTTACCCTATTTTACTTTTTTTAAAAGTAAAAGACGCCAGCGTTTTTTGGGACTTAGAAAAAATTTCAACTATTTTTGGACAAACTCCTATCTATTGTATTGAACTTTGCCAGGTCTGACCTTGCAAAGTAAAGTCTGGCGCAAGAGGTAACGTTCAGTAAAATGTGCAAGTTAGTGAATTAGCGTAGTTACGTCCCTTCGCCATAGTGCAACTTCGTCTGGCGTAAGGGTGCAAAGGAGCGCTAGAGTAGGTCCACTTCACTAGCAAATTTATGCCAGCACCCGTTAGTAAAACGGCGAAGTAACGAAATGACGTCACGCTGGTGAATTTGCGCTAGCGTTAGCCGATTTGCGCTTTAGTGAATTTTCCCCATGGTCCTGGAATCCTTTCTTGCAAAACAGATAGGTATCTGGTCTTTTTGCCAGCAATTAGACTTTCATGTTACAAGCTTTCTGTCTCCCCACCTATTGCCTTACTGCTTAGCCTACAGATGGGTGTCAGTAGTAGGCCATTGGCAGCAGGGGAATAGACTGCTTATGGTCTGCTAAAATACTGTGGCTCTCCTTATCCGGCTGTGTTCCCACATCTTACTACCACTCTGGTGTTCTCGGGGATGTGCCTTTTATCTACTGCATTTTGTGTGCAATCATTGATGTTAGCAATGCACCTTATAACCAATGTGGTTTTTAGGATGCCACATACCCCAAGACACTTAGGGGCCTATTTATTAAAATTAAAATTTTTCTAGTCAAGTTTTGAAGGGGACATTTTTAGAGGAAAAATACTCAAATTGTTCGAGATCTATTATACACTGAAGTTGCTAACAATTCAAATCCTGAAGCTGCTAACAATTTAACTGCAGATGGTCTCTTTAACCTGCAGATGGTCTCTTTAACCGTGCCTTCGCGGTTGTCAAAAGTTTTGTGCTGTTTACGCTGGTTTTCGTTCAAAAATTATGTCGGACTAAACTTGAAAAAGTTTAGTTTTCAGAGAGTCAATTTGAAAAAATTGCATGATCTGTATTGACACTTGAATCCATACAATCAACCGTGCCTTTGCGGTTCTCCAAAGTTTTGTGCTGTTTAAGCTGGTTTTATATATATATATATATATATATATATAGTCCGTCCATGGAGCTGGCACTCTCAGGATTTTCACAAAAGGTCAAACAGTTAATATCGTGAAAAAAAGATCAGGTTTATTAATCCAACATTTCAGTTCCTCCTGTGAGGAGCACCCAGGTGTTTATATTCTCCTCAAGGTGGTCAGCCTGTACCCACTGCTCTTTATATATATAAAACACCAGAGGCTGGGAAAAGGAAGATGAATAGACATTTCATTAAACAAAACAACTGAGTTCACATTCCCTGTTTAGGCCCTTCTGGGAAAAAGTACCCAGGGTAAATATCCAATAAGCCTCTTTCTTCAAAAGAGTAAATTCCCTTTTCTAAAACCAGACACCACTCTATCTATAATTTGGAAAAAGACACATGTTCTAACATCATGTTGATCCACAAGATGCTTCGCTATAGCAGAGCTAGTATCCTTTCAGGAAACACAATTTAAATGCTCAGAAATACGTTTCCTAATAGGTCTGCTTGTCTTCCCCACATATTGTAAGCCACGTTTGTAGGTTGCTAAGTAGACCCTACTAACCCTACTGGTACTGTAATTAGCATAAAATTTTGGTAAACTAGACGAAACAACTCTTGGGTGCTAGATATAATCAAAATATTTTTTGCCAATAAGTAATGCATTATGAAATAATGAATTAATAAGTAATGAAAGTGTACCCATAGTTACATAGTTAAGCTGGGTTGAAAAAAGACCAACTTCCATCAAGTTAAACCCCTCCAAACGAAAGCCAGGGCACATACCTACACACACTCAAACCAACCCCTCCATATATTCACATAAACTATATATAACAATATCTATATTAATTGTAGATTTTAATATCAAAATAGCCTTGGATATTATGCCTGTCCAAGGAATCATCCAAGCCACTCATAAAGGCATTAACAGAATCAGCCATCACAACATCACCCGGCAGTACATTCCACAACCTCATTGCCCTCACTGAAGAACCACCTATGCTTTCGTTTAAAGGGGTGGCCTCTGGTCCGGTGATCTATTTTATCAGTTTATAATACACAAAAGCCATGAATATCCTGTAAATTATATCCTTATAAACGGTGAGTTCTGATGTCACCAGATATAAACGGTGAGTTCTGATGCCATTTCTTTCACATGACTCACTGAAAAGTGTGTATTATAATAAATAAAGTACCCCCTGTTGCAAAATTTGAGGATATTAGAAGTTACCTCGGAGTTCCATGACCTGTATAAAAAAAATGAAACTCCTCGGTAACTTATAATATCCTTATATTTTACAAGAGGGGGTACTTTATTCACTATATAATGCCCTCTAATGTGTAATCATGTCCCCTTGCAAGCGTCTTGTTTCCCATAGAGAACAGCCTCAACCTTGACAGTCTACCGTCAAAATGTAAATCTTTCATCCCTATAACAAGTTTAGTTGCACGTCTCTGCACTCTATCCAGCTCATTGATATCCTTCTTCAGGAATGGAGCCAAAAACTGCACTGTATACTCCAGGTTAGGCTTTACCAGGGACCTATAAAGAGGCAAAATTATGTTTTCATCCCTTTTTCATGCAAGACCGTACTTTATTTGCTTTAGTAGCCACAGAATTACATTGCCTGGAATAAGACCACTTGTTATCTACAAAACCCCCCAGATCCTGCTCAGTTAGGGAAACCCCCCACCACACTGCCATTTAGTGTATAACTCGCATTTATATTATTTCTGCCAACCTTGACTTTATCAACACTGAAACTCAATTTCCAGTTTTCCAATTTATCTAAATCACTCTGCAAAATGGCATGGAACGTATAGTTCAGCAAAAGTAGAAATGGTACTTTCAATGCCCACCTCCAGGGGCTGTTCACCTTTCATTAAATGTTTAGTATGATGTAGAGAGTGATATTCTGAGACAATTTGCAAATGGTTTCCATATTTTATTATTTGTGGTTTGTGGTAAATAAAAGTAGCAATAACAATAAATTTGTAGCCTTACAGAACATTTGTTTTTTAGATGGGGTGAGTGACCCCCATTTGAAATCTGGGGAGTCAGAACAAGAAGACAAATATTTTAAAAAAACTATATAAAATAAATAATGAAGGCCAATTGAGAAGTTGCTTAGACCTGACCGTTCTATAATATATTAAAAGTGAAGGTGAACAACCCCTTTAATAAACAAGTTAAAAAGCAAAGGACCATTGCCTTGAATATGACAGGCCAAACCTTTAATAATCGAACATAAATATACCTTAAATAATTTTTTGCATGGTTATGCACACATTGCAGGACAAGAAATGTTTATTTAAAAAAAAAAAACAGTTTATGTTATATAATTATGTATTTAAATGATATATATTTTAATACAACAGGCAGAACATATTTTTTAGTGATTTGATAAAAGCTGCAAAGTTTGCTTCAGGTCTGATCACCAATAGCAACTAACCAACAGGTAGCATTTACTAGGCTCCTTATTAGTTATAGGTTACTGAACCTGGGCAAATATTGTGCCCTTTTTCACATAAGAGGGTTAAAGTGTTACCCTGTTTGTTTCATGCATGCTTCATGACAATATTTTGAAGTACATTTAGAAAAAATTTTAAACGAATTATACAGGTGACTCAAGATTGCCTCTGGGCAGTTGCTAACCTTGTGCTACTGTACCACAACATTTATTATGCCAGCAGAGTGGGTATTTCTACCAATTATTATTAATAAATAACATTTTTATAGTAGCTTAATTTAAAAATTATTATAATGAAAAATTTAACAACAATATTTTACCCATTATATTTTATTTTACTGATACAGTTTCTTCAAATCCCATTTAAACTAGATCACTTTACCTGCCTCTAGCACTGTGTTGTAGTGATTTTAAAAACATTCCTATAAATGAAGATCAATGGCGTAATCTTTTGCTCAGGGCAAAGCAGACTACTCAGATTACTTTGCCCTAACTTCAGAGCTAATTCTCAGTTGGACTTTGCTACAGTATTTATTAGTGCCATAAATTTCTTTCACACTAATCCAAAGAAATTAGTTGTGCTCTGTAACTGATTAGTTTTATGTACAAGAGATAACATTCACACAAATAACATACTGTATATTATGACTTGCAATAGTAAGTATGGGCCTACGTACACGTAACTCTAGAGGAAAGGTAAGCTTCTTCTTTAGTTGTGCTATTGGCAGCACTTATAGTGAATTATATATATAGCTGGTGCTATACTAGTACACCTGAGGAAGGGATTGGGTAACACACCTCCCTGAAATGTTGTATTTGGTGTGAATTGGTTGGCTAATCATGATCTCATAAAATAAATACTCACTTTTTTGGTTGCAAGTGGATTAAAGTTTTTTTGTCTGTAAATATGGTGCTATACTAGTGTCACTAAATATCATCCAACCCGAATGCAGTATTCCTGAAGCACAGCCCAGACCGTGCCCAATGTTTACTGCCTCTTATGTAGTTCAACACTGATATTTTTTATCTCATACAATGCAGACACAAACCTGTCCAATATATACTGCCCCTGATATAATGCACAACAAACATATAACATTGAATACAATACACCGATTACACTGTAAACATTTTTGTCCTGAAACCAGCGAGGTCTGGCACTTTATATATGAGGAACAACTCCAGATGGCAGACAGTTTGCTGAGGGAACAGTTCCAGGTACACCCCAGGACTGCTTAATGTATTGCAAGCGCAACAAGTCCGATACTGTACTGTATGTTGCACAATTTTGGTGTAGGGGATGAGGAACCCTGGCATTTTGTTAACTGTCAACATAATATGTCTTCCTGCTGTAGAGACATGAATGGAATATTTGCAGCGCATGGACTCCAGAATCTAACAGGCAATAAAATGGTATATAATGAGGGTGGTAACAGCAAAATTTAAGATTCTATATTTGTGACTGAAAACAATCAGCACTATATTTCATGTGGTGCTAAGAGTATGAAAGTAAATCAATCCCAAACCCCATAACATCTGCTATTCATTCCAGCAGAATCATCCTTAATTTGTCCTTACACCAATTGATACAGAATTCTAAATTTAGTATTCTCCCCAACACTATTATTAGTATCAACAAACTTAGAAAGATGTATTTCAATCTTTTAGCCTTGGAGTCTGTGTTTGAGCTGAACCTTAATCTGTTGCCTTGTGTACACACAGAATCACACCTCAGGCAGTGTATTTATACCTAACACTCATTAGTAGCCAAGGATTTTTTTCTACCAGAATGTCTAATAAAATTTTATAGACTGCTGGGTCTGTCAACTGAAAATTCGGTACCGTTTCTGAAATAATCAAGTTTATCTTCACTATTCCTCTCTCAGCATCTGTTTCTCCTCATTCTGTCTTCATTCAGGAGTTGGGTGTCAGATGAATGATCCAATATATCATATGAGGGGGGGCTCCTTTTACCTAGAAGATGTAATAGAGCTCACTCTATTAAAATCACCAGAAATCATGTCTCTATACATGCAGGATTCTTGCAAAAGGTAGTTATTTTGTTAGATTTTGTTTGTGCTGAAATCAGTTATTTGAGTGAGTTCGAAATAATTGTGCACGCACTCCTGCAGCCAATGCGGTACTCGTTTGATACGAAACGCGTTAGGACGCATATCTTTTAACATGATATAATAAAGCTTCAAGTTTTAACCTCAACCGCCTTAGCTGCAGGAGTGCGTGCACAATTATTTCGAATGATTTACATTGCCTAAGCTACGGGTTCGGGGCACGGCACCCGGGCCACCTGGCCACTTTGGTGAGTGCAAGCTCTGCTGACTATTTACAACACTGAAGTTTAATTGGTTTCCTTTCAAGTGTTGGACCTGGGGTTTGGACACCCAGGTCAATCTCCCTACTTGGTGAGCTATTACCCAGTAGCTGTTTTCAGTCACTGAATGTTTTAAGCACAACTATATTTTGGTGCTTTTTGATAATCTTTAAGTAATTATTGAGAGAGATTAGAGCCAGGCGTTTCAATTCTCATGTGCAATTTGAGTGAGTTCTAATTATGGATGCACCGAATCCGCTATTTTGGATTCGGCCGAACCCCCGAATCCTTTGCGAAAGATTTGGCCGAATACCGAACCGAATCCTAATTAGCATATGCAAATTAGGGGTGGAAAGGGGAAAACATTTTTTACTTTCTTGTTTTGTGACAAAAAGTCACGCAATTTCCCTCCCTGCCACTAATTTGCATATGCAAATTAGGATTCGGATTCAGTTCGGCCGGGGAGAAAGATTCGGCCGAATCCGAATTCTGCTGAAAAGGGCCAAATCCTGCCCGAATCCCGAACCGAATCCTGGATTCGGTGCATCCCTAGTTCTAATTCATCTGCTAGATAAGGAAGCCCCCCTATAAGATGTATTGGATAATTCATCTGACACCCAACTGCTGCATGAAGACAGAATGAAGAGAAACAAATGCTGAGAGAGGGATAGTCAATATAAACTTGATTATTTCAGAAATAATGCAGAATTTTTAATTGATTGTATTTACAAAGTTTTTTTACTTCAGTATGAGGACGCTTATATTAAATTTTCATTTTTGCAATAGTTCCCCTTTAAAGACAAGTAGGTTCATTTACTATACTCCAGGGCACATGTGTTAGAGTGCTTATGGGCATAAGTGCATACTTTGTGCCCCGGGGTAAGCTGCACTCTGCTTCCCAAATGAATTGTAACCTAAAAAATGAATCCACTTTCAGGTCCCTTAGTGACAGCCAGATAAAGTTTTCTGTATCAGATTAGTCACAAGCATAATGGAAAAGCAAATAAGTAAAAAAAAAAAAAAAAACTTTTAAGACTATACTGTACTATAAGACCCTGTTCAGGACTGGCAATTCAGTTCACACCCTATGTACAATTAAAAATCAGGTGCACGATAAAGCCCCTGTCATAAGCAGGCAGTTAGTACAGGGTTTCATGGTGCCTTGTATCCTTGGCATTTACCAGTTTACACATTATGAAGTGTGCACACCCTAGGGATGCAGCATGTAGAGAAGTAGCTTAATAGAGTTGTGTCTCAGGGAGAAAGTCACAAAACCAAATGGGCCTGGGGGCAAAATGCAAATAAATTTACTTTTGTGCCAGTATTTTGTACTTTGCATATGTGCCTTGTTGCTACAAGTAACCACTAGGAAGAATGGAAAATAGCATATTAATAGGTCGACATTTAATAACTATGGGTTCTTTGTTACACCCTTATAAAAAGTAATTCACAGATCCTGTATTTTGATTGCAACAACTAGAAAGTAAATACCTAAGTTGCTATTGTAGGTAATATACTTGTATTATACTATCCATTGCTTAACTCTGCTGCAATTAATTTGTATTTGTAACTTCCATATAACTAGACAAGCATGAAATGTATTACAGAAGAGGAAAAGAATAATTAGCTTAACATTTCAGTTATATGTAATTACCAGCTTCCCTAGAGATAACATATGTACATCATTTGGCAAAGGTTCTGCTTTTAATATCCTTTGTATGCACACTGTTTTCTTATAACATTATAGGATGTCATGTTAAACCAAAAGGAACAAACAAGACTTGAGGTTTAAAGAATATGGAAAATGCTGGGAAAAGATTACTTCAATGAATAAATATTTCAAATGAAAATATGCAGGTCTCAATCAAAGTTATTGCTTTCGGTCAGCCAGCACATTCCGGAAAGGAATTTTGATTTCTGGAAAATCTTCTATTGTAAATACACATTCTTCTTACATTGTTTGTATCTCAACTGAGAGTTAACCGGCAAGTAACAAAAAAAAAACACATTTCTTTTCACAAGGTCAAGCCTTATCAATATATACTGTATATATCTTTTCTGTAGTAGTGGTAAATTACAGCTTGCAGGCTGCCACCAGTAGAACTGGTGTAGAGCAGAATGAATGTTCTCAGTTGAAGTGATTCATGCATTTAGTAGCTAACAGAGTAAAATGTACTATTTTCCAAAGCAAAAGTCACCTTTCTTTATGCTTTTATCTCTGACATAATATTAAATTAGAGATTTATTAGGCCTATTTTAAAAATTCCTTAATTATAGAATGTAGGTGATAATTGCAGTTGGCTTTTATTTCTTTTTCATGTTGTATCCCCATTATTTTTAGAACCCCTCAGTTAAATGTTACCTTGTATAGCTTTTAAAATGACACTACTCATTAATGTAGGTTTTTTTGTGCACAAAGCAAGGTCTGTATTGAATTGTACATAAAAAACTGAATGAAATTGCCAGCACTCTGTCTAACCCACATTCTGGAGTTGAACAGCATAAAAAAGCCATTATTTGTACACAAAAGATGGAGAGTGATTACCAGAAGCTTAAAAGCCCCATGCTTTCTCTTTAGAGCCCCTGAATTAAGGGTAACTGCAATGATTTTAAATGCACTACAGCAACCAGTGGCTTGTGAGCAACATGTTGCTGTCCACTCCCACTGATGTTGCTCCCATTGACCTCATAGTAAGTGCCATTTTGAACTTCCTGGATTTAATTCATGATTTGGAGGCATACATACTCATATTTATTCCAACAGAGCCTCCTGCAGGGTAGCAGTCCACATGGTTGTAACGAGCGTACCTGGTGGTCTAGTGGGGGGACGGCAGGGACGCCTGCTGCCCCCTCAGTGGGGACGCCCGCCGCGTCGCTTGGCTGCTTCTTCTGGTATGCCACAGGCGCCGAATCCCTAGGGCGTGGGCGGCACGCCTCTGTGTAATTTAAAGGCGCAGTTGGCACGAGTTTTAGCTCTATATAAGGCTCATTAGGGCTGTGGGACCTTGCCCGTGATAGGAGTTTGTTCCTGGTACTTGAGCTTTGAGCTATTTTGCTAATCTTGATTCCTGTTTCCTGTTGTGACCTCTGCCTGGCTTTTCGACTATTCTGACTTCTGAATCCTGACCCTTGCCTGAATACCGACTACCCCTTCTGCTAATCCCTTCTGATTGATCACCCGGTTTGACCTTTGCCTGCCTGACTACGCCTGTACTCTGCCTGCCCAGACCCGGCCAATTCTGACTACGATTCCGTCTCACGCCTTGTACAGTGACCTTCTGCCCAAAGACTTTGCTATCCGGTTGTGCCCCTCTGCTTGCCCAGAACCCCTTGCCTTGCACCTCTCGTTTTAAGACCTGGCGGCATCTGAGTAGCTAAGGGCTCCTGCCAAGGCCAAAGGTGACTGCTACAGGCAGAAGCACGAGCCGAGACCAGGGTGCTTGGCATCGGTTCTGGGTTTTGGGTGCCAACTGTGACATGGAGATATTGATTAGCCTATTACAGCCATTATTCAGGCATCCCCAAGGATTTTTCATGCTTGTTTGGCTCCCCAACAGTTTTTACATTTGGGTGTGACTCACAGGTAAAAAAGGTTAGGGACCCCTGCACTACAAACAGATAGTGTATGACTCACATTAAATGAGGGATCTTGACACGGCACGTGAGCTTACATATAGTATTTTGTGGAACTAACACTTTATTTTTTGTAACCTAATTTTTAAAAGCAAACTGTACTGAAATATAAAAGGAAGAAACTGACTGGCTTGCACAGATCTCTGACCGCATCTCAACTGAACACCTGTAGGATTTATTGGAATGCCAACTGCAAGCCAGGTCTGATCCCCAAAATCAGCACCCAACCTCATGCTATTGGCTAAATGGAAAGAAATCATACAACAAGTGTCCTAAAACCTAGTCAGACAAGTAAAGGCTGTTAAAGAAGCAAAATAAGATTGCACCTGGGCAGTAACACATGGCAGCCAATCAGATGATTGTTTATAAATGAGCCCTACAACAAATTAGTGTTACAAAAAATCAGAGCCAGTAGTTTTATGTAGTGCATCAGCTTATAATGTGCAGTCTCTGATCAGGGTCACTGGTCACTTACTAGGTTAATTGCAAAGACTCTCATTGTTTAAGCATCTATATTAACGCTATGATTATTATCTTTTCACTGCAATTATCCCACAGTCTCAGTCCATTTCCTCACAGTGACACTGATCACCATGAAAGAAGCTGGAGAATGCTTGTGTAATTCTATCCATTTCCATATGCACAGTTTTAAAAAAGAAATTCCGAAAAAAATTCTTTGCAAAAATGGTAAGTTGATTCCAAAATCCTGTGTCCTGATAATAACAGGTGAAAGGGACAAGTATTACTTTTCATTTGTAATTCTAGTAGTATTTTAAACCAGTCTGTAATAGAGGTCTTAGTGCAGTTTCATGTAAAGATGAACAGAATTGTTATAAGACTACACAGGGATTATGTTTCTCCAAAAACCCTGAAAACACTCTAGGTTTTGTTCTGGTGCATTGAGTTAATTCCGGCCTGAATGAAGTTAATTTTACCCTATGGCATGTCAGCTCACTATACATCATTCTAAACTAGATTTTTTTGGTTTTGTTATTCTGAAATTCTAGAATATATCAGCCCCTTAGTAATTAACCGGAATCACCAAACTATCTTGTTTGTGAGTTTCTTTATAAAGCACCATGCTTTGCAGTAGTTTTTTAGTAGTATTTACATTCAGGCCATTGTTTGTGATAGCGTGATACATTTATAGTAAAATAAGTAAAACAAGTGGCTGCAACCTGTGCCCTGCTAACTGATTAAGGGCTCTTACAGACGAGCGTTTTTCCCTGCGCTCCCCTGCGTTCCGTTTTTCTGCGTTTAGCCGCAGGGGAGCGCAGGAATAGACGCATTACATTTTTACCAATGGGGCTGTACTCACACAGGCGCGTGTAGGCGCCAAACGCAGGTTGAGAAGCAACATGCTGCATTTTTCCTGCGTTCGGCGCCTACACGCGCCTGTGTGAGTACAGCCCCATTGGTAAAAATGTAATGCGTCTATTCCTGCGCTCCCCTGCGGCTGAACGCAGAAAAACAGAATGCAGGGGAGCGCAGGGAAAAACGCTCGTCTGTAAGAGCCCTTACAGTTGCAAAAGTCATAGTTACGTTGTCGCAGCTATAGTGACACTAGCTTAATGGTTTTAAAAATGAATGGTGAGCACAACTTTCCGTTGTTTGTTAGCTATGTATGTAGTACAATTTTAGCTCTTTGAAATAGCTCCTTCAATTGCCTTATTTTCCTACTTTTACATTTAAAAAATACATTTATATGCCAAATATGTACTCCATCAAAATGCTATTTTGTCTATGCTATGTAACTAAAATGTAAAAAAGGGGTACCATTTCTACCATTCATGGGGATATGGGCAAACATTTCTGTACCGAGATCAGGCTTTATTTATTATTATTAATAATTGCATGGGATACTCCCACCAAAGGGCTATAATAAAGGGCGAAATACAGATCATCACAGTTTGACACTGAGAAGTTGCTCTCTATTCTCTATTCACTTTCATGGGATTTTTAATGGCATAATTATAGAGTTTACTATGTTTTCAGAGTAAATTCCACTATTTCTTATATAGTTGTTTAACATAACTGGGGTATTATCAGAAAGAGTTTAATGCTAATGCCAGTCTGAAAATTCACGTCTGCTTTTCCACAAAAAATCTATTTGTAGTATAATGCAATACTTTTAGCAATAATTGTGACACCATACATCTTCCTCTCCATAAATACCAGAGCCTTTCTGATGGCATTTTACCTGTTGTTAACATACAACTTTGAAATCTTGGAGTTATTGTTTAACTTAGGGTAAGGCCACACTAAGCGATAGCGCGGCGATTTGACTCGCCGCGACTATTCGCCGCGACTTTTAATCCTCAATCGCTGGCGAAACTTTGGCGCTGGCGTCTATGGGAAATCGCGCAAAATCGCCAGCGTAAAAACACACGCGGCGATCTTTTTTCTATTGTCGCTCGAAATCGCCTAGCGAGGCGATTTCGAGCGACAATAGAAAAAAGATCGCCGCGTGTGTTTTTAAGCAGCGATTCCCCATAGACGCCAGCGCCAAAGTTTCGCCAGCGATTAAGGATTAAAAGTCGCGGCGAATAGTCGCGGCGAGTCAAATCGCCGCGCTATCGCTTAGTGTGGCCTTACCCTCAAACTGGAGCACTGCAGTTTATACAATTGAGACTTATCACTGTGATTTTTATTGCGTGTGAATTTTGTTAAAGAGAATAGTTAGGAACAGGCCCGGACTGGCAATCTGTGGGTTCTGGCAAATGCCAGAGGGGCTGCTGTAAGGTCCCATAGAAAGTCAGTATTTAGTGGGCTGGTAGGGGGCAGTTTGGGCCTCTATGTGGGCTGATTGGGCCTCTGTGTACCTGAAATGCCAGGGCCTATTTTAATTCTCAGTCCGGAACCTAGTTAGGAACATAGAGGGGTGTTAGGGGGGTTGAAAACCTGTGACACTCATTATTAACATGTGTACCTAACATAAACCATGCACCTATGTGAACATTTGATGACTAATGGTTCTAAATGTAATGAATATAACAACTTAAAAATTAATGTAGTTGTATGGAACCAGAACCAGGTCATGTTACATTTGTAAAAAGTCTCATATTTAAGTACTTGAAAAAGTGATCATTAGTATGTAGAGGCTCTCTTATATAGTGTCACTGATTGACACCTTCTTGAAAGCTACTAGCAAACTTCTTTTAGGGGTCAAGTCATACATATCCATGTTGTTTAAGATTTTAGTATAACTAGGGATCACTCAATGAAATAAACCCTAATCTTCTGCAAATGAGGTAGAAATACAAGGACACCTCATGATTCTCTACCAAATGTGTATTGCCCATACCGACTTGCAAAGGGGGCTCAACATGACCTCAGCATTTCATTATGTGACACTTAAGCCTAATTGCGCAAATCAATTTTGGGTCCCAAGGAGCAAATAAACAATGTTTTAGAACACATAAAGGTAACGTTTTTTCAAATTTCAGAGTAGGAAAGAGATAGATGACTAGAAAACTTTATAGGCAGTTTGTGAACCTTACACTAGGCACTGTGTTGGTTTGTAGCTCTCCAATTAACAATTATAAATCAGTGGTGTTACTGCAATTGGGGCAGGTGGTGCAGCTGCACCCAGGTCACACCCCAGGGTATACCACAATGGTGGGCATTAGTGATTAGTGCAAATGCACCTGGGCCTATGGGTTTGTAGTTATAACAATGTTATAAATCTGCAAAACAGAGACTGGCCATGGTGCAGTTTTTCTTTCCATACCACTAAAAAAATGTAAACTACCCTTATCACCAGTACATACCTGTAAATGAATACATGAAAATTAGGGATGCACATACAGTAACCCACCAATTCAGTATTCAGCCAAATCCCAGAATCTACTTGACTGATTAAGCTAAATACCAAACCGAATACAAACTCTCAGGCATGTCTGGCAAATTTTTTGCATTATATAGGGTTCAGATTCAGGCTCTTAGATTTGGCTGAATCCTAAAAAAAGGCTTGAATTTGGCTGAATCCAAGATTTGGAGCATCCCTAATAAAAATTCATCTGTAATGGCCAGATTTACAGGGATGGATTTACATAGCAATTGCCCCTGGGCCCGCTGTCGTTCGTTGCCCCTGTCCCCTCCCTTTTCATCATCGGGTCCAGAGCAATGGGGATTGGCACACAGGAATTTTTAAAACCTATTATATCTCCTGCACATCCCCAGTGTTTCTGAACCAATGTGGGTGTGGTTGGCCAGCATGCCGCCCCCTAATATCCTGCCGCCCTAGGTCGGGGCCTTGGTGGCCTCTCCACAAATCTTGGCCTGCAGATTTATCAAGGGTCGAAGCAAAATTTGAATTTCAAATTGGAATTAAAAATTTTTGAATTCGAACTTTCGAGTTTTTTTTTTATGGGCAAAACTGTGAAAATTGTGAATTGTTAACATTTGATTCAAATTAAAAAAATCTAATTCGACTTTTGAGATCTATCATAAACTGGCCCTTTAAGAACTCTAATTTGACTATTTGCCACCAAAAACCTGCCAAATTGCTGTTTTATCCTATGGAAGACATTCTGGGATCAATTTGGAGTTGTTTGCAGCCTTCCTGACATTTGATTTTTTTTGCACAGAAAAAAACTCAAATCGAGTTTGAATATTCATCCGACTTAAAAAAAATTTTGATTGGTCGAATTTCGAGTTCATATGAGTATATGAGAGTTTTAAAAAACTCCCATGAACTCGAAATTTGACCCTTGATAAATCTGCCCCTTAATGTACTATATAAAATAAATACAGAGCCTGCACCATTACAAAGTGAATTGTGAGAAGCTAGAAATTCCAAATAGCTTCAAACCCCCCAAACTCCTCCTCCAGCTAATCTATTTACGAGTAAAACAAGCAAATCCCCTTGCAGACTGTTAGCTTTTATGTTGCCATATTGCAGTCAATGTATTTCTGATTAACCAAACATTACATGAATGTTAGAAGTGTCCATAACTGAAGTGGTGATCTGGGAATCTTATGCAGCAGGGAATGGTTTCTGTACATTAGCCACAATTAGCAATTAATCAGGCATTTACTTGGTGGCTCTTCGTCCATCGTGTTAGATAATGAGAAAAAAGTTACTGGTGTGATTTGTGATATTAAAATTACACTTTACGACAGTGACATTTATATTTGGTACCAACATTTAGCATAAAAACAAATGGACACATGTATTTAACAGCAGCTAATAAATGATTTTAAAGTTGTTTACTAAGCTGTTCACCTTCCAAGCACTTTTTCAATTCAGTTGTTTTCAGATTGATCACTAGAAATTAGACTTTTTTCAACTGTTTTATTTTTATTTGTTTTATTACTGTTTTACAAGATTGAAGTTAATTTAATCTATTAGAAGTTTAACATTCCTGCCAATGATGTTTCAGTGTGGCAGTTCTCTAATTCAGGAGCAGACTTAAGTGTTTACAATATGCTACATTAACACATTTCTTAGCAGAATCTATGGAATATTCACAATTATTGTATCAATTATAGCAGCTGCCTTTAATGAATCTCACATTATTCTAAGCAAGGCCAAAGATAAGAAATGTATCAAGTAATGTATTGTTTGGAACTGTTAAACTAAATTAAGAGTTATAAATTAAACTTTAAGCTTGATATTAGGAAAACAATCACAAATAGAAAGTAATTGAAAATAGTCTATTTCTAGTGAACTGTTTGAAAACTTAAAAAAAGTGTTGGAAAGTGAACAACCTCTTTAAACATCTGTGTCCCATAATGCCACTCTTTTGCTTATGTTGGAGTCAGTTGCAGTTTCCCCTTCAACAAAATATTCTATTATACCTGATCGGAGTACATGCAGTAAGTTGAAAGCGTCATGTTTCAAATAAGACTAACACAAGCATATATAGTGCAAGTAGAATCTTTTTTGTGATATCCTAGATAAAACTCAAATGGCCATGGACGGTACTTCATTTTCCTACCTCTGAAATGTCTTTACACTGATGAAGCAGTAGTCTTGCATACTGTATTTTTTAAAATCATTGTGCTGGGATAAGTGACAGTGTGAGTGCTCCCTCATAGGAACATGAAATACAAAGACAGCATTGTTTTGGTGGAAGAATGCATTTCTGTTTTCATTGCTTTGTAGATCCCGACTAAAATTTTTTTATTTAATAGAGTGCCCAAGCTGAAAGGCTAATATTTTACATTTATATTGGAACGAGTTACAATACAATAAATGATCATATATTTTTATACTTTGAAATAACAGTATAAGCAAGTGAATGTTAGTATGGAATTCATTTATTCTATAATAATGTATCTGTTTTTTTACTGTTTCTCTACCTCTGTATACAAAACAGTATCACACCCCACACATCCATAGCATCAGAGACGTAACTAGTGGGGGGCGGGCCCTGGCACGGGACGTGCAACCGGGCCCCGCCCCCCTCTGTACGGCCGGAAACGGCCGCGTTAGAACAGTGGCGCAAGCTGTTGGGGGGCCCTGAGGGGGTGCGGGCCCTGGCCCAATCGCACCCCCTGCTCCCCCCCCCGGTAGTTACGCCACTGCATAGCATTGTTTAATGTGCACATTTACACATTTTTTGCAATAACAAAAAGCTGTGGTTATACTAATCCTGTGGAAGGATCACGTTTGAATTAACTTTAGTATTACGTATTGTAGAGTGATATTCTGAGACATTTTGCAATTGGTTTTCATTTTTTTATTTTTAGTGTTTTTTTAATTTATTTAGTTTTCTTTTAAATAATTCTTTATTTCTGAAGTTTTCTTCAAATCATAAGGGATACAAAAAAAAGGGGAGGGACAGGGGATAAGCCAAAAGATGGCTCCAATGTACATACAATATAATACATTCTTTTATTCAACCTACATTACACTGTATTGGTTACTAACCGTTAGTAGCTGCAGCTCAACATCCTTTTCCCAGAATTTTTATCTAATCTTTTCATTCCTTATTTGCTTACCACCTGATCTAATGTCTCTACAAACCTATGCTATGGGGACCATATCTTCCAATATAGTGCACTTTTATTATGATATAAATGTGTTCTTCTAACTGTCTAATTTCTTCAACCGACACCAGTCAATTATATATATAGGAAGGTATATAGGAAGGTGGCACCCTGGATTTCCAATTTCTGGGGATAACAGCCTTTGCTGATTGGAGTAACTGAAAGGTCAAGGGGTCCTCCGGCATCGTGAAATTATCCAACCTAACATTCAGTGAGAGTAAAACATGGTTTTATTTGTTGTCGCTTTATTAATACTTTCCGAAACCTGGCTGGGACCAATATTCCTACATAACTGGGCATGTTACCCAGATATGTGTATGAGTGCCTTCACTTATATTTCATATCCAACAAATACTGGGACTTTGTGGGTACATTCTCTTAAGCTTTACTGGTGTATAATGCCATCTTGTTACTAATTTATATAATGCCTCTTTTATCTTAGAGGCCCTCATCATCCTGTGTGCATACTTGAATATCTTTATCCACATATGTTCTGAAAGACTAATGCCCAATTCTTTTTCCATGCTGAGCAAAATGAAAAAAGTTTAAATTGTTCACTATATAATATAATTCTATAAATTTTCAACAGTGGTTTAGTAATTTCTGGGTCTGTCTCTATTAACTGTTCCCTCTGGGTCAGCGTTCTCTCCAAATTTTGAGATCCCTGAGAATATATAATATGATTCAGTTGATTATATCCCCAAATGTCTCTGGGATGTTTTCCCCATGGATTTTGTATCTCACTAGGGAGCAAATTCACTAAAGTCCGGAAATGCGCTACGCAGCCTTTGCCGAACTTCGGCAGTCGAATTTTTTGCCAGGCCACCGCTAATTCACTAAAATCAGATGTTGCGCTCAGGAGACGAAAGGTAGCGAAGTTGCGCTAGCGTTAATTCGTCAGGGTAACTGAAGAGTGCAACTTCACCAGCGTTAGGGTGCGAAGTCGCGCTACTCTATCTACATCGCTTTGCAATTTAGTAAATTTGCCCCTTAGGCAGATGATCTTATCTCCTTTAATAAGGTCACAAATTTTTATTTGTATCTCCCACCTTGACTAAGACCCATTTTCCATACTCGGTACAAAATTCGGATTATACATAAGAGGTTGGAGAACATATGGAGCACTAGTTAAGTGCAAGGCAATTTTATTTTTATGCCAGACTTTCATGGTGACTCTAATTAGAGGATGTTGGGATACTATCTTAGAACTTACCCTATTATCTACCCATAATGCATTTTTTGTTGGACGTTGACACCATTCTTGTTCTAAAAGACACCATTCTTTCTTTTCCTCCCTAAGGTGCATTTTTATCAAGGGTCGAGTGTCGAATTGAAAATACTTCAAAATTCGACCATCGAATTTGAATACTTAGATAGTATTTTTTTGAAAACGGCCGTATTCGATCGAAGTAAAATCGTACGAACGATTCTAAGGATTTTTACAAAAAAAAGTTCTCAAAACTTGGCCAAAAGTCTCAAAAAGGTTCTAGGAGGTCCCTCATAGGCTAAACAACAATTCGGCAGGTTTAAGATGGTGAAGTGTCGAAGTCGAATGCCGAATTTGGCCTATTCAGTGGTCGAAGTACCCAAAAATTACTTGGAAATTAAAGTTTTTTACTTTGAAAATTCACTTTGACCTTTGATAAATTTGCCCCTAAGTGTACAGCGATATTATATAGATAAGGGTCTGGTAATCCCACGTCCCCTTTTTCTTTCGGTCTTGTTAACATTTTATACTTTAACCTAGGACTTTTCCCATCCCAAATATATTGTGTTAACATAGATTTTAATGAATTAAAAAAACTCTTGAGGTACATCTGTAGGTAACACTTAAAATAAATATAATGCCTTGGGCATGACTATCATTTTTATGGCTTGGATTCTCCCGAACCAGGATATCTTTAATTTTTTCGAATTATCTATTAACTTTTGTAGGGTTATAAATAGGTGTATATAATCAGAATTATTTCTAATATATGAAAGTAATACTTCCATTACTAATATAAAAAGGATTGGCAACAAGGGGCACCACTGTCTAGTCCCATTGAATATCTGCATCCTCAGCTATAAGGTACCATTAATTCTTATTCTGGCTGAAGGTCTGTCATATAGTGCTATTATCCTCTGTCTTATTTTTTCTCCTAGTCCAAAACCTGAGTTTTCTCAAGAAATATCCTGGATATTCTATCAAATGCCTTTTCAGAATTGGCTGTAAGTATAAGAGTAGGTATTTGTGTACTTTGAGCTAACCTTATTATAGACATAGGTTTTGCTATATTATGTTTTTGCCTCTCTCTTAGGTACAAACACAGCTTGATCCGAGAAAGGTAAGGTAAGAACTGTTTTATCCTAATCCCTAAAATTTTAGCATATCGTTTTATATCTACATTTATTAATGAGATGGGTCTATAACTCGAACAAAGTTGTAAGTCTTTGTCTTGTTAAGGTATAATAGTAATATAGCTTCCTGAGCTTGTAAGTGGAAGCCCCCTTTGTTCGATATGTGGTAATAATAGGAGAGTAGCAATGGAATTAATTCTGCCTTAAATGTTTTATGAAATAACACTATATATATCCATCTGGTCCTGGACTTCTCCCAAGGGGTAGAGAATCGATCCCCCCTTCAATTTCCTTTAGGGAAAAGGGTGCGTTTAATTCTTGGGACTGGTCACTGGATAATGGATTTAAATTTGACTTTCTAATAAATTTGTCTATCATATCTAAGTTTTTGAGAGGTGAATTATTCTTCTGCAGCTTATATAGAGATTGATAATATTCATACAAATGATTCTGCGATTCCCTTGGTATCGTAATATCTACTTTTATTAAATTTTTTTATAGCCATAATATGATTCTGAGGTTCTGGTTTTTTTTTTAGAATCCTAGCAAAGTGTTTATTACATTTGTCTCCTAACATTTGTTTGAGAAGTGTCTTAAGTTGATCTCTTTTATTTTCCAGAGAGTTTTTTGGGCTAATGTCTTTTTATGTGTTTGTTCTAATTCTGCTATTTCCTTTATTATCCCATTTATTTCCTCTTATTTCTTCCTTTTCAGGTTGGACCCTATAAGGCTATCATTTGACCCTTCATAACACATTTGAGCGTTTCCCATAATGTAGATGGTGAAACATTCGAGACACTGTTATTTTGTATCATTTGAATTATACATTCAATCATCATTCATCATTTCCCTGATAGTATCCTTATGTAATAAATATTCATTAAGTCGCCAATTAAACTCTGGTTTAATTAAACACTGAGGAATGATCCAAAATTGTTGATATCCCCTATGTTGAAATAAGTGTACCCATTGTTGAAATACTAGAATGTAATCTATTCTAGAATAAACCTGATATGTTTTAGAAAAGGGTGTGTAGTCTTTTTTTGGGGGGGATTGAAGACCCTCCATATATCCACTAAGTGTACATTCTTTACTTCCTTAAGACTTTTATAAGAAATGCTACTTTTACTGGAAGAGGAATCTGTTAATGGGTTCAACGTTAAAATCTCCTCCCATAATGACTAAACCTTCACAGAAAAAAACTGAAATATAAAAACTGTTATATATTCAGCAGCTGAATAAGAGATGAGTGCCACAGCTCCTTAGTAATACACACGTCTTTCATAGGAACATGTCAGTATAGCTTTAACTTATTAAAGACATGATGGATTGCTGTCCAGACTTGTGGATCATGTTTGTACAAGCAACAATGCACCATGGAAATGTGCAATACCACTCCCGTATCAGACAAATGGTGGGATTCCCACCCACTTATTAATGAAAAAAAAGCTTGATTTAATCGGCTATAAAATCGAGCAAAAACCTGAATCGTACGTTTTCTGATTTTTTCCCCCAGATCGCTAGATTTTTTTCGTCTTTTTCCAGAAAAGGCAGAATATTTGGGATTTTTGCCCAAAAATCTAGAAATAGTTGGATAGTTTTGGGCTAATTCTAGCACAGACTGCAGAGACTTCTGAATAGGATAGGAAATATACCTTGGCAGGTCTGAGATGGCGGATTTCCGGATTCTGACTTTTTGCAGCCTCGGGGTATAATAAATCTCAAGTTTTTTTTCCACTAAAAATTTGGATTTTATAGTAAAAAAATCTAAATTTTCAAGTTTTTAAGCATTCAGACTTTAATAGATAACCCCCTAAATGTCATACATTAAGCTTGATTGAGGAGTGGGCAATCAAAGCCTTTATTGTGGATCTGTCAATACCCTTAAAATATCTGGGATATCTGGGGTAACCACAAATAGTAAAGCAAATAAGGACCACACTAGCTCACCGCTCTCCCCTCAATTCAGGTGCACAGTCAAAAACAGTGTCCCCACTGTAGGTACAACAAAGACTCGAAAGGCAGACGGCACTTCTGAAGATGGGGTTTATTGGAGTTCCTGCTGGAAAAAACCTGACGCGTTTCGGGAGTTATCCCTTAGTCATAGGATAACTCCCGAAACGCGTCAGGTTTTTTCCAGCAGGAACTCCAATAAACCCCATCTTCAGAAGTGCCGTCTGCCTTTCGAGTCTTTGTTTAACCACAAATAGTGTTGGATGCCCTCCTTTTCTAAGGAAGAGGTAAAACACTTTTCAAGTGCTGGAATATTTGATATGGTAAACCCTTAGGGGCAGATTTACTAAGCTCGAGTGATGGTTCAAATTGCAAAAAGTTTGAATTTCAAAGTAAATGTTTGGGTACTTCGACCATCGAATAGGCTATATTCGACCATTCGACTTCGATTCGAACGATTTAAAGTAAAAATCGTTCGACCATTCGATAATCAAAGTACTGTCTCTTTAATATAAACTTTGACTTCATACTTCGCCAAATTAAAGCTACCGAAGTGCAATATTAGCCTATGGGGACCTTCCTACGTTTTTTTTTAATCAAAAAAAATCCTTCAATCGATCGCTAAAAATCGTTCGAAACGTTCGATTCGAACGATTTAATTGTTAGAATCGAACGATTTAATTGTTCGATCAAACGATTTCTATTCGATCGTTCGATCGATCGAATACGGTAAAAATCCCTCGACTGCGATATTCGAAGTCGAGGGATTTCAATTCGAGGGTCAAATTTCGACGTTTTTTTAACTTCAAAATTCAAACCTTAGTAAATCTGCCCCTTAATCTTTCTACACTGTGTCTTGCCAAATAACACATCACAGATTAGATCAAAGGGAAAACCCGAAAGACAGAATCTACTGCACTGGCAACCTTTTACTTTTGTGTACTATAGATTATGCAACTCCTGGCATGCAAGGGTTAGTTCACACGAGGAGATTAGGGGAGATTTTGTCGCCTGGCGACTAATCGCCTCATCTTCTGGGTGACAATCTCCCTGAACTGCCTCATCATGTCTTCCCAGGTGATTTTTCATTATAGCGGATGGGAAGACATGATAAGGCAGTTCGGGGAGATTGTCGCCCAGAAGACGAGGCGATTGGTCGCCAGGTGACAAAATCTCCTCGTGTGAACTAACCCTAAAATGTTAACGCAAATATTTTATTTTATAATTGGTTACACATTAAACCCTTTTAATACTGCACTGATGGCACTGTTTCTTGAGAAAAAAACTTGGATTCTGGAACACTGTGGTCACAAAGAATGAATGTCATGTCACCCCTAGGGGCCTTTGTAATACAGCAAGCATTTACCAAGCACTTAGAATGCTGAGAAAATGAAATAATTATGTACAAGGGTTTGGGATCCTGTTATTTTGATTAGATAGTATTTTTAATAATCCTCTAGACTTTCAGCTTTTTTTGAAACTACAGTTCACAAGCTGGTTGTTGTTCAACTGTAATGCCATTCGTTGGGTTGCCTTGACATTGTGTAATATACTGTATGTTTATATATTCCAGTCATCCCAAAAATCACTTAATTTCCAGACTCTTGTATCCCCCTTACTGTGGGCACTTTGCTTCTTGCACATTTAAGACACAACTACAGCTTTGCAAGATCCCAACAGGTATAGGGCCATACATTGATTGTATGTCTAAAGCTAATGGCTCACAGGCCTTTGTGTCACATGCTGTAAAAAATGTCCCTAGGTTCCTTCACATAATGTGAATCACAGTGGGAAAACATATGTGTCATAAAGTAGCCTAACGATTTCCTCATAAGGCAACTTCAATCTACTTTCCCTAGAAGGAAACTAGGGACGTTTTGTTGCCCATGGTAGTGCAGATTTACCTCAGGTGACAAGTAGTAATGGCTGAATCTGTGGTGTTCGCTTCGCCAAAAAATTCACGAATTTACCAAAAAATTTGCAAAATGGTAAAAAATTTGTGAAGTCAATGGGCATCAAAATTACTTTGACGCGCAACAATTTTGACGTGCGTGACAATTTTTATACGTACGACTATTTTGCCTAAATGCATTAAAGTCAATGGGCCTCTGAAAAAAATTTGACGCAAGACAATTTTTATGAGGGCGACTATTCTGACACGTGACAATTTTTTTTGTCACTGTAGGTTTTTCGCCGGTGCCTAGCGGGTAATCGAGCTCTAACTTAAACCTCGCAGTTAGTTTCTAAAAATACATTTATAAGTATCATTCTTCCCCAGTGCAATCTCTAATTTTCACTGCTTATGTTTATGTTTCTACGTTTTTTTAACATGACGCCTCTCTCTGGGTAACGATAATAATTGGCGACAATGTTGTCTATATTTTAGTAAAAAATAATCTTTACTAAACCTTGGGAAACAATTTACATAGCATGAATACGATAATAGGCGTTAATATATATATGTTTGCCAGAATATTTGCAATGACAGAAGTGCTAGTAAACCTGCTCTTGTGTTTTTTTTGGATGTATTTTCTGGTCCAGGTTATTGTCGCTATTTATCGCATCTTAGTAAACAGACGCCTATGAATCTCTCACAAAAAAATAGTTTTGGACTTGTGTAAAGCAAATAACGTTGCTTTTGTGGCAAGTAACTAAATGAAAACCACTAGTATATTGCTCTTTAACTCTGGTACTTTATTCTCTCACAAGGCCTTGGTACAGTAGTCACATGCGCCTGCAATGGTGACTGAAAGTATAGCAAGTGCATGTGTCAGACTCTCGAAAAACTTTTCTGGCGTCATCTCCATTAACACAAAGTTAACTCCAAAGCAGGTGACACGACATTACTGGTGTCAAGGTACTGGACCTTTCCATACACACATTGTAGACAGATTTAAAAGAAAATTACTATAAGGTCTCATTAAGCCTTAGGAGAAAGTGAGACGTTTGCAGTAAGGCGGCGTGAGGGTGTAATTATTGCTTTCCCTTAAGCCACGCCCCACGGCAAGAGGGGGGTGCAGCGGGGGTAGAAACAAACCCATGCCACTATTTAAGTGTGAAACTACTGAGAAGTAGCAGCAGCAGTCGCCTTACAGCTGTTGCTCTGTGTGTGCATTCTTTTCCACGCACAGCCTCATGCTTTTCCCTAGCAGCCATTCAAGCCGTGCAGTGCAAGTGTCTGCTCCGTGTTAGCCACATACGTATTTCCAGGCTTACTGACAGCAGCAGGCAGGGGAGCAGTTAAAAAAAAGGAACCAGCAGAAAAGGAGGAGTTTCTCCTCTGAGCAGCTTTCTCTCTAGGAAGCCAGAAGCTGCTTCAGCCTATTCAGTTTGGAAGAATATCTTATGACTGGCAGCTACTTTTAACAGAAGAATTGAAGACTGTTTAAACGGAGAGTCCCCCCTTTCAGCTGTGCTGCTTTCTTGGGTGGGTACTTTCTACACTCCCCTGGTGGTACTGGAGAAGGAAGGAGCGCATGTGAAAGAGGCAGCACCTGTTGGATCCCGGTGACATCAGCCGCACTTTGGGCACTTCTACCTATCCAAGGTAAGGAGGACTAAACCATCAGACAGAGCACGAAACTAGCGCTTAATATAGAAACTAGACAAATGCTTTAGGAATCAAGTTTCCTTTATTGTGCAACAGGGAAGCTTTTCATGCAAGGGTTTTTTTTTTTAAAGTACACATACAACGAACGGCTGAGTCATAAATGATATGTTTGCCTAGAATTCAGTTCAACATATGGACCAGCCCTATTTTAAAGGTATTTAAGGGTGGCCTTGTACAGAATTAAATTGATATTCTTCCTTTATAGACTGTAACCCCTTTCTTTCTACAACTGTCAGGTAAGTCCTGGTCCATATATAGCAGCATTTTAGTTTATATTAAACTTCAACTGCCAGCATCCTGCTTTAGTTTAATAGGTCAAATACAGCTAGAGGATTGAACTGTAGAAATACATGGATGGGTTGTGGGCACACACCTTCTTGCTGGCACAGATGTGAGCCTGACTGTATTGCAAAGCAGTTTATGGACAAAGTAGTATGTCAGAAGGAGATCCTTAATATACAATACAGAGCTGCACTGCACATATGTGACATATAATTCACAACTGCTTAGGAATCATGTGCAATGTAAACAGCTTAATGATCATGTGCAATAGAGAACATAATAATGCCATCTACGGCTTCCCAAATCACTTATCCTTTGACCTGTCTGATAGGGGTAAGCCTGGAGTCTAAAATCGTTTAGCAATAAAATACTGAGCTAGTAATATATACTTTAGAAAGCAACCATGTGCAGTATGTCAAAAGATCATGTGCAATTCACCATAAGACCCACTTATTCCTGGTACAATAAAAGGCAGCTTTATGTGCACATAGCAACTTTATAAAACACTTAGATCACATGCATTTCAGGAGAGGAGCTCAGAGTTCAGGCAGTCTAAGAACAGATCTGAGGTCAGATTAATTTGATAAAGTAATAAAAAAGGATTAATCGTCTACTTGCAAAAGACACACCTTTTATAATGCAATCCTAAGATATTGGCAGATGTAACACATGACGTGTGGTTATTGTGCTGCTTTATTTTGGTAATGTTGAGAAAGAGTTGCCTTTTAGTGGAACCATTTTTGCATGCTCGGAGTGAAAATTAGTTTGCCGTCTAACTAAGTATATTACATATAAGTATAATAGACAGGCATGTGATAGTAAATCTCAGAAAACAATACCTGAGATATGTTTAACATAGTTGTGTATTGTATGGCTACTGACCACTAAATGCAATTAAATTCATCCTGCTCCCATACTGTATTCCCTACAATACACAATTATCTGCTCCTTGCCCAGTGCAAACTTAGCATGAGTTAAATTGTATTTGTGTGTAACTGTAATGAAACTTGATTCCTGTTACTAGTTATTATCCCTCCCAAATATAAACAAGCTCTGGCAATTGACCCATTGTAATAATACATTTCATAGAGACCTACCAAAAACAGCACAGGACTCATTTCTGGCCCTAAACCTAGGGTTAAGAATTTATGTTGTATGGGATTTCTAGACCTGAATATTAGAATGAATATTAGAATCTCTAAAATATTCTGAGAAAAATACCCATGTATAAATATTAATCATATGATGGGTGGGAGTATTTACCTTAAATGTACTTGCCAAATCATCGTTAAGGTTTGTAGAATTTTGCTATACAGACAAATGTGACTAGTTCAATGGGGATTAAAGGAGTTGTTCACCTTCAAACACTTTTCCCACTTTAGTTGTTTTCAGACAGTTCACCAGAAGTAAAGGCTTTTTTGTAATTACTTTCTATTTTCTATTTGTGAAGTTTCATTTCTAAGGCTAATGACATACGCTAAGATTCGGGGAAATCGCTGGCAGCAACGCCTCTTCCCCGTGAGGCAACTTCGTGTGGCTTTGGAAAACGAAGCACTCAGTGCCATCCTGCCGACGATTTAGAGTCTAGCTGGCGGGAAGGCTTTTCGGGGAGATTAGTTGCCCGATGAATAGGCGATGAATCTCCCTGAATCTTAGCATGTGTCACCACCCTTAAGCAGCTCTGGGAGGGGGGGTCGCGGACTCTTTAACTGTTCTAAATTGAGACATTTAGTTGATACATTTTTATCTTTGGCCCTGCTGAGCAGAATCCCTGAGTTTCATTAAAGGCAGCTGTTAAAATTGATACGATTGTTGCTAATATTCCAAAGACATTTCTGATAAATGTATAAACTCATGTAGCTACTAAATCTTACAGTTTAGTATCTGCTCCTGGATTACTGAGCTGCCAGACGAAGACACCTGAGAAACAAACATTAGACATTAAACTTAAGTTTTGGAAAAACTATAAAAAATAAAAAATCGAAAGCAAGTATGTATTTCTGGTGATTGAACAATTTAGTCTAATCTATCATTAAGCTGTTGAGCTAATACACACAAGGCATAATCAGTTTACAGCTGTATACATAGTCAATTGGGCTCATTTATCAACACAGGGCAAATTTGCCCATGGGCAGTTACCTATAGCAACCAATCGCTGATTAGCTTTTTAAAGCCAGCTGCAAGTAGAACGATGTATGCAGCATGCAGTACCGTGGGTTACTGCCCATGGGCAAATTTGCCCACTGTTGATAAATGACCCCCAATGTGTTCAACACACTGTGATTGTACTCAACAGACAACCATGTGTATTAATGCTCAAAGTATAAGCCTAACCTAAGAGAATTGCAAACATATTGCTGTCCAAGCTCCATAGTGAGTGAACACAATTCCTAAAAAGTAAACTGTTTGTGGCTATTGGTGGCAGAACATCATCTTTTCTTGGTTTCATATTGCAGTTTGTTTTAATTTTTTAAATTAAATTAATTAGGTGTTATTTTACACATTGTGCTGTAGGGGCAGTGTTGTATAGGGAAAGCTATGTTGCTCAATGAGATGTATAGCATAACAATAAAGCAAAAAAAGGTTTCAAGACACAGCTTTCAACTCTTGGATATTGCATACCACAAGCATTCTGCTAGTTGTGCAGGTATGGCAATAGTGCTGCTTGTTTGATGCTAATGAGGATACACTGACTGCATGTCAGCACTTTCTTTTTTTTAAACCAGTGGGGGCTATATCTTAAACCAATGGATTTCTGGTTGTTGATAAACTACTGTACAACTTCTAGCACCCCAAAAGTATGCAAAGACCCCAAAAGTATGAAAGATATTACATGTAATAGCTGTGTAATATGTGTGTGTGTGCAGATGTGGGGATCTATTTTCTGGTCCATATATACAAGTACACATATGGAGTCCCATTTTTTCTGCCTAACTGCTAGTTGATTCAGAGGAAGGCAAAAAAAAAATATGAAGCCTCTCCAATTTGCCTCAGATGGGGAAAAAGTCCTTCCTGACTCCAATCTGACTAGTCCCTGGATCAACTTGTACTATGAGCTATCTCCCATAACCCTGTATTCCCTCACTTGCTAAAAATCCATCCAACCCCTTCTTAAAGTTATCTAATGTATCAGCCTGTACAACTGATTCAGGGAGAGAATTCCACATCTTCACAGCTCTCACTGTAAAAAATACCTTCCGAATATTTAGACGTAACCTCTTTTCTTTGAATCGGAATGGGTGACCTTGTGTCAGCTGGAGAGACCTACTGGTAAATAAAGCATTAGAGAGATTATTATATGATCCCCTTATATATTCATACATAATTATGATATCACCCCTTAAGTGCCTCTTCTCCAACATGAACATCCCCAATTTGGCCAGTCTTTCCTCATATCTAAGATTTTCCATACCTTTTACCAGCTTAGTTGCCCTTCTCTGTACCCTCTCTTATACAATAATGTCCTGTTTGAGTGATGGAGACCAAAACTGTATGGCATATTCTAGATGGGGCCTTACTATTGCTCTATAAAGTGGAAGAATGACTGCTTCCTGCAGTGAATCAATGCCCCTTTTAATACAGCTCAAGACCTTATTTGCCCTTGATGCTGCTGACTGGCATTGCTTGCTACAGCCAAGTTTATCATCTACAAGGACTCCAAGGTTCTTTTCCATAATGGATTTGCCTAGTGCAGTCCCATTAAGGGTTTAAGTGGCTTGGATATTCTTACATCCCAGGTGCATGACTTTACATTTATCAACATTGAATCTCATTTATGCAGAACACTTTCAAATACTGCAGTGCTATTTTCCTCTTTGTCCTGTTTGTTGAACAAAATATATGGAGCTTGTTCATAATGTTAACTCAATTGATTTTTTTTGTAGCCTTCAGGCATGGTACTCCATATTATGGAAGCACATATTATCTGGAAAACCCTAATTCCCAAGCATTCTGGATAATAGATTCCATAACTGAAGTTGCTTTGTCTGATTTTTTGCTTTTGGAACTCCAAAGCAGCTTAGCGGAAGACAGCAAATGCTTCTGTTCTCTTCATTGCTATGTATTTTGTAAAATGCAAGTGAGCTCTGTATCAGTTACACTGAAACCCATATGTTGCTCCCTGTGCTTCTTTCCTCAAGGAATACATGATCACAGTGCCGAAAGCCTGTCCTTGTGAATGACTTATAAAACTCTGCCTTATTTATTTAGTTTCACTGACTGTGAAAGGAAAGGGAATATTTAGTAAAGGAGCTTTTTGTCTAGAAGTTCTTTGTTCACACAACGTGCTAATATGTTTAGTGTTCTTTCCTAGTTCAAACAATGTTTTGGAAGATATATTGTGCACATCATACAGAATACATACCCCACCCTCTAGCTCAGGGGTCCCCATACTTTTTTGTACCCGTGAGCCACATTCAAATTTCAAAAAAAGTTCCCGGGGGGACCAAATATGGCCTGTTATTGGCTATTGGTAGTCTGTATGTGCAATTACAGCCTACAGGAGGCTCTGTTTGGCAGTACACATGGTTTTTATGCAACTAAAACTTGCCTTCAAACTTGGAATCCAAAAAGAACTACCTGCATTAAGGACACTGGGAGGAACATTCAAGGGGTCGGAGAGCAACATGTTGCTCACGAGCCACTGGTTGGGGATCAGTGCTGTAGCTGAACAGCTAGAGGTACTCCAAACTAAAATGTATGGTAATGACAAGTATGAAACCTCCAAATTTCCCTGGGTGGCAGAGAAATTTAGTTGTGGAACCATTTGGGACTGGTAGTTGAATATCTCATGCATATAGAGACCATTAATTAGACTTTAATTGCTTTAGAGGTTGTTAGTGATTTACTTTATGACTACAAATGTGTTTCTGTAAATGATTTGCTTCAAGTGAAATAACATATAATTTACAGCTGAAAAGAAAATGCATTTGTACTAAAAAGATAATTAAACTTTTGAATATATCTTATCACAAACCTTGACATGCCAGTACTTACAAAACGAACATAGTTCCATTCTAGCTTATCAGTGGCCTACAAAGGGAGAACAAGAGTGGCCTAGCAACTGTGGACAAGCATAGCTAAACAAATGGCTGAAGAGCTAAGCTTGTCTAGAAACTGGTTGTAAATGATGGTGGAATATAATAGACAAATACTTGACTTGTTTAGTTCAACTTTTCAGCCAGTGGAATATAAACCGGACTAGCAATGCAATGGCGCATTATTGTATTTTTTCTCTTTCCATTTTAGAGTCTTAGCCTATGATTTCTCAAATATATATATGCACTTTCTAACATATGACCTAATTTGCAGACTCCAGCTAAGAATTCACAATATTTGTTTGGGTGATTATGTTATGTATCTTTGCTTTTTTCATTATGAATGTTGACAGATGTCTCTTCCTATTGTCTCAATGACTAGATGTCAGCAGAAAATAATGCATTTTAGATTGTTAATGATATTTTTGCACCATATCTGCATTTTCTGGATGACCTGAAGAAAGAGATTTGATGTAAATAAAAGCTATTGCTCTGATTATAAACCTTTTTTTAATAGCTAGTGTGATGGATAATTTGAGGACAATCTAAGCTAAAAGCTAAAAATGATGATTAAAGTATATATTTTTATTTGTTTATGATATATATATATCATATACATCACATTACTGTGCTCATATGTTGAACTTTCCAACCCCATAGGTGTATACTGCAGTTTGTGTTATTATTAACTTTTTCTTTCTTCTTTTTACCCAGATATGTTAAATTTGTCGGGAGCCTCCCAGATTAAAACCCCTTTCCCCTGTTCATTTAGTAAGAGGTCCATCTCCCACTGTCAGGGCCGATGCACCGATGAGACGTTAGCTACTGCCTTCGGCAGTAGCAGGCCATAAGTTAGCAGGGACAGCAAAGAGCTGCTCCTGGTACCTTAAAGGGGTGGTTCACCTTTAAATTAACTTTTAGCATGTTATAGAATGGCCTATACTAAGCAACTTTTCAGTTGGTCTTTAAATGGGGGTCACTGACCCCTTATAAAAACCAATGCTTTGTAAGGCTACAAATGTGTTTTTATTGCTGCTTTTTATTACTCAACTTTCTATGTATGCCTTCTCCTATTCATATTTCAATCTCTTATTGAAATAAATACATGGTTGATAGGGTCACTTGGACCCTAGCAACCAAATTGCTGAAATTGCAAACTGGAGAACTGCCTAATAAAAAGCAAAATAACTAAAAAAAACCTCTAATAATACAAAAGAAATTGCAAATTGTCTCAGAATATCACTCTCTACAATACATCATACTAAAAGTTAACTCAAAGTTGAATAACCCCTTTAAAGAGCCGAAATGTTGCTGATATAGTGCAGAGAGTTCAATTTACTCTATCTGCTCTTGCGTGAAAAGTATAAGTGCGGCTTGAAATGCCTTTGCCCTCTGTCAATCTCCCTGAAACCTTTTACAAAATTCTCCAGTATCATCCAAATCAGTGGAGCAGGACAGGGAGGAATGCATGTCACGGTCACAGGGTCACTATAGGGGCATGACAGGTGTGTCCAAAATCCGCCTGTATCGATTTGGATCAGAGTTGGCATCTCTCTTTACCTTATAACTCCGTCACCTTATAACGTACAACTAAATTGGTTAGAGGGATGGAAGACTTAAATTATGAGGATAGACTGTCAAGGTTGGGGTTGTTTTTTTCTGGAAAAAAAGGTGCTTACAAGGGGACATGATTACACTTTACAAGTACATTAGAGGACATTATAGACAAATAGCAGGAGACCTTTTTACCCATAAAGTGGATCACCATACCAGAGGCCACCCCTTTAGACTAGAAGAAAAGACCTTTCATTTGAAGCAATGTAGGGGGTTCTTAACAGTCTGGACAGTGAGGTTGTGGAATGCACTGCCGGGTGATGTTGTGATGGCTGATTCAGTTAATGCCTTTAAGAATGGCTTGGATGATTTTTTGGACAGACATAATATCAAAGGCTATTTTGATACTAAGCTCTATAGTTAGTATAGGTATGGGTATATAGAATTTAATTAAAAGTAAGGAGGGGTGTGTGTATGGATGCTGGGTTTTCATTTGGAGGGGTTGGACTTGATGGACTTTGTCTTTTTTCAACCCAAATTAACTATGTAACTATGTAACTATTCTGGTTTCCTCCCTTTTGTTTTCCCTACAGTTTATCCTGTCTTTCAAAGTCACTGTTTTACCCCTCCATATTCTGTTTATGCTATCTCTTTATCTTTTGCAATCCCTTTCCAATAGGGAGGAATACGCCAAAGGCTTGACTTACTAAACCTTCTCTTTTAGCAGTGCTGCATAATTAGATTTATAATTGTCATACATATATTTTTAATAATTAATCATTAATAAAGACATTATAGATTTCATTATACAGGCAGATGCCATAAAATCATATTGTTTTGCTGCCTGAGTCTTTACAAAAAAATTAATGAAATGAGCTAGGAAGTTTTAGTTTTTTGAATCTCTGTGATTTTCAGTTAACATATACATTTTAAAAAGTCCCAGTCAAACAGGTCAAGTGGTATGCTTTCTGCTGCAAAGCAACATCTATTTTATCTCTTCTGGTTCTCCAACTTCACCTTACAATAGTGCTAAGCTTTTTTTTTTTTTTTTTTTTAATTTTTTACATGTCCTGGAATGTGACTCAAAAGTTCTAAAAACATTCTATATTGACTGTGGAGTCACCTGCAATTATTCTGTTCCTTACACCAATACAGCTGCACCACAATCCCACTCCACTCATTCTTCTAGAGTTTTATCAGAGAACAAACCAATGACTAGCTAGCTTCAAACTATATTCTTTATTGTGTGTTCTTAACCGCATTATGCTCAAATAACTGCACCAGACCCAGACTGGCAATCTGTGGATGCTGGCAAATGCCAGAGGGGCTGCTGTGAGATGCCTTAGACAGTCACAAATTATTGGGTTGGTGGGGGGCTATTTGCACCTCAGAGTACTTGGCCTGTTTTGGCTCCGAGTCCAGACCTGAACTGCACTCAGGGTTCAGTTATTTACACAGTAACTATTCCCCTTTAAATCATATGATAGACATGGACGATGTCTCAGGATAACAACTCATGGTGGCTAGTGCTACTGTGACTTATGATATCATGCTTAACAGAGCAATGATTTGGATTATACAGACCCTTATGGGTCCTCTATTTTTATCACATCTTTAGCTGTCATTTTAGGGTGGTGGCAAATGCCAGAGGGGCTTCTGTAAGATGCCTTAGACAGTCACAAATTATTGGGTTGGCTATTTGCGCCTCTGAGTGCCTAACAGAGCAATAATTTGGATTATACAGACACTTATGGGGTCCTTTATTTTTATCACACCTTTGGCTGACGTTTTAGGGTGGTGGCAGACATGGCTACTGGAGGAGATTAGTCACCCATCGACAAATCGTCTCTTCTTCAGGCGACTAATCTCCCCTAAATGCCTTCCCGCCGGCTAGAATGTAAATCGACAGTGGGATGACACTCAGAATGTTTCGTATTCCGAGATTGCCCGAAATTGCCTCATGAAAAAAGTTCGGGTGACTTTGGAAAGCCAAAAGGGAGATTAGGTGCCCGAAGAAGAGGCGATTTGTAGCTGGGCGACTAATCTCCCCCAGTAGCCATATCTGCCACCACCCTTAAATTGTTTTATATTTTCTACACTTTAAACTGTCCTGGATAAGCTGTGTTGGCATCTAGAATCAAAGTGTGGTGATTTCTAGTCTGCAATAAAAATTCCAAGATAGTGTCTCCTGATCTGATGTTGCCGTCATATTGTGACGTTCTAGGCAAAGCACATACTATGTGATAAGATATGCTCAGAGTTGTACTTTTAAATTGATTTTCCTGCCAATGATTGATTATATTATAAAGATTTGTAGCATTTTCTTAATTACAGTATAAAGAGTGTACAATGGGATCTAGCCTAGCACCCTAAAGTTATAATGTATAATTATTAAGTACTCTTTCCTGAGGGCACCCTACAAGGAAGGATAATTAGGCAGGTTGGCAAAACCTGGCTGATTGTCTTGTTATGATACCCCATGTGAGGCCAGTGTTACAAATAAATTACTAGAAATCATGCAGAAAAACCAGGGTCACTTATGCAGTTATATCAGTATTTGATTATAAAGTTGCTTCCACTAACATTTGTTGTGTAGTTAACACCCATAGCCTGATACAGTTATCCTCAACCAGTGGCTCGTGAGCAACATGTTGCTCACAACCCCTTGTATGTTGCTCCCAGTGACCTCAAAGCAGGTGTTTATTTTTGAATTCCAGGCTAGGAGGCAAGTTTTGGTTGCATAAAAACCAGGTGTACTGCCAAACAGACCCTCCCGTAGACTGCCAGTTCACATAGGGGCTACCAAATAGCCAATTACAGCCTTTATTTGCACCAACCAGTACAGATTATCATGTTTGCGTTGCTCCTCAACTCTTTTTACATCTGAATGTTGCTCACGGGTAAAAAAAGTTGGGGACCCCATGCCTAATGTATTGGATGGTCATATACGTGTGTTGCAATCAGTCAGGCACCTGATCTCTTTGAAGATAGCTGATATATCAACAATGACTTCATGGGAGGCTCACCTGACATAACCCATGCACACTAATATAACCCTTTTCTTACAGCAGAGAGCTGCAACATATAGAGTTGCATTCGGAGACAAATATGTCTGTGTAACCCAAGCTACAGGCTGTAAAAACTTTATCTTGCTATATTCGTGAGAACAGAACAAGCCTGCTCTCTGCAGATCCTCTGATAATCTTTTTTGAGGTCTTAAAGAAGTCAGGGAATAAAAACATACAGCATTAAGATTATGATCAAGCCTTCATAATACTGTATTAAGAATGAAGTCAAATTATTCTAACTTGATCTTGAATACTACTGAAAGTCAACCTTCTGTCTTTCTGAATCAGCTCTGGAAGTGGGGGTCGTCCACTCTGTAAATGTTTAAATTGATACATTTAGCTGATACATATCTTATCTTTGTCCCTGCTGGGCATAATCCCTTAGTTTTATTGAAGGCAAGAATTGATACAATTGATAGTTGCTAATATTCCACAGATGCTGCTGAGAAATGTACCAACTAAAGTTGCAAAACATGCCAGACAGGAACATTAAACTTTAAAAAGTTTGGAAAAACTGTAAAAAATAAAAGATGGAAAGCAATTGAAAATAGTCTTTATTTCTGGCGAGAAATCTGAAACCAACTCAACTGAAAAAACAACCCCTTTAATACATTTGGAGTTTTTACACTGTCTCTACCCCTTTGGAACAAAGTAAAAGCTGAATTTGATTATATAAACCTGAAATTATTATGTACTCGTGGAGTAAGGATTATATGTTTTTCTTACTGAAAGAAGTCAACTCCAGTATCAAGATCACCATACTGAATTAAGATCTGTGAAAGTTCTGTCGAAAGTGTCTGTTGTGAAGTTTCATCATAAAAACAGTTCCAATTGTGGCTAACTGAGTTTTAGTTGTTGCGGCTCACCAGGCCTTTCTCAAGAACAGGGTTTAATAGCAGTGTGCTGAAAACTGTGCTTCTATTAATATTGTCCATCTTCAAAACAGTGTTACAATTATTCTACAACACATGATCTTGGGGGGGTTGTTAATAGCTGATAATGTTTACATTTCTGTACCTGAAACAGTATTTTACTGATTCATAGGTTCTAAATATACTCTACCATTACAATGATGGATGATAATATACTTGTATAGAATGAGTGCTGAGATTTTCTTGAATTTCCTGAACAGTTAACATGGGTGGTAGTATTGCTAGAAGATCTATTAGCACTCCAGTGCATTCCTAATAGTGTCTTACAACTGCTCTTACTCTATAACTGAAGACTCATTATAATTTGTCTGGCTTCCCTAAGCCTTCTAAATGCAATTTGTATCTTTAATAGGATCCTTTCTCATACAAACTGGCTGCAATTAAATTGATTTGGCAATGTAAATTGACTCCAGCTTTAGGAATTTGTTTCTGTTGACTTCTACTGAAAGAAAGATGTCATGTGTGGTTTATGACTTTACAGTCCAATTTGACCAATTAGATTGACACTTCCAGATGTGGCTGGATTGATTGTATGGATAAGGTCTAACTGGAAAATATATTTGCACCATATTTGTATGCAATATGATGCCCTAAATATTTCTCCAAAATATCTGCATTTCCAGTAGAATAAGATAAATACTGTAGATTGTACAAAGCAGAGAGTACAGTAGATGTAATACGACTATAAGAAGTGCTGACCTTGTTAATGGGGTATATTATATCTTATCTCAGTTGGTTTTAAAATGCAGTTAATTCTGTTTTGCCATATGCAGAGTAAGTTCATCCCCATTTTTGGCAGGAAGCCATTTCTACATTATGTAAAAGATCAAAAAGACAATTTAAGTTCACACAGCTTTTTGTAAAATGGACAATTGTTATGCCAAAGTAAAGTTTCCAACAAATTGATGTTATCAGTTTGATGGAGTGCTGATACTGAGTAATCCACGGAAAAGTAGTAGAAGCAGCAATGCTCAGCACTAATAAGTTAGATGACATCAATTTCAAAGCCATATGTAAAATGACTGTTAGATTTGTTTTACAAATCTAAAATATTTTGTATATATGGAATATATATGGAATAATGTACCTCTGTTGTAAAATTAAAGGACATCAGTAGTCACAGAGGAGTTCCATGACCCTATAAAAGTAAAAGACCACAGGCCAAGTGCTTTTATACGGTTAGCATATCTCCTCATATTTTATAACGGGTAAATTTTTTCTACAAAACACAGTGAGTCCATTTCAGGCACTCCTTGGCAAAGGATCTATAACATCCTTCAGCTTCTGGAGCTTGAGCTTCCACTTTGAGCGACCATAGCTGTTGACCTATGCAAGTCCCATTGTCACTTTTCTGCTGGCTCAGGGCTGCCCTGAGTCACTTATTCTATTTGAGCCAGGTTGGCCCTTCCCAGAGATGTATGACAGTTGCCTGCCATACTTCTAATGTCACCATATACACTAAGCCCCAAAATCAGATAGAGCCCCATAGACCTCATCTTCTCAGCATTGACACCGACACAACTGGCTCTGCAAATCACTCCTCCAACTAGCTTGCAGAACTTCTAATGTTTGGATCACAAACTGTAGCAATACTCACATTGTGCTCATGTTTCATTAAGAGGGTTCAAGATGGGGTCCTAGGTATGGCACACACTCTTCTTGCACCCACCTCTTATGCCTGCCACACAGGGGACATTTCTGGGTGGCCTAGATGACGAGTACGTTTTCAGAATCCAACCCAGTGCACAAATCTGACAATATCTTTAGTCCTTTTCTCTCATACATTTTCTGGTTGATGGCAACATACCTGCACTGCATAATTTCCTAAGATTATTTTTAGCACATTTTTGCTTTGTTCATTTGAAACCTGTGTGCTACAAATCTTATAATTAATAAAGCATAAATGGATACTTTTTCAAAAAATGTAAAGGGTTTTTCATGCAGAAAAACAAACAAGCTACTACATTAGAATCCCAATTTTTTCCCCTGGATTCACAACATTTTGACATGGACCCCTGAAAATTTTTAAATTGCAATACGGTTGTATCTGAATCCTCTCAAATCAACCCAGGCAGACAACTGCCAGTTATTGTGCATAGAGAATTCCGAAATCCACAGCTTGATGATATTAAATATATTATTTTGCCACATGTCTGTTTGTAATTTATCTGTGAATTGTTTCTAATGACACAAACTGGCATTTTAGTTTCCTTTATTTGCACCAAATGCAGTTCCCACTAGAACATCATACCTACATAAAGGAATTTATGTGTTTATTTGTTACCATTGTTAACGTGTAAAGAATCAGTATTATCTACAGAGTTGTATGTGAAGCGCAACATGTAAAGGCCCTGCATGTGGTAACTTACAGTATATTGGAATTAGCCACACAAGGTGCATTTTAATAACAATATGAGGTAACAGTATTGGTAGTAGCCATGAGAACTGGTTTAGTAGCTTGCTTTTCTAGAGGTCAGGGCAGTAACTGGTTAATTACTGACAAACTTTGAGTCGCTCATCACTGATGATTCACTGCTTGAGATTTAGAGTTTAGTATAAGCTGATTATATATGGGTACTTGTTGTAAAGGGGAAGCAAGCGTGCACACACATTGTGCTTCTTTTTGAGGTAAATTTAAAAAAAATATGTTCTAAATATGTAAAACATATCATCTTAAATCTGTAAATTAAAACTAGACTTAACCATTTTTGATAAACATTAATTTTATACTGATAATGCTATTATGCAATGCAATATCATCAGTAATTGTTTGGTCCATTTCAACAGTCTTCTATATATGCCTGTGTATATACTCTTACATTGTTAACTAGAGAATAGGATGCTATGCTTTATGAATGTGATATGATGGCTTGTAAAAGTGTAAACCAATTAGATATTTAAAAGCATGCTTTTAAATCAATAAATCAAACGTTACTTCTTTTTGAATATCTTATAGATGATTTTATTAAATTACTCACCACTATACAATACTAGAAAATAACTAAACAGCCATATGAAAGAGTTAGTATAGGTTCAAATACTCACAATTGCATTTTTAAACAGTTTAGCGGAAAAATTATTTTTCAGTGCAATTATTTCATCCTGGCAATTTCTGCAGAATGTGACATGACAACCAACAAGAAATGAGCACAGTAGCACATATTTTTTGAATGTGTTAATATTTCCACTATATATTGCCACAAACAGAGGCTGTTTCATCAAGTCAGTTCCTGATCCAGCTGAGCTTACGTCTAACATACTTGGCTTAGTTTCAGAAAGATCTAGTTAATCTACTAAAAAGAAGCTAAAGGAAACCCACACTAACATAGCACACTTACACACACAGAGATAGTGGCATGCTATTGTGAAACCCAAAGCCCCAGCACTGTGAGGAAGCAATGAAAACCACTGTATCACCATGAATGCAATATATATAGCTTGACAAATTCTGTTACAATCTTTATTCTTAGTAGCGACATGTGCTTTGGTTTACTTATGAATACATAAATAGCATTGTTCATAATTGTAAAGCAAAAAAAATGCTTAAACATTACACTTGGTTTCACACAGTAATTAATGATGTTATGGAAAAAGACAGATTGTACAGACATATAAATATTGACACAAGAGCAGAAGAGCAGTGTAGAGCAGAGAAATGATGAAGTAAACGTGGGATGTCAGAAGTCTAGTTCATAAAAAAACTTCTACATACTAAAATAAACCAATTCCCACTGGGAACTGTAGGAACAGTATGGGCAAATTAGGCCCAAGCCTAATGTAAAGAGATAAACATTTATAGCAAACTAAAAATAGACACACACACAATTGATATAACATATGAGAATGGATACAAATTATGATCCTACATCACACACAGTAGATGCCAATTGTTTATGAGAGTAGTTATTATAGTGAAGACATGAAGTAAGACATTATACCTCTCCCAGTTTTGTTCATTGGTTTTACTTCTTTTATATTATTTTGGCTTGCAAGTACATTCTCAAGCCACATAAATAAAACCCTACTCTAAGGGGCAGATTTACATAGGGTCGAATATCGAGGGTTAATTAAGAATATGGCTACTTCGACCATCGAATAGGCTTCGACCATCGAATAAGCTACTTCGACCTTTGACTTCGACTTCGAATCGAACGATTCGAACTAAAAATCGTTCGGCTATTCGACCATTCGATAGTCGAAGTACTGTCTCTTTAAAAAATACTTCGACCCCCTAGTTCGCCACCTAAAACCCACAGAGGCCGAATGTAAATCCTTTGACTTCGAATATCGAAGTCGAAGGATTTAGCGCTATTCCTACGATCGAACGATCAAAGGAATAATCGTTCGATCAAACGATTAAATCCTTCGATTCGAAGGATTTTAATCCATCGATCAAAGGATTTTCCTTCGATCAGAAAATTGTTAGGAAGCCTATGGGGACCTTCCCCATAGGCTAACATTGGCCTCGGTAGGTTTTAGTTGGCGAACTAGGGGGTTAAAGTATTTTTTAAAGAGACAGTACTTCGACTATCGAATGGTCAAATAGTTGAGCGATTTTCAGTTCGAATCGTTCGATTCGAAGTCGTAGTCAAGGTCGAAGTAGCCTATTCGATGGTCGAAATAGCCATATTCGACCATTCGAAATTCGATTTTTATTTTTTCTTCTATTCCTTCACTCGAGCTAAGTAAATGGGCCCCTAAATTGCTGACCTTGCTAGGAGAATGCAGAGTAAAAAATGTTCTTCCCTATTCTGCCAACAAAAACTTTAAACAATAGCAGTTTTGAATGTATTTAGCTTTGTATTAAGCATTTTATGTGTACAAGAGGAATAGAGCCCTGGGGACAAATAACTTATTGTGTAATTTGATAAAAGGTGACTTGCAGACGCTGACAGAATGGTAGTTGGCACCCATAATTCATTTCTTTACATGACAAATAACCTGTATATGCACATTCCTTTATCAAATGATCTATAAGAAAAAAACATAGCTTGCAGTTAGCCAACAAAGACACAAACAGAGGTTAATTTAACTTCCTTACCTAATATAATATTTTTTTTCATGGAAAGCATGTCCTTATTTGACATTTGAATACAGCATACCTGGCTGTTTTTATAGTCTAATCTAAGTTTCTCCTGTTTTTCATTAAAGGTTCTGGTTTATATATAGAATTTTTTTTTATTCTTACCATAAAAAAATAAGCAACATATAACATGGCCATTGCAGAACCGCAGCTCTCCAAATCCTTCAGCAGTATCTGCTCTTGGAGTGTGCTGGGAATTGTAATTCGGTAACAGTAGGAAAGTTACATTTAATATACTTCATCTGTTTCTGCCTATTACTCCTTGTTGCTTTTCGTTCTTCTTTAAACATGATATTAGCTAAAAAATGAGGGACAAATAATTAACGAGATGTTCTGTTCTTGTGCCTCATGGTAGCTGGGACTAATCCGCAGATGTCAGCTTTCTGTTAGACCAGTGTGTGACACAAAGCTTGCCTCTAAGCAGAGAAGTATTAAGTAACAGAAGTAAGCCAGAGCTCCTTTTAGAGAGAGTGTGTCTGTGTATGCCAGCTATACCTAACATGTCTGGAGAGTGTGCTTGCACTGGTGTGAAGCCATGGAACTCATCTACGTTTTTAGCCACTATCATCATGGATTTTTCATAGTAGATTAAAGAAAAGAATACACATATTTTAACTGGGATTACCCCTGCATAGCATATCGGGACTAATGCCCTTGGATTGCAGATAACCCGTCTGAACTCAATCAGTAGGCCGTTCAATTAGAGTGGAAATACCAGGCAGGGCTTGAAGAAAAACCTGAGAAAGAACAAGGCCTGGGCAGATAATATGAGTAGCAGTGCTCAACCGAACCTGCCAAGGAGTGGGGTCTGTTCTGGCAAGTCACTCAAGGAGAGGTCTGAGCATTCTTTCTTTCTTTTTTACTACTACAGGATGGAGGATGAAGCAGTTTTGGACAGGGGGGCTTCATTCGTGAAGCATGTCTGTGATGAAGAGGAGGTGGAAGGTAAGAAAAATAATGCTTTTAGCATTTTAAGATACCTAATACTGATGTGAATCTTGAGATCATTAAAGCCATGTATTATGCATTTCATGTACACTGCATCTTTGTGTGGCAAGTCCTACAGATGGAGGAATTTAGACAAAATTCTGTTGCTGCTTTTTAGTTTCTTTTCCATGAAAAGGTTATATGGCAGGGTTGCATGTTTTGTGGGAAAATAAATAAGTCAGAGCAGTCTAGTGTGTGGCCTGATCCCTCAAAATACTAGTTTTAATAATTATATAACAGGACAAAGTTATTTACATTTAGGGGCAGATTTACTAAGCTCGAGTGAGGAATTAGAATGAAATATAAGTTTGAATTTCGAAGTTTTTTATTGGGTACTTCGACAATCGAATGGGTCAAATTTGTTTGAATTTGATCGAATCTAATGAATCAAACAATTCGAAGTAAAAATTGTTTGACTATTCGACCATTCGAATAGTCTTCGAAAATACTTTGACTTCATACTTTGCAACTTTAAAACTACCGAGGTGTAATATTAGCCTATGGGGACCTTCACCGGCACTTTTCTAAGCTTTTTTTGATTGAATAAAAATCCTTCGATCGATCTCTTAAAATCGTTCGAATCATTCAATTCGAAGGATTTTATCAAACAGTTTTTGTCCGATTGAAGCATTTGCGCTAAATCCTTCGAATTCGATATTCAAATATCTGGAAAGAAGCTGGTTAAAAAAATCATGCTAGCATATTAAAGTCCTTATCTACCCATGACCTGATGTCAGACGATAGGTACTTGAAAAATTCCCACTCACTAACTGCAATTACACTAGAGGAAGGTGCAATGACTTTACTTCTGGTAAAAACAAATGTTGTATGTAAGCATGCACTGCATCTGCATGGCTTACAATGTGATTTATTGAGTTGATAAGTAGAGGGTTGTTCTATATGAGTGGAACTTGTAAGCATTAGAGTATTTGCTCATTACATTAACAAAGTCTAGAATTCTGTCTTTTGAGTAATGCTTCTAATTATATAGCCAAGTAAGATGCAGCTTATTTTTTTGAGCTCTCTATGTGCCTCTTACGATCAGCTTTATTTCATTTATGGTTCTTAATCATACAAATGCAAGGGTACAAATGCAATTTAATGGGCTGTAAAAATTCTCTTACATTCCTGCATATATATTGTGATTTGAGCAAAGTTTAGAATTGTCTCTGCATCCTATTTTAAGCAATTTCCTTACTGACCATGAAACATTAGCTTCTACACTTTTCAGCCCTAAGGAATAGTGGATTTACCTTGAGCATTAAGCAGCTGTTTATCTGTTCTTTTCTTTAATACTTTAGCATTTTCTACGGATGTATATTGCTTTTTAAAAGTCTATTTAAGATGGTGCAACATTTCTACAGGTCTAATCACCTATAGCAACTAATCAGCAGGTAGCATAGATTGGTCACATACAGTATATAAAAGCAAACACCTTATTTGTTGCAATGGGTTACTGCACCTGGGCAAAACTGTGCCTTTTATTACATTTGAGAGTTTAGTTTACTAGATTATATGCAAAGGCCAACATGCTCCTGCTAGCACTGTTGACAGTTTTTTTCTGCTTTTATAGATCTTGGTTAAAAAATAGTTCTTGTAACTTCCATATTTTAGCATTAATTCTAAAGATGACTTTGTTAGCTCTAAGAGCAATTTCTTGATTTAAAGATACTTGGCTATGGAGGAAGCCATTGTTGTTCAAAGATGTAGGAACAACAATCACAACATAAGAGGTTACAGTAGAAGACTACCAGTATATGTTAATATTACTCTTTATAATGCCTAATATGACAAATACTATTCGTAACAGCATTAAAAGAAACCCCTGCAAGGGTGGCCAAAAAGTTGCAAATAGATATTTGTGTTATGTTTCCCGTTATATATTGTTACAATCTAGTTTTCAGTAGGCAATTCACAAAAATTGTAAATTTTGGGGGTTATTTATTAAAATTCGACAAGTTCTCACTATTTTCTTAAAACGACTCTGACCAAGTTCGCACAGACTACCCCCCCCTATTTATCAATAAATTTTACCAAAAAATTCTTGAAAAAAAATCAATAAAATTGTTAAAACATCCAAATCATACAAATTTTTCGCATTTATCGCAGAAAACTGAGGCTTTTTCAGATTTGACTCCCGAAACCTCTGACTTTTTGAGATTTGACGCCCGAAAACCACAAAATCTTCGGCTTATTAAATGAAACTCAGCACAGATCAGGATAATAACGGGACATCTGCCATTGACTTCTACATGAACTAGGCAGGTCTGAGTAGAAAGTACTTTTTTATTCGGGCTTGCTATTGACATCATCAGGTTTTAATAAATCGCAAAAAAATTTAGTTTTTTTTTTGTACAAAAAAATTGTGTTTTCACCTATAAAAGTCCAACCAGAAAAGAAATCAGGCTTTAATAAATAACCCCCTTAATGTACATACTGTAAAAGAATGGCATTATATACCTTTTCCCCACAATGCAGCATTTTCACCCAAATTTCAGTGTATTTGAACCCACTGCCAATTGACATCAAATTATGCACCTGACATTTTGGATTGTGATAGGAAACTTACATTGCAAGCTTTATATACAGTCATGGGTAAATCTGTTCCATTTCGATTCGCCACGAAATTTGCAAATTACCCGAGAAATTCGCGAAACGGAACACCTACGTCCAAATTTTTTAGACACCGGCGAATTTTCACTGCAAATTTTTATTCGCCGGTCGGCAAAATGCAGAAATTCGCAGCGAATTCCTGCCTGCCGAATAAATTCGCCCATCACTATTCATATAAAATAAATCTTTGTTAGATTAATTAGCTTCTGAAGACATAAACATAGGGAATAACAATTAGAACAGCTGTTTGTTTTTTTTTCTTGGAATTCTGCAACTACTTGTGCTTGCTATGTGTGCTTGCTCTCACGTACAGTAGGTGCAGTTATATTTTAATTTATATTGGGGATAAACTGAAACAGATCTTATACAGATGTGGAATTCTTTTCTAGCTATTGTACTTCACTATAGCTATAATAAAGGTTCCTGGGCCAAGGGCTGTCATAGGAATTCAGCATAATCCAAGTGAAATGAAACATAGGCAACCTGAAAAGAGTAAATATGATGACCAGTTTTATCTAATGGATGCAAGATTGTGCCACACCATTCTGCACATATACTACACAGTATACTTTAGCATAATTATTGCCATTTTACTGGCCAATGCTTTCCCTTAGCAGCCTGCCCAGTTTTGTACTTGTGCCTTTTAACTATTAACCTCCTTTTATTTTTCAGTTTACATGGATGTACTGTCTATCATGATGTCATGAGCTTTTTGTATGACTAGTAAAATAAATAATTCTGTTCTTCTGCATAAGACATGAAAGTTCACACATCATTAACTACCACTGGTGCAATTGCAAACATGGTGGCATGGTGGTTAGTATTCCAGCCAGGGCATTATATGCAAGGTGGTTGTACTTTCTGCTCATTCATGTATAGGTTTCCTCCCACACAAGATCCTAATTCCTCATAAATATTGACTATAGTGTGCTGTGTTAATGTGATCTCTGCTCCACTGGGGAAGGATGCATAATCTCTTCAAACTTATTTTCTAACTTATACTAGACTACATGTAATTAACTTTTGATTGGTTACTATTGCTCGGTGCACTTTGAGACCCACATCCATAAATCAGCTCAGCTTTGGACTGGGGAATTGGGGGCCCATCAACCAAGGTCCCTACTCCCGACATCCAAACTGATTTCCTGCCTTCTCGATTGGGGGAGTGGGCCAGGGCTGGCAGGGCCCAGGAGGGACTGGGCCCAACGAGTGTTTTCTCAGCTCAGTCCAACCCTGAATCAGCTTTTTGAGGCATAAGGATATATGCACTCTTGCAACATGTTCAGACAAACTGGCACATTCATACAGTACATATTAAAACATACTGCTCCATGTGATGCCTACATACACTAAAGCACAATATTGACAATATTAATATACGGTTAATAGCCAGCATATGATACAGCTTCTCTCTATGAGCACAATATACAGTGAGGCAACTTCGGGCGACTTTTCATTTTAGCCTATGGGAAAACACGCTGAGGCAGTTCGGGGAGATATTCACTCAGAAGACGAGGTGATTAGTCGCCAGGCGACAAAATCTCCCGGAATATCCTCGTGTGGCCTTACCTTAAAGGAGTACTAAACCCCCCACGTTCCCACTGGATTTTTTCCCGGTGTCCCGCTGGCCCAGTCCGACCCTGCATGTGAGGTCAGTATTTCTACAGATGACACAATTCTGGGGTAACACTTAGCAGGGGGGGGCTTTTCAGTATTATTCTCCCTTCTCATATGTGCCGGGTTTGGGCAGTCTTTATTTCATTTTCCCATGGAAATCATCTAGTTAGATTATTAGTTAATCTACAGAAACAATGACATTACAGTATTGAGTTCCTGTGCAGACTATTTAGTAAACATGTCTCTCCTGTCCTGTAAACGGCAAGTCTGGCAGTTATTGGAGTTATTGTCATGAGCCAGAACTTTGCATCTCAGATTAGGTGACCACAGGAAAACTCGGATTGTCCTAATATTTCTGAGTCAAAATAGCTGCCATTTATACCTAAAGGCATAATAATAGGTAGTGCCCCCTTCTTGTTAAAAGAATTGAAACTTTTGAAGGTCTAAATGATAAATGAATGAATCAAAAGATTATTCATGCATAGTAGTGTAGATATTAACATTATTATCTTACACTTAATTGTAAGGATCCTATACTAAATTAGGGAAATAATGCATCAGGTGGCTCTGAATAATGGAAAAAAACAGGACAGATATTTGCTTTTGCAATTTAAACCAAGGCCTTCTGCTGGGAAATTACTTATGGAAATCTACTGCAGTCTTTGTTGACTTAAATCTAATAGCTGTACTGGCACCTAGATTTTGCTGTGCTGTAGTGACTATTCAAGTCTTTCCAGGTTGTTAGTTAACTGAACACACCTAATCCAGTGGAAGTTTTTAACGTCACAGTTTTTTCTTGGTTCACTGAGGTCATATGCTTTTAGCAATAATGCCCTCTTTCAACTTTTGATTTATTATACACGCCTACAAAAGTTTTGGCATCAAGGGGCCTAGATATTTGTTCCGTCCCGAGTAGCTGGCTGTCATGTTTTCCATCATTTAGATTTTTAACAAAACTGTTCACCTGAACCCCAGGAACTAACAATAGCATTTTCTGGTTCCACTATAGCTATTTACAGTGCTTTGGAAAATAGCACAAATAATTTTTATGATAGTTTGGATCACTTTTTCAAACCTTACAAATTGCATTTTTGACACTAGAAAAAGTAACAGGGATTTATAATGTACTTATGGTACATAGAGACAACAACCGTGGGGCCTCCTTTTAGTATACTGTATAGTTATGCAATCCGGAGCCACTGTAGGCTGATTATGTTGGTTGGACACAAATGTAATTGAAAATATACAACCAACAGTATTCATAAGTATTAAAGATGATGCTCTGTTACAACACAATACAAGATAATTCTAAATACAGGGTTATAGTCTGATAGAAAGAAAATAGCTGTTTGTTATTTTCCACCTGCTGACTTTAAAAGACTCACACGGTCAGCTTGAAAATAATCGGCCTGAAGAGTAAAACCCTTAATCAAACTGGTCATAATTAACATGGCTTATTAAACAGTTAATGAGATGCCAAACATTTCTGGAGATAAAGCTTCTCACCAGGCAATGATGAACAATAATTAAGTCGCAGTGTGTTGGCTAATAAAGGAATGGGATTAATTATACAGAAGGCATTTCTTTAGGCCACGTTAAAAGGTTACCAATATGCCACTTTAAATTGCATTAAAGTTAAGGGGTTATATAGTAATATTGTCAAAGTTTTCCCAAGTCAAGCATTGCATATCGGCCAATCAGAAAAAAGTTTTCCTTAAAGGGATACTGTCATGGGAAAAAACATTTTTTTCAAAATGAATCGGTTAATAGTGCTACTCCAGCAGAATTCTGCACTGAAATCCAATTCTCAAAAGAACAAACAGATTTTTTTATATTCAATTTTGAAATCTGACATGGGGCTAGACATTTTGTCAATTTCCCAGCTGCCCTTGGTCATGTGACTTGTGCTCTGATAAACTTCAATCACTCTTTACCGCTGTACTGCAAGTTGGAGTGATATCACCCCCCTCCCTTTTCCCCCCAGCAGCCAAACAAAAGAACAATGGGAAGGTAACCAGATAACAGCTCCCTAACACAGGATAACAGCTGTCTGGTAGATCTAAGAACAACACTCAATAGTAAAAACCCATGTCTCACTGAGACACATTCAGTTACATTGAGAAGGAAAAACAGCAGCCTGCCAGAAAGCATTTCTCTTCTAAAGTGCAGGCACAAGTCACATGACTGGGGGCAGCTGGGAAATTGACAATATGTCTAGCCCCATGTCAGATTTCAAAATTGAAAAAAATCTGTTTGCTCTTTTGAGAAATTGATTTCAGTGCAGAATTCTGCTGGAGTAGCACTATTCACTGATGCGTTTTGAAAAAAACATGTTTTCCAATGACAGTATCCCTTTAAACCTGACACACAGAAGGCGAGTTTAAGTATATCTACCAACATGAATGGTTTATTGCATGTTAGTGAAATTAGGCCATACACATGAATATCAAAATTGTATCGCTGACCTGATGGATTGGACTACAGGCCTGTAGGCTTCATAACTGTGGAAGTGCAAGTTTGGGCCTCTGAATTTTCTATTTTGGAAATTGAATTTATTGCATTTGCACAGCTAAGTTAGTAATTTTAAGGGGCCAAAGAAACACACCGTTTGCTGAAATGGAAAATACTTTATGAAACCTGTATCTATGTTTCTGTAAATATGTTGCAGCATCTATATTAATATATAAACACCATGGTTGTTTGTTATAAGTTACGTATGTTATAGATTTACTTTTGTTTCCTAAAAAGCTTTTCATTTGGTCTTGGTCTTTTATTTTTTAGGGTTTTTGAATTATTAGCCTTTTTATTTTCCACTGCAACTAAAACCTTTATTTGGTTATTGGGGGTCACTGCCCCCGGCAACCATAAAAACAGATCATGTTTGTAAGGCTTTAAGTTTAGCTTTATTCTTATTTTTTATATTTTTGTTCAGCCCTCTACTATTCATTTTTCATTCCCCTTTACTGCTGTCTGATTGCTAGGTTAGTAAAGTCCTAGCAGCCAGTTATCTGTACAAATTTAAAGTCTTGCCGTAACACAACAATAATGTTAATAAGAAAAAAGCAGGTGATACTCATCATGATGGTGCACTGTTTTTGCAACATGTTGTACACTGTTTATTTGGGTAACTGATAATACTGATACACCCCTAATGACAAAAGGCCAATGTACAGTAAGTAAATGCATTAGATCAATGTGCCTGCCAATACTGCAGCACGCATGAGGACAGATGCCAGTTTAGTCCTCTGTATGTAGAAGCCAGATGGTATCCACATAAAATGCGTTTTCTCATGTGCTAACTAGTTGTCATCTAATCTAAAGGGGATCAGACTTAAACATTAACTTAAAATGTAGAAAAGCCATTTAAAATGATTCCATCCCTCATTACCATGGTATGTCTGCCTGCCGCTGTGCACTGTTCACAGAAAATTTTTCATGATGTGGATAGGCCTTTCTCATCTTTAATTACAGTCTGTATTAGGAGTATCACTGCCTCATTCCAGAGCATTATGGAAATGTGGTTGCTGTTACTGGAATGGTACTTTGTTGCCTACTACGTGGTTATTAAAGAATAATTGAATGCAAGATGTTTCCTGGTTACATTTTTCCTCTAAAGTGTAATTCATCTGAAATCTTTACAGTATACACTGTTCAATGAAAAGATATGTTTTAGGAATGAGACTCATTTGGCTACTATTCATGTGCAGCTATTGCACCGTGTTGAGTTTGTTCAATCTACTGGTGGTCTAGGATGGTTTTATTACAGTTCTCGTTGTTTCCCACACCCTCAGTTCTGCCTTAGGATTTTCACTGAGCTAATGCCATGATTGTTAAACAAGTCCCTCTGTTCCTTTTTTAGATGACTAAACAGTCTTGGCCATCCCTGCAGCATTATTATGGCACAGTGCCAGTCTCCCAAGTAAGCTTTGGGAATCCCACTGTAAATCTCTGGGTTAACATGGCATTTTTGCAGTGTGATTAGAAAAATCAGGGCATTCCTTTGTGGGTGCCTGGCAGAATTGGCTGGCCTATTCATCTAGATAATATATCAGTTATGCTCCTGGGGTTATTTCATACCTTCCAACTGTCCCATTTTTTGCAGGACAGTCCCGATTTTGAAAGCTTAACCCGCAGTCCTGGACTGTTACTGAAATGTCCCGAGTTTTTGATATTCTGCACTGACCAGCCAGAAAATAATGCAAAGTTTCTAAAACTTTTGCCAGAAAGCCCAGAATACGTGGCAGGTGCACTTAGATACTTTTGTAACAATTTAAGATAAGCAAATAAACAATTGTAACAATTTAAGATAAGCAGGTCTCTTGGGGAAACTAACTTTAAGGACAATTCACTTTCATTAGCAAAACTGTAATAACACATAAAAAAGCAGAAATGTGTTCAAACGTTCATAACCTGCCTAATTTTGTAAATTGAACATGGGAATTAGGGGGTGTGACCACAAAAATGGGCATGGCTAAAAAATATTTTTGTCTTTCTATTTCCAAAATGTTGGGAAGTGCTCTTCCATAGCTTTGGAATGCCCAGGGTTTATACAGCCCTAAAAAAACACTATAAAGGGCAAATACATCAACTTATGTGGAAAAAACATTTTAGCAATCAATGATAAAAAGGGTTATATATTTTTTTTCTTGCCACTGTACATATGCCAGTTCTCATTTTCTATTGGTCATTCAAAAAGCCATTTACTGAAAACATTACTTTTATTTTTTAACTCTATATATAAAGTTTCTGTACTGCTAAAGGAAGAGTAGAATAGTTATACCACTATTGCAGAGCTAGTAATCTCAGTTGCAATTGTGACTTTCTGAGGAGCAAATAAAAGATTTGAACACTGTTGTTGTGGGAGAAGAACTGAATGTATCTTGTTCTATTGAGAAATTCCAGACAACTTTAATGTATCCCCATATAATGGATAAAGCAATTAGACCAGTATCTTACAAACAGTCTGGTGAGAATTTGTGTTTGCCATGTTCCCTCAACATGCTTCTGTTTGTATTTGCCTGAAAATGTCAATCAGGGATGTCCTGCCTGCTTTCCTGCAATGCTCAGGCCAATAAAATGATGGAACCCTGTTTGGTACTACAGTGTAATTGCTTGTGACTGCCCTAGGTATCCACTATAGTCCGATTCTACTATTTAGTCTAGAATTATTTTCCAAAGACAGATGTACTTCAAACTGCTAAACCATACAGGACCTGAAAGTAAATATAAAGCAGTGATAAGCAACCTAGGGGGTCTACAAATGTTTTTAAACAGTTAATTCCCACTAAGGATAGCTGGAATTACCATATGTATGTCATGCATTCACAGCTGTTGACTAAAAAATGTAGCCATCCAATACTTAAGATGATTCCAGTTGTCCCACCAATTTCCCAGAGAAAAGTCTTTTCTACAGAATTGACATAGCTTTTTTGACAGTAACTGCAATTAAAAACCCTTAAATAAGCAAAACACTTGTAAATGGATAGAAAATAAATTATTATCTCTAAATCATGTTTCAAAAGTCTTAAATAGGCAATGCATCTATTCAGGAATTTCTTTCTCTGCGAGATAAACCTTTTGGTCTGTGCATCTATTTTAAAATAATTATTAATTGTTTCGAAAATCCAAAAAAAGCTAATATTATCTAGTTTTTTTTGGATAAAGGCTTACTAACACTGTTTTCCTGTATAAGCTAAGTGACCCCTTATCATTTCATCTGTTCTTCTGTTATTTAGTCTATTTTGTTCCGCTTGATCTTCACCACACCATAAAAAAATTCTAGTATTGTATGTAGAATTAGATTGGACAGATAAAACAGGGCCTTTTTTGGCAGTATTTTAATACACAGAGATTAGGAGCTGTTAAACATGTTATGCAGTTAAAGTTCTGCTTTGTGTGAAGAGGAGCTGGGTGGGAGTGGGAACTGTTAAAGGAGAAATAACCCTTTTTTTCAAAACAAGAGAGGCTCTTTGCCTTTTCTGGAAACAAATACTAGCCTTCATAAATTTGTATCTTTTTTTCCTATTAACATTGGCATCAAGCATAATTTTTATTAGCCCGGACAGTAAAATACTGGCTAGGCTAGCCAGCACACTCCGTGGCCAGAAGATTGGTCAGCGGCCTTGGTTTTCCATAAGATTTGCACCATTGGATGGCTTGTCAGCCTAAAGTTTTTTTCTGGAATTTTGAATAAAGAAATTAGGGGCATATCTATTATGCTGTGTAAAAAATGGGGGCTAATACAACAGAAAGCCTCCACATTTCGCTCTGTAAAAAAATAGTGCAACACGTTTTTTCTTATGTGGCTTCCGCCGGAAGCAGTGTAAAATAAGAGCATCAAATCTGGCGTTCGCATGACGTAAAATTACACATACTGTACCTTATTTTACACAGCTTTTTACATCGTATTTTTGCCGAATTTAGTTTTACATAGTATAAAAAATATGCCCCATAAAGTGAACCCCGCTCCAACAAATCTATTGCCAAAAGCATGGCTGGAGGCTGTGATGTTTGTTTGTGTCAAATTCTGTGAAAGATTTCTTGACAGAACCTGAATCTTGTGCACAGAAAGCACTTGGACCAGGTTGGTTTATAGTGTGTGCGCACGGCTTTCCAATTCATCAATCACCACAATTCAGCATTTTGTGCAAAGGAACAGGGCTACAGTGGCGGGGTATAGTCTGGTGATTAAATTCGGGTGGTTGGAGTGTGACTTGTTCAGGAGCCCTAACGCATAATACGATTGGGTTCTCTGCTCTTTTAAGTTATGATGAAATTAAGCCATATATGATGTAACAACATACAGTAAATATAACAGTATAGGCACTGGATCTTTGACTTTCATCATCATCATCTATCTACCTATCTATCATCATCTATCTATCGTCTGTGTATCCATGAAATTCTAATTTTTTATTAAAACTTTTGCTATAGTTAACACCAGTGGCGAATTAAGGACATGTGAGGCCCCTAGGCTACACTTTCCAGGGGGCCCCCTTCTAGGGGTGGACTTTATTTTGGTGCAGTACGCGCCATGGTTTTTTAAAAAAAGCCAACCGCCGTGTAAATATGCTAGCGGTTTCAAGCTTAGGCAATGGCACATGACACTAAGCGAAACAAAAATAACAAAAATAACAAAAATTATTTCACTGTCTGCAGAAATTATTTCACTGTCTGCAGGCTACAAAAATTATTTCACTGTCTGCAGAAATTATTTCACTGCCTGCAGGCTACAAAAATTATTTCACTGTCTGCAGGAATTATTTCACCGTCTGCAGGCTACAAAAATTATTGTCTGCATGCTGTAAATTTTCTCTGTCTGCAGTGCAGTACAGCAAAAATTACTTCACAGACAGAGACTGTTTCAGGCGCAGGCTGGCTGTGCCTCTAGAGCTGTTGCTGGGCCCGGCCGGGTGCCCCCTGCACCCTGCTGCTGGCTGACCCCCGCCTCACAGTAGCTTTTAATTTAAAAAGAAATTCTCTGCCCGTTGCCCACTGGCACTGACTGCTGCAGCCTGCAGGATCCTGGACCTGGGTACTGCTACCACCAATCTGGCTGGTCCTGTGGCCTGTTGGGGCCACCCCCCTGCACCTTGCTCTCTAGCTAGGCTAGCTGCCTGGGACTGAGACAAGTTCCAGCACAGTGCAGCCAGTAATAGGCAACTTGAACTTGGGCAGCAGCTTCTTGGTAAAAAAAAAAAGCAAGACTCAGAGGAGTGATGATGGTGGGTGAGAGTGACAGTGGAGTCACGAAGAAGACAGACAGTCAGACTGCGTGTCTGCTCTGCCTGCGTCTGACCGAGTGTGTGCGAGAGCGCGCCGCCCTCAACTAGCTTAAGTAGCCGTGGGTTTTCGTCGTCGCACACCAATGATGTCACTGGTGAGCGGCTGCCCTTCCAACATGAAGATAGTCAGCCCGGCGAGTCTGTGCACTTGCACACTGTGACGCAGAGAGAAGCTGTGAGCCAGAGTCCCAGTCAGAAACCTGGGGGGGACCCTGACCCCAGTGAATTATTTTAAATAAAATTGAAAAAAAAAAAATTAAAAACCCATGGGCCCCGCTACCACTAATGGGCCCCGCTACCACTAATGGGCCCCTAGGTTATAGCCTAGGGTAGCCTAGGCATTAATCCGCCCCTGGTAAACACTATAAGATTCTGGTGGTCCTTTTGCAGCATTTTACTATTTTTGCTCCCTTTAATTCTGTTGCCTGCCTGATAATTGACACACAGCAGGATAAGCCTGTGGGCCTAATGCTATAATGTGTTGCAAATAGTTCAAGACAATCTCTGTAATCTTCTGGCCACATGCACACATTATAGATTATCAAAGGAGGGAAGCTTGACACCTTCATTGCCAGACAGTACTTAAGCATATAGATATACTGTTTATGTGATCAGAGTAGGGATGTCGCGGACTGTTCGCCCGCGAACTAATTCGCGCGAACATTGGCCGTTCGCGTCCGCCGAATGTTCGCGAACGTCGCGTGACGTTCAGCCAATTTGGGTTCGCCTTAGCTGGCGCTTATTTTTGCCCTCTCACCCCAGACCAGCAGATACATGGCAGCCAATCAGGAAGCTCTCCCTCCTGGACCACCCCCACACCCCCTGGACCACTCCCCTTCCATATATAAACTGAAGCCCTGCAGCGTTTTTTCATTCTGCCTGTGTGTGCTTGGAAGAGCAAGTGTAGGGAGAGAGCTGTTTAGTGATTTGAGGGACAGTTGATAGTAACTTTGCTGGCTAGTAATCTACTTGATACTGCTCTGTATTGTAGGGACAGAACTCTGCAGGGATTTGAGGGACAGTGAGTTTAGGTTAGTTAGCTTTGCTGACTAGTAATCTACCTTCTACTGCAGTGCTCTGTATGTAGCTGCTGTGGGCACTGCTTCTGATCTCATCTGCTGACTGCTGTAATAATCCAATAGTCCTTGTAAGGACTGCTTTTATTTTCTTTTTTGTTTTTTTACTTTGCTACTATAAGAGCCCAGTGCTATTAGTCTAGCTGTGTTGGGGAGTGGGACTGGTATGCTGCTCCTCCTAGTAGTTCACCACCACCAGCACCAACCAGAGTCAAAATTGTTACAAAGTATCTTATTTGCACCTGTTAGCTGTTCTGAGCTCTCTGCCAAAAGCCAATTAAGTTAGAAACTGGTTTTTTTCTGGCTGTTCAGTGCAGAGAAAAGAGGGACTTTCCATTACAAAAGAGGGACAGGGGGTTGAGTGGTCAAAAGAGGGACAGTTGGGAGGTATGCAAGTGCCACCTAGCTGTGTGAGCTTTTTCACATTCTGTCTAAATAACAATAATAATTCCGTGTCCGTAAACATCACCTGAGTGATGTTTTGACAGCAGCAATAATATATTCCGTATTCACTACTGTATACGTTGCCCTTGCAGGCATTGTTTGCCCAGTCTTTAACCAAGTGCCACCTAGCTGTGTGAGCTTTTTCACATTCCGTGTCCAGAAACATCACCTGAGTGACGTAGTGTGATTTCTGCCCTTTACAGCACAAAACGCAGCGCTGTGTCAACAATGTATTTTTCAGATACATTTTTGCCCTTGATCCCCCTCTGGCATGCCACTGTCCAGGTCGTTGCACCCTTTAAACAACTTTAAAATCATTTTTCTGGCCAGAAATGTCTTTTCTAGCTTTTAAAATTCGCCTTCCCATTGAAGTCTATGGGGTTCGCGACGTTCGCGAACCGTTCGCATTTTTGGACGCAAGTTCGCGAATATGTTCGCGAACATATTTTCCGCCGTTCGCTACATCCCTAGATCAGAGCAACCATGCTATTTCTAGGTTTGAATGGAGTCAGATAACTAAACCATCAAACACACATGCAGAAATAACCAGAAATCCCATCCACAGGGATATCGCCAATTCATTAACAAGCATGGAGGACAATTCGCTAGCATTCATCGCACCCTATTGCTCTGGCGAACAGTGGTAACTGTTTCTTATATTAAAGCAGGATTGCCTTAAATTTTCGCCAGCGTTTGGCTGTTGAAACGCAACTTCACAATTTAGTAAATTAGAGTAGTGGTAACAAATTTGCACCTGGTGAATTTCTGGCTACATCTGCTTTTCTAAATAAAGTGCAAAGTGCAGGGTGCCAAACATCAAGGAGCACTGGTAATGGTATTTGCATTGAGGAAGTGTTTATTTCAGGGTTTCCTTTGCATAATGGAATTTCACATAAAAAGTAAACGAGTCATGCAGAGATGCAATTACCATTACATTTGATTGCCCTTTATTACTTTAACAGAATAGTTACTAATGTAATAAAGCAGTAGTTTTCTGTATTTTTGTTTAAAGCTCAGCTTTGATGTTTATCCTTTGTTCAGGTACCCCACAAGGGTTACAGATAAGAGTTAGCCATGCTGCATGCTGCATCTGCTATTCAGTTATATTGACCATCAATACAACTGTTAGTTAGGAGTTATTCCTCCTAAAATTCACATTAACCGGCGATCACAGTTTCCACAGTGGGCCCCTGACATGATTTTTGAACCACTGCAATACTGTAAGAACAGACATTCATGGATAATATCAAAGCCAACAGATGTGTTATTTTTCAGCAGATGTACACGAAAACCCAGTTGGAGTATCATAACATAGAGCTTTGGGTCAATGTTTAAATATTTTACTGATATGCTACTATTACCTGTGGCACATTAACAACTAAATTGGTGGCTTGTTTGTCTATTGGACACAGTGCCAGGCAAAATAAGAAAGAAAGACTCTTATTTCCACACAGGCTTACATGAGTTACTTAACATTTTTTACTGTTCTTTGTTAAATGTCTCTAGTATATAAACATAATCATTGTAAAAAACTATGCTTCTGTCACATAGACAAAATAATACATACAGCAATGCTTTAGTTTACAGCAGTATTTCTGAAAAGGAAAAACTAGAAGATGTGCTAAACCAGTTTATTTTTACATCCATACCAATGCTTTTATTGTTGTTGTATCCTATACATGAATTGATTCATCATGGGTGTGCACCTTCTACTAACTCATTATTGCTCCATAGGTTCTAGAGTACATCCTAGAAATGATGCTCTCTCTTACCATTTCTCTGCCTAGCATTGCCTAGCATTGCAATTGCATTCATAAATAAAACAGGAGCACCAATGGCCATCTAGCCTGCTATGAAAATTTCCTAATAATTTGCTCTCATAATTTATATCTTCCATCCCTTTTACCAGTTTAGTTGCATATCTCTCTCCAGCTCATTAACATCCTTCCCCAAAACTGCACTGCATACTCAAGGTCAGGCCTTACTCAGGACCTATACATAGGCAAAATTATACTTTCATAATTTGTTCTCATAATTTATATCTCCCATCCCTTGTACCAGTTTCGTTGCACATCTCTCTTCAGCTCATTAACATCCTTCCCCAAAACTGCACTGCATACTCAAGGTCAGGCCTTACTCAGGACCTATACAGAGGTAAAATTATACTTTCATCCCTTGAGTTAATGCCCTTTTTTTATGCAAGGCAGTACTTTATTTGCTTTAGTAGCCACAGAATGACTGCCTGGAATTAGACAACTTGTTATCTACAAAGATCCCCAGAAGAACAAAGGATATCTCCAACACACTACCATGTAGTATAAAACTCACATATACATTATTTCTACCGAAATTCATACAGGCCCGGATTTGTGGGATGGCCACAAAGGCAGGGCCTTGGAGTGGCATACTGCCTAGCCACATTTGTCTTTAGACTAGAGCACTGGTGACTGGGTGCTGAAGATTTTGACTGAGCTACTTTATCTTCCGTGCGACCAGTCCCCAGTGCTAGGGAGAAAACTAAAGAACAGACATAGCAGGTGGTGGAGGTGTTCCCAGTGTATAACCTTGCACATGTTCAAGTCCCTCTGGTGACTTTAAAATATAGATATTTTTGAAACTTGGAGCATCTGATATTCATTCATTTCAACAAGGAAAATATGTATGCCAGATAACAAATTAAAAATGCTTTATCTGTATTTTGAGGCCCAGAAAACCTACAGGAGCAATGCACAATGTATTATGCAGATTATTGTGGAAATATATGTTAAAATATCCTTTTATCCTTACTCTCTCTATTAGATAATTCAAATAGAAAAGATCTCTGTTTTATACTGTTGTTGGTATTTCTATAACATGGAGAGAGGCAAACTAAACGTCTGAATAAGGACTTTTTACATTATTAAGTTTCTATATTGCTTATAAAATTGTTCTTAAATTCTAGATAATTTGAATATTCCAGTTGCTGCTTAAAGTAGCAGAAATGTTTTTATTTAAAGATAAAAGTGTTGTGTTATAGCATGCTAACTTGGGGACACTGACCTACAGTTCACACATCATTCTATTGACTCCAAAGGAGATACACTGGCATATCAGAGGCATACAGAGAATGTGGCACATGATAATGAACAATAATTTACTGCCTGTATGGCTGAAAGATTTGTGCAGTGTCATAAATCTGATATATTTTGAAGATAACATGAAGATGATACAGAGATACAGGTTCAGGGCAATAGGTTTTGTGTCAAAAAGCACATTTGTAAATTTGCTGACAAAAATGTAGCAGCAACCGTAACAGTCCCTCATTGCAGCTTTTCACAGATTAGCACAGATAAAATATATGAAAATGAAAACCATTCAAATTCAAATCTTAAAATTCACAAGGTGGAAGATTACATGCTAAATTGCTTTCTTCCTTAAATAAATTGAAGCAGAAGTTTTAAAGGGCTTTCATGTATTTCGTTTTTTGATCAGTGGTTATTGCAAATTGCCTTACAGTATCTTTGTGAGTTGCTGGGTACAGGTAACATCTTATTCTTGCCTGGTGTAGTTGTTTATTTTTCATCGGTGGACAGTGCTTACTGCACATGAATACTTACAGATGGCAAGGAAATTGGACAAAAAAAATATTTTGACTTAGATTGGCAGATTTTGCTTATTTTTATGTACAGTCTGATGGCAAGTGGTATTTCAGCTTCTCTGTTAACACTGTTAATAGTGTCATGTTTCACTCATGCTATATTATGTGTCCTAGGTGTTCTTAAAAAAAAAGAAAATTCTGACATACCACTCACCATCAGAAGAAATATAAAGTTGGGACTTGTTTGCAAAGTCCCCATTGGCCATAAGCAACCAATCAACATTTATAAATATGGAGCCTATAGGCAGATTCAAGAAGTTCAGTGCTCACCAAAAAAACCTCACAGGCTTCCATTAGTTAAAGACCCAACTAATACACAGTGTTGCCCCAATTTTTGTTTACTGCTAGGTGGCTTGCTAACCCCAGGGGAGGACAGCGAGGATTGGGCTGAGTATCTCCATAACACACAACTCCATATATGCCTTTTAACTGGTCCTCATTAATCAGCTGACCAAAAATCAAAACTCATTGTGCAGAGAATAGAAAGGGTCAGACATATACTGTTTTCATTTCCAGTTACATACTGCAGTATCTGTTGGAAAGTCACTTGGAACCACAGTAGATTTCCCATTTCACATTCAGGAGACCAGAAAATATGCCGGAGATTCTTTTAAAATGTAGTAAAGCCATGTTCAAGTACTCAAACATATGCACATGAGTTAACTTGGAATATAACAATGTGGTAATGGTAAGGTTTAAGCAGTAAAGTATTTGCATGGAAAACTATTTGGATAGGTTTTGCATTTTTATTATTTGTATTCATTCTTGATTTTCACATTAGGGATGGTTCACCTTACGTTAACTTTTAGGGGCCGATTCACTAAGCTCGAGTGAAGGATTCGAATGAAAAATACTTCGAATTTCGAAGTATTTTTTGGGTACTTCGACCATCGAATGGGCTACTTCGACCTTCGACTACGACCTTCGACTTCGATTCGAACGATTCGAACGAAAAATCGTTCGACTATTCGACTATTCGATAGTCGAAGTACTTTCCCTTTAAAAAAAACTTCGACCCCCTACTTCGGCAGATAAAACCTACCGAAGTCAATGTTAGCCTATGGGGAAGGTCCCCATAGGCTTGCTAAACTTTTTTTGATCGAAGGATTTTCCTTCGATCGTTGGATTAAAATCCTTAGAATCGTTCGATTCGAAGGATTTAATCGTTCGATCGAACGAAAAATCCTTCGATCGAACGAACGAACGTTTAGGGCTAAATCCTTCGACTTCGAAGGACCTTCGAAGGATTTCAATTCGAGGGTCGAATTTCGAAGTATTTTTTACTTCGAAATTCGACCCTTAGTGAATCTGCCCCTTAGTGTGTTATAAAATTTTTTATTTTAAGCAACTTTATTTTTTATTTATATAGTTTTTAAGTTATTTGCCTTCTTCTTCTGACTCTTTCCAATTTTAAAATATGGGCCACTGGTCCCATTTAAAGAACAAATGTAAAAGTACAAAATGATTGTTATTGCTACTTTTTATTACTCATCTTTCTATTCAGTCCATCTCCTATTCATATTCCAGTCTCTTCAGTACATGGTTACCAGGATAATTTAAACCCTAGCAACCAGGTTGCTTACATTACCAACTTGAGAGCTGCTGAATAATAGGCTAAATAACTCAAAATCACAAATTAAAAATTAAAACCAATTGCAAATTGTCTCAGAATATTGTTCTCTACATCATGCCAAAAGGTGAACAACCCCTTTAATTAATTACTTGGCATCCGTGATTTTTTTTTGAGAAAATAAATTTTTTTATGGTTTCTAAACCATAAAAAAATTGATATAATATCAACAGAATTTCTAATAATTTAGTGTTTGTACACTTAAGTATAAAGTATATCTGACTTTTTTGTGTTTTTTTTTTGGTTCCCTAGGCCACCACACTGTCTACATTGGTGTCCATGTTCCCAAAAGCTATAGAAGGAGGAGACGTCACAGGCACAGAACTGGCCACAAAGAAAAGAAAGAAAAGGAAAAATCATCTGAAAACCACTCAGACCTAGACAAGTCTGATACTGAGAATGCTGATGAGACTAGCTCTAGCGTCCTCAAACCCCTCAGTAAGTGTATTGCGATAATTTTGGGTTTATTTGTTCCCATCAACTATTCTGGACTCATTAATAATTATTATAAAATACAGTTGTGTATTTTGTTGCCCAGTACTTTACCCAGAATTTTTTTGTTAGTTCAATAGAGCTTGCAATTTGCAGAGTGAAGTCACTAGTAGTAATACCTGATCCTAACGAAGATTTAATTAATCCTTTTTTGGAGGCAAAACAATCCCGTTGGGTTTAATTAACGTTTAAATGTTCTTTTAATAGACTTAAGGTATAGAGATCTAAATTACCAAAAGACCCATTATCCAGAACCTGAGCATTCTGGATAACAGGTCCCATACCTGTATAAAATATTATGGGTGTCACAAGACTGTGACTAGACTCCTTGCCCTATTCCCCAGCAGTAAATAGATCACCTGATGACTGCAGAAGGGTTATAAAGATGCAGTTTGTTAGACTGCTTGCTTATGCTAGTTTCTTTATAATTCTTTTTTTCCTTGTATCTGTTTTGTAATTTTTGTGATCACCTGGAAACAAAATTTTTTTAGCAAATCTGTTATCTTCCCTGTTATTATAGTTTATACATCACCAACATAATTCTGCAACTGTAGGTGCCCACTGGGTTATATCTTACTGCAGAAAGTCAATCAGTTGTTTCCTTTAAACAGTCACACCCATAGATATGCAATTAAAGTAATTAGCAACGATATTTGTGCAGGTGCGTCACATGTATCCAGTGATTGTCGTATGGCTTTAAATATAAAACTTATAACCACCCATGTTTAGAAAATATAGGTAGAATATCAGAAATATCCCAAGCAAAAATTTATCATTGATAAAAATGGCCAAAAAGCTATTTTATAGGCAGTCAGCAATAAATAAACCAATTACATGACATGAATACATTCATAATGATTCCAGCTATGTTTGACTGCAAACCCACTCAAAAAATCAAGCAAAAATAATACTTTGTGGTATTCTAGAACAGTGCTATGCAACTGGATACATGTGAAAAAAGATGAAAAGGGGACATGTTTGAAAATGACCTATGTCAATGATCAAATATTGTGATTGCTTTCAATCTGAGATGAAAGAATTGTTACCTTCAAAAATTAAACCTTTATTGGAACTTTCACATAGTTCCTCTCTAGTCCTTGTCTGAGTTACAAATGGGTACTGGGTGTATCCTGACATTACTTCCCCAGAAGAACATAATAGTAGGTACAATAGACTATCACAGCTGTGCCTACAAACAGGGAAATATATGTCTACAAACAACACACATTAGATAATATCGTATTATTAGAGGGTGCACCTATAAAAATTCTATAAAAAGTATAAAAAATATTCAATGGCTGCCAAATTGGTAACAGTTAATAGTATTAATTATACCAAAGTACAATTCATATCATACTGTGACCTATGCACCTGCAGGCCATACTGAAAAAAATTGTAACTCTAACATTCAAACATCTTATGGGCTACCGCCCACTGTCACAATGTGCAATCAGTGAGAGAACATTCTGGCAGCGCAATATCTTACAGGGTGTTTTAATCAAGTCTATTATCATGCATCAGGCATTGGCATGTTTGCAGCTTGGGTAACAAGTGAAGATGTCACAGGACACCAAATTTTAAGGTGATGGTGTACAATGGGCTGTATTTACCGTATAGGCACCTAAGGGCCCATGCCTAGGCTGGCAAATTTAGGGTGCCTAAATGGGGTGGAAAAAAGTTTACAAAAAATATTTACCCCCAGCCCTCCACTGCACACATACTGTACCTCTAAAACTTGCAGCCATGTTGAGGGATAGAGGGGTACCCCCAGCTTCCAACTGGTCAATGGAAAGTGGATTGCCTGCATATAGTATCAGTAACAAAGGGGTGCTAATTCAGCCCTTTGTATAATGCATTTGTAAATTCTTGTTCTTGATACTACATGTCCCCTTTTAGTTCAGTGGTTATCCTAGTATATCTACTTCCTTTAAGTATGAGGAATGTTTAATTAAATCATATGTATTGGATAAAGTGCTCAAGTATATTGTTGCCAGGAACAGAACATTTGCGTAAAATTTTACTCCTCCAGCTGCACCCTTACTTGGTATCAGTTGAGATTTGGGTGTGCTAATCCTATGTTGAAATTTGAGTGTGGACGTTTAATGCTTTTGGATACTGAGATAACAGTAGGGAATGATGCACCTCAGTCACATTAAGAAATACCCTTGTCCATGACTGAATACAACACGTTTCTGAGAATTCTGCTGAGATCCCGAGAACTAGAAACTTATATAGACAAATGCTGCTGTTTGAATACAAGATGGAAATTTTCTGTTATCACATTTACTTGCATATATTTCCACATTCCATAATGTTAGACTCGCAGTCTGCACGAAACACTAAATGTGTGCTACTATACAGATGGAGAAATGTAATTAAAGGAAAATATGCACAGAGCAAACAATTTTTCTTTAGCACGCTTTTAATATATGCCTTGCATACCTGTGAAAGTATTTAAAAACTCGTCTGCTAGAGGAAAAAAAAACATTGCAATATGTTATAGATGTGCAATGTATGTTATAAATAGGTCTTACAAATAAAATTATTTTTAATCTAATATATACACCACCTTCAAGCAGGTCTTTAATCTGAACTATGCTAATTCACAATTGCATGATCTAATGACAATTGTAACATTGCAAAATGTGAATTTATATTCTTATGCATGCAAACTTATTGGTTAAGTCAATGAACTCTAGTTCAGAAAGACTTCAACTCCTTGTGGTGTTGGATAAGTTAAATCAGCCTGCATCTTACTGCATAACAAACTTATAATGCATGCTCTGTGGGACAGGCTAATACACAATAATGCTAGTCATAATAAATGTTTATGCTGTGAAATAAATCACCATTCTTGCTGATTGTACAGATTGATCAGTGTGTAATTTCTCATGTATCACACATGTGATCCATGTTCATGTGACTGCACGTGCAAAAATATGGGTCGCTCATCACTTTTATTGCATACCTGTAGGTGTGCCTGTAAGTAATAAAGCTATACATTTATTATAATAAGGCATTATTAAAATCTGGTCCTTCTAGAGAAGGCTGGGTAATTGTTTATACACACCTAAAGGAGAACTGTGGCTTATGCATCTAAACTACAGTGACTTTGGAGAAAACTGGAAGAAAACAGAGTTGCACAAGCTTATTCAAATTTTGCTGAACTCCAGTTCTTAAAATATGCTTTATGGGTAAAGCATGCAGGGAGCTGTATTCCAGAAATACCAAGTTTGAAATTATAAAGCAAAATTGCTCAACTAATCTTTTTTCGCACATCTCCTGGGCCAGTGATCTTCCTAATACTTAGTGGAGAACAAAAACTCCACATAAACGATACTACTTTTGGAGAGTCCTCCCTGTACCCAAACCACATCAGTTTGCCCACTTAAATTTGCCTAATGTTACTTACCTGCTGAGAAAAAGCATTAATTGCGAGACTATGGAAAGTAATTTTCCTTGTGTCTTTTTAGTGTATTTAATTAGTGTTTTGCAAACCTATAAAAGTATTTAGCAACATCTTCAGCTGAAAAAAATTTTGAGTGTTGTATATTTGGTGCCAATGCACATTTTGTGTAATAAAAACGGTATTACTGAAAAGGCATTATAGTGTAACATGAAGATTGCTCCACATTCAAGAGTGTCTAAAAATGTGCTATGTACAATAAAAAAGCCCAGTGTAGTAATGCTACCTTGTGAACTGCAAATTTGTATTCTAGATGAGTATTTTGGCTCTATCTATATGTGATGCCATAAATTAATTCTCTTAATAAAGAGCTTCAACCTGACATTTTTGTTAATGAAAGGTGTTTCATTAAATAAATGCTGATCATCCCTCCATCAATTAAAACCACACCCAAAACAGCATTATTATTTCTCAAGTGCCACAATCCTGAAAAAATAGGATTAACTATTAGCATGCTCCCTTGCCTAAAAATACTACAATTCTCTAAAGCTGTACATGCTGTAAAAAGAGTCAACACTACATTTTTTATGTGTCTTATTCTATCATTATATAAAAGTGTAACATAATAACACTGATTCAGACACAATCGAGTTCTGTGTTCCACAAAATGCACCTCTTTCTCAGCTAAGCCCTCTTCTGCTGCAATGCTTCCAATAGGCTGTTATAATGTGCAACATGTAATTGAAACCTGTGTCATTGCCTATAATCAGAATTCAATGCATTGCAGGTCTTCTTTGATGTCGGTCTGCTAATAAAGGCTAGCAGTTAGGATAATATTAAAAGATTAAATAACCTGAAATAGGATTAGTAACGTACTTTTCTTAATTAAAAAAAAGAAGAAAATGTAAGTTTTAGTAACACAAGGTTAAACTACCGTGCAAGGCTTTGGTTCAGTTGGATTCGACAAATTTGAAAAAAAGTGGTAAAAAAATTGTAACACTATTCAAAAACTTTTGCCTCAGCTTTCCATTTACAAAATGCTTCTTTAAATGTAGTGAAATTAGGGATGCACCGAATCCAGGATTCGGTTCGGGATTCGGCCAGGATTCGGCCTTTTTCAGCAGGATTCGGATTCGGCCGAATCCTTCTGCCTGGCCGAACCGAATCCGAATCCTAATTTGCATATGCAAATTATGGACAGGGAGGGAAATCACGTGACTTTTTGTCAGAAAACAAGGAAGTAAAAAATGTTTTCCCTTCCCACCCCTAATTTGCATATGCAAATTAGGGTTCGGATTCGGTTCGGTATTCGGCCGAATCTTTCACAAAGGATTCGGGGGTTCGGCCGAATCCAAAAAAGTGGATTCGGTGCATCCCTAAGTGAAATAGTTAACAGGTACATGAGTTCATACTTAGCATTATAGTCTATCAACATGAAAGCATTCAGAGCTCCACTTCTTTAGGAATGGGGCATGTCTCCTCAAAACAAAGATCTTTTAAAGTCTCTAGATCTAGACATGTTTCCATGTCAAAGTAAAACAAATGCATAACAGGAACTCTTGGTGCATGCATTCTTTGTTAACCAAGTCCTGTGTAGTGATGGGAGGATTTATTCGCCAGGAACAAATTTGCGGCGAATTCCTGCGATTCACCGCCGGCGAATAAATGCCCGAAACCGATGCGAAAAAAGTTTAGTGAATTTTGCTGCAAAGCGAAACACCCCAAATTCGCCCATCACTAGTCCTGTGGCAATTATTTTATATTTACTACCTCTTTCTATGTTCTACTTTCCATTCATATTTTACAGGATATTAGCTAATTGTTATATTTTTTTAGATTATTGTTGGCTTCTTTGGCATAAACAAAAGAATTTGCGTCAACTGTGAAACAAAATTAGTTATTTCATGTGTAACAGGCAGAGAAAACATGAATAAGTGATTTAAGTGCTCAGCCAATCTTATCTATGACCCATTTCATTTAATGTAGAAGACATTGATGATTCTGCTGTTGTAGGGGATATATCAGTATTGGAACCAGATTAGCTGGCTGTGGGTCAACCAGTAAAGTTCACCTAACCACTTGTGTGCTTGACTTGCCTTAAAGGAAAACTACTATACCCCCCAAACAATGTAGGTCTCTATAAAAAGATATTACATAAGAGAGCTCATATATAAAACTCTGCTTCATGTAAATAAACCATTTTCATAATAATATACTTTTCTAGTAGTATGTGCCTTTGGGTAATCATAAATAGAAAATAAGGGCAGCCCCTTGGGATCATAAGATTCACTGTGCACACAAACATACCAAATTATACTTGTTAGGTCACATGAGCCAATTAACAGAGTTCTGTCTTTTGCTTCAACAGTTCTTCCTGTTACAGTTATAGTAGTTGTAGTATTTCTGGTCAGGTGATTTCTGAGGCAGCACACAGACCATCACAAAATGGTGGTTCAAGGCAAGAGATGTAAAAGGACAAAATTTACTTAAGTATATATACCAGTTTGGTAAGATTCTTTAATATGCCACTTAATATGATATAAACTATCTGTTGCTTAAGTATTTATTTAGGGGGTATAGTATTCCTTTAAGTGATTATCTGATTTAACCATCTGATCTGTTTATTGTGCCATCACATTAATCCAATCACCATTTGAGTGAATTTGAGCTTAACTAACAGTAGAGGATGCTGTAATAACAGCAGCAAATGTGTGCATCTATAGGAACATTACATATAGCAAGTAGCTAAGAATTCTGGGAGGGCCATGGAAAAACGTATCCTTTTGCATATGAGTGTCAGTTTGAGTGTGATGTAGTGCCCTGCCTAAACCCAATAAAAATAAGGAAAGCTTTTTATAGTTATCCTGCAACTGAACACCCTTCAATGAACCTTTATTGGTGTGGCCATTGCATTCCTATATATATATATATATATATATATATATATATATATATATATATATTCCTGTATAATATATTCCTGTATATGACCTAATTTACAATGCCAGTAAGTTCACAGGACAGGGAGCATTAAAAGCACAATACCAACTTTTGGGGTTATGTAATAAAAGGTACAACGTTACCAGGACAAATTAATTAGAAAAATGTGTACCTTTAACAAGAGGATAGTTTAGCATAAGGCTTAACAGACATTTATATAAAGTTTCAATGAGTAGTCATTTAATAGTGTTCCTTACTAATTCCTTGCAACAGTAGATTCGAAAAGTAATTAAGTCAATACATCAAAGTGTAAACTATTATTATTGCATCAGCAACTATGTGGTGAGTACAATTATAATAGGGTAAAATATGGCTAAATATGCTGTCAATAATGCACTTATTACCATTATAAATTCATAAAGTAAATCCTCTGACACAGACTTCAATACAGTTTGTATGAGAAAGTGTTTCTATTTGAATCTGGACCAATGTCCCATTACAGATATACCCCATCTAGAAATCCCAAACAGATTCCATAGCTCTATATAAAGAACTTTTAGATCTGTTTTGGATGTTACAGCAACAAATTAAAAAAAATAAATATGCTTAAAATCTGGGGCAGATAGTCTGCTTTCCTGTGCTGTTTAGATAACTGGGAAAATCATTTTCAGAATCTGCACTGACAACGATATTAGTGGGTGGCAGCTACTCTCCTATTAAATAGGCTGTTTCACCAGCAACATTAGCTAAGTGCATGAAAAAATCCAGGCTTCCATTCTGTACTGCTTGACCAGTGCTAATCGGCAGTAGCTTAGGATTCCCTGTCGTGGCATCACATAATTTTCCTGATAATTTGCCACCCACCCCGATGGCTATTAGCATATAGCATACTGCTCAGTGTAAAAACTAAATCAGAAAGGGTCCCAGTCATCAGCCTTTATGATTGATTTGTCATAAAGACTGATATAGATATAGGTTTACAGTGGTAGACAATGAGTAACACATTTATGCAGAAAACAAGACATTTTTCTTAAATAAGTGTTGAATCTTGATTATTAGCTATATTAGTCTATCATACATTTACATAATACATGTTAGTATACAGTAGGTCATATTTAAGTTTTATGTTTCTATCGGGAATTCACATATCCGGGACAGATTGGATTAGGAAGCAGGAAGAAGGATATGAATGACAACATATTTGATAATAACCAGAACAGAAGATCTTGAAAAAAACACTTTGCAGTGCAAAAAACAGGTTAATGATGAGCTTGTATATTTTATTCCCTGAATGACATGCAACTTAATGCTACAGTTAAAATGCTCACAAGCTTACAAAGGTGCTGTGAAGCATTACTCATTTTTCACTGCCAGTTTTGTGACATTCATCGGTTTTTCAGAACATCAGTAAAGGTTTCATTTAATGTCTCCGGTATCAAAAAAAACCAACAGATTTTTCCCTTGAAAGTAAATGCCAAGTAATCTTATTTGCAAAGTTAGAACAACACAATAGATTTCTTTCATGGATACCAGATTACACAGTGGGTTACCTAGAAAGAAATGGTGTCAGCAAGTTTGAACCAGCCATGTTGACCACTTCTTTGCTGCTACTGCCAACAATAATATGCATCAACAGTTCATGGGAAAGGTCGTTGTCCATAAATGTTTTTTCTGATTAACAAAGATAATATATATATTTTTAGAAAAAGTTCATAACCATACTAAAATACATTATCTATATCTAACCAGTGGATCTCCTGCTTTATGTTTTTTGAGCTACAATTTTCAGCATCCCTTGAAAAGCAAGGGCTCATGTTTAATGTCAGTTGGAAGACAACATGCTTGAGCACTGTGGCCTATTTTTACTATTTTACTTGCTGCAGGTATATGTTATTTGAGAATTTTCTGAGTCTTTAGGTCAGAGTCACTTGCTGTTGTCGTGTCTGAGCTGGAATAAACTACAATTCAGCCACAGTTCAGTAACATCCAGGCAGCTAGGGCAAGCCAGATGCTTTGCTCTATTGAGATTCAACCCTAGGTTGCAGTGTCCATATCTTTTCATACATTGAATCCTCCACAAAAAATTATGAAAATATATAACAGGATTGACTGATTTGCACATTATGCTTATAGTTTTGCTAAAAAGTCAAAACGTAGTTGTTTTCCTCAATATTTAAAAGTTATTATTTATTATCTTTAGTTTGTCAGTAAATTATGTCACTACACTGGAAAAAGACCTAAGATGGAAACCCTTTACTATTATCTAGCCTACACTGAATTTATGTCCTTGTGATGCAGTGACACCCCTGGGGTTTCCAGCTGGTTCAGAGACAAGAGATTCAGTGCCCTTTGTAGCATGCACCCAAATAGTTAATAGGTGTAGTTTCTCAATCCAATTTTTTTGTATAATAAATACTTGATGATAATAGGTTCTCTGTTTAAAAATTCCACATGTATGCAAGTGCATTTACATACACAAAAACAGGAGTCTTCCTCGCCTGATATTTCCATAATAAACTATTAGCTTCCTTGTCTACTTGACTATACAACAAAATAGGAAACTGACAGTAAATCTCTTGTAGTGACTGGATATTATGCGAACAAAGAAGCTTTTTCATGATGCAGCAATATTGAGCAATTTTGGGAGTTGTACCACTTTGGAAACCCCAAAGGACAGTCATTTCTGCAGTTCCCTAACTCATACTTTAATAGTTAAGACTGATTCAAAAGAGAGTCAAGGGAATAATGCCAGCTGGTTCCACGCCAGATGTTCACTACCTGTACTTCCTGCCAAGACTTTTCAGAGAGCCAGTTAGTGAGATGTTCTGTAACTGCCATAATTCATTTGGCCTCTATGTAGACTTCAGTTGTATGCATTGTTAACATTGGAGGGTGTTATATGGCATAAATTCTTGATCTGCTCTAAAGACAACCTGCCCTTCCCGTGAAAGGAGGAACAAATCTGCTATTACTATTATCAGAGATTTGGTTTTCTAATGACTTTTTCTTCTGTTAATGCTGGTTTGTCCATCATACTGTATATACATTACCTTATTTGTATTTGGTCTCATCTTGCTGTTTCATCAGTCAGTAGTCAGTAGTATAGTGGCATTACCAAGCTCTATCGCCCCACCTACTTGATACTCTCTGGAAATCAAATGTAACTCAATTCAAGTTAATGGGAAGTACTGATCTCCAATATGCACAGGCACTTCTTATGACTCTGTAAAAATTATTCAACTTGCCCCCTGTATTCACTGTAGATATTCTTGAACTATGGTGAAAAGGTGGAAAATCAGCAATGATTTTTAAATATCTATCACTTTTTTACTGGCTTTGGGGGGCCCTGACCATATATTGAACCTCAAAGTGGGGCTTGAACATAAAAAGGTTCACTGTAGATATTCTGGAACTATGGTGAAAAGGTGGATACAGCAATGATTTTCATATATCTATCACTTTTTTACTGGCTTTGGGGGCCCTGACCATATATTGAACCTCAAAGTGGGGCTTGAACATAAAAAGGTTGGCACCACTGCTGTAGAATGTGGAAGATAAAGAAAGAATTGTGTAGGTTTGGACTTTTGTATGAATGAGCCTTGTGGTATGGAAACATATTGCATAACACCCTGTAGGTGCATAACTACTTGTGGTGTACTGAAGCAGCATCAGTGTCTGGTCTTTAAGGCACTGCATTCAAAGGTAACTATCTCCGTGAAAATAAAAAATCTGCAAAAGGCTTTGAAAATCAGTGCCACGCTGCAGGTGCATATCTTTAATGGCAAGTGCACATGCTAAGATTGTTTGTAAAATACAAACACAATCTGCAAAAGGCAGCATTCAATTCCATATTTGGGGCTAGGTGGTACAGTTGGCTTAAGAAACTGGTGGCTGTTAGGGCATGTGTATTTGAGGAGACAAGTAGAGGACACTGGACCAAATGCTGTATCTGGGCCAATAAACTTCTAGTTGCTCAACTGCCACCCTGTTATAGTCAAGCTGTATTAATAATATTTATCTTTATCTTTGTTGTAATAAAACATATTGAAAGTAATATTTTTAAATAACTTTTTGTGTTGTTTTTCTGAACAATTTTCACTAAACAGTGAAAATTACAATGCAAAGCAGTTCTTGTCATGTTCAGAGCTCATACATAAGGAATCCTTACCAAGGGCCACCAAAGAACAGTGGAGACTTGTGTGTTCTCCAGGCACATGCAGGAAGCTCAGAGCCTTCTGTTGGCAAGTTGCTTTATAATGCAGCTTTTCTGCCTATCTACACAGGGCTGCCTTTGATGGTTGCCAAGATCATCCATTGTTTTTACTTTTTCTTTATTTCTGCCAACTGTTTCTCTTCTCTTCACATATTTCTTTGCTTTTGCACATTAAGTGCCATAGTTTGTTTAGTAAATGGAAACTCCTTCACTAGAGGAAAAATACATCAAATTACGGTAGTAAAAAAAAAAGGGTTAATAACCTTTGCAGCACCTCTGTTCAAATTAGAACCCTTCTGCTTAGGGTGCCCTCTGTTTCATGCTCCAGGCTTTGTGGCCATCTCCCATGAACTCCATTTTATCCAAATAATCCAAATTTTGAGAAAAGATTTCCTTTTTCTGTAATAATAATACAGTACCTTGTACTTGATCCAAACTAAGATATAATTAATCCTTATTGGAAGTAAAACCAGCCTAACGTTCCATTATCCGGAAACCCCAGGTCCTGAGCATTCTGTATAATAGGTCCCATACCTGTACTGTGCTAGTGCTGCTAGCCCAGGTTACCCCTGCTTTGTTATTAAATACGGTCTTTAAATGTCTCAACAAGATCATTTTGCTAAGATATCTGTGCATGCAACTTAATTTGCCCCAGCGCATAGCTGAGCAGCAATTATTTATGGTTTGTTAAATACAGGTAAATCAAATGATAGCAAATGTCTGATTGATTGCCATGAATTACACTACAGATTTGTGCCTATGATTGTGACTTACTATATAAGTAATCCCTTCACTGCTACAGGTGATAGGCTATACCTTTATTAAAATTACAATCACACTTTAACTCAAGGACATATTTAATCAAGTTAGTTATATGCTGTTTATGTCGTATGCTACAGTATATGGAATTTCATTCCATTTAATTTCCCAGTATTTTTTCTTCCTTTATTACACTTCTGTAAACCCAACTGAATGTCAGCCTATGAATCATTTCTTAATAACGTGTGAAATGGGGAAAGATAATACTTGGTAATACCCTGCATTTTATTTAGTGTTGCCAATTAAATCTTCAGCTGGATAAAAAGTGCTTCACAACAGAATTATTCCATTTTGGAGAGTCACCCCACAATTTGGTAACTTTCTCAGGCATTAAATGAACGTGTTATAAAGATGTGACAGAACTACATCATCATACCTGCTTATGTAGAGGCAAGCCATTCAAAATCAATGTGAGGGAAAATACAGGTGCTATTTTTCACCACTGAGCTCATAGCATTTTCTATTGTGTGCCTAATTAACCAGCAAAAAAAGGAGGTACAGTATAAGGGTTAAATTAACAACCGTAAATTCAACTTTGTGTCTACCTAGTAACCAGATGCAATAAATCATATTATAGCCTTTACTGGAGTTGCAGAAGACCGATCAAAACTAGTTGGCTCAACGTAGAACACCTAAAACATTTTATTGGAATTATTTAAAATCAAACTGCATTGAAGAAAAATGTCTGGGAATCTTACATAATAATAAATAATGGTGGGGAAAGTATAGAAGAAAGTTTTTCCAGCTACAGTATTTAAAAGGAATAGCATCACCTTTAATTAAAACTGGTTGGTAAAGAGTTGGCTTTCCTTTAAAGAAAAAAACAACTTTATTTTGTGCCTTCAGTACTCCATTAGCTGAAAAAAATGTGTTGAATAGAGCTAGTGCTTATCTATGCACAGCTCGGCTCCCCTTGGCCATGCAAAAACATATTTTTTTGTTATCCTGAAAAAAACTGTCTTCTTGACGAGAGCTGCTGCAGGATAGACAAAGCTGCTATGTTTCTTGCCTTTTTCTGTTCCTCAGCAGTTTCACATGAATATATTGGCTAGAATTAGCCTGAGATTTAAATTGGCTTAGGAAATTATAACCACACATATTATCAGTTTTAGGCTGCGGATTAACATGCTGTGAGTTTGCAGCTGAAGCTGAAATTTCAGTAGGCTGTGTGGAGAAAAGTCAGAATTTTGTAATGAAATACAAGAGGCTCTTCTGACGAAAATGTATAATTCGAATTTCTGCATTCAAATATCACATGTAGCAACAGTAGGTAGTAAAGAATGTCATTTTTGTCGCTTGTTGATGATACAGATACAGTGATCCCCAACCAGTAGCTTGTGAGCAACATGTTGCTCTCCAACCCCTTGGATGTTGCTCCCAGTGGCCTCAAAGCAGGTGCTTATTTTTGAATTCCAGGCTTGGAGGCAAGTTTTGGTTGTCTAAGAACCAGGTGTACTGCCAAACAGAGTCTCAATGTAGGTTTAAAATCCACATAGGGGCTACCTAATGGCCAATCAGAGCACTTATTTGGCAGCTCAAGAACATTTTTCATGCATGTGTTGCTTCCCAACTCCTTTTACTTCTGAATGTTGCTCACGGGTTTAAAAGGTTGGGGATCCCTGATACAGAATAACACACTTTGCTAAGGCTACAACTTACCCTGGTAACAAGTGAGTAGCTTACCCTGGTAAAAAGTGAGTAGACAGACTAGAATATGAATAGGAAAGGACCTGAACAGAATGATAAGTAGTAAAAAATACAATAATATTGCAGCCTTACAGAGCTATTTTTTTGCCTGCTAGGGTCAAGGACTTACAACAACTGGACAACAGTTTTAAATTGTCAGGTGGAAGAGGCAGAACAATAAAACAAATTATTAAAGGGACAGGGGATTAACTTTAGGTTTACTTTTAATATGTTATAGAACAATGGATTCTAAGCAACTTTTCAATTGGCCTTTATTTTTCTTTCTATGCAGCATTCAAATGAGGGGGGGGGTCACTGACCCATCAAATAAACAAATGCTCTGTAAGGCTACTGGTTTATTGTTATTGCAACATTTTATTACTCATCTTTCTATTCAAGCCCTCTCCTATTCATATTTCAGTCATTGCTAGGAAAATTTGGGCCTTAGCAACCAGACTGCTAAAATTGCAAACAGGAGAGCTGCTGAATAAAAAGCGAAATAACCACAAATAATAAAAAATAAAAACCAGTTGCAAATTGTATATCTCTCTGCATCATACCAAAAGTTAATTTGAAGATTAACGACCCCTTAAAAACAAAAAAAATTGAATATCAATTGAAATGCCGCTAAGAACAGAACAACTACTAACAACTAAAGAACAACTAACTAACTAACCATAATTAAGAAGACCACTCTCTATGGCCTGTGGTTTGGTGTGTGATGTCATGATCACAATTGATGCAGTGACATTTCTTTTTACAGTCAAAAATAGTAAATAGTTAATTAAAACACGATGCATAATAGATTGTAAACTAATTTCTGTGTGATAAGCAGATGACCATGCAGACCCAGTTTATATCCAGTGATGAGATGGTCTTCATCTGCTTCCCATCTAATACCCCCAAACTTGCTTTCTGTGCTGGATCACAATTTATATATACATTTCTTTCTATACTTTTTAAGAATTTTCTTTCTGAAAAAACTGGGTTCACATCTCCATTCTCGGTCTTAGCTGAGAGGGCTATCTTTCTGCCATCCAACAGATGGCAGTACAGTGAAAATTTACTCCATGTTCATAAGATTTGTATATATTTTATTATATTGTATATATTTTTGTATATATGTACAGTATGATATATATTAGTGGCTTGATGTAGTTTATATGTGTACCTATTAAGTTGCCCATAATTTTGTCATATTTTAAGGACCTTATTATTGCCATCCTGGTCCTGACTATGCCAAGTTACAGAATAACAATGATTTGAAGTGACATGTTTGCACTGTCCCTCATTTATTTCATGGTACATTTGTGTGTCTATAAGATATTTAGGGGCAGATTTATCAAGGGTCGAATTTCGAGTTCATAGGAATTTTTAGGTTTAGGTGGCAAATAGTCTAATTGTAGTTCTTAAAGGGCCAGAGTATGATAAATCTCGAAAATGTAATTCGATTCTAATCTCTAACTAACTCTAATCGAATTTTAACAACTCTAATCGAATTTTAACAATTCCATAGTCGAAATTGACAGTTTTATCCATAAAAAAATAGAAAATTCTAATTTGAAATTCTAATTTTCAATTTGACCCTTGATAAATCTGCCCATCAGTGTCCTTTGCTAATCTGTATATTATCTATAACACTCTACACTGGCTGCACGTTCCCTTTAAACCTTTTTGGGGACTAAAAACTGGTATGTTGATGGACACTAGGGGGTGGTCCACCAAGAACAACTGTGCATGTATAAGAAAAATACAAAAGCAAATGTTTGAGTATTGGTTACCTTGGTGTTGTCCTTTCTTTTAAAATTCTTTCTTATTTTTTTCTATTCGTTTCTTCCCTCTTAAAGTTAATCACATTTAGAACAAAGCTCGTTAAAGTTATACACCGTTATATAAAACATTAAAAGGAATTCTCAAAAGTAAAAAGAAACCTTGACAAAAGACCGATGGCGGTCTGAAACGTTGCCGAATTGTTTGGGGTCAGAGCCCATGGCTGAATAAAGGCTTTTTAAAGAAAAAGAGAATCGTGAGTGGTGCTGTCCATAATACAAGTATTTGGCTAAAAAGAAACCTATAAACGTATGGGTGCTTATATACCAACCTAGGTGAAGGCTTTTGAATTGCTATTTGCAACTGCAATTTAACGTTCTTGTTTGCAGTAGGGTTGCTGCCTTTTCTGAATAAAAATACCAGCCTTCCTTTATTCTTCCCTATTAATAACATGTTTACCAGCCAGGCATCATTTTTACCTGCCAGGCAACAAATTGTTAGGGGCGGCAGGCCCCTCAAATACTTTGGTGCTCCGTTTGGAACTCTAAAGTTCCAAATATTGCTCTAAAGAAGGAAGTGTAGTTTGTTTGTATTAAGCAAGACCAGCCTTCCAGTGCAACTGAGGGCCAGCAAAGATATATGTGTTTGTGTGTGTGCATGTGTGTGTGTATGTGTGTTTGTGTATGTGTGTGTTGGGGGGTTAGGATTAGATTGAGGCGAAAGAGCAGTTGGACATAGGGGTGAGAAAGTGAAATTCATCCCTGTTTGTTAGTAAATAAGCGCTACTGTCTTCAAGTTGAATATACTAATACATATCCTAGGTGAGGTACACATGCCGGGCCAGAGTCTGAAACAGATTATCACCCATAATTGAAAAACATTATCTATACTTATATCTATATATATCTATATATATATATATCTATATATATATATCTATATATATATATATATATATATATATATATGTTTATATATATATATATATAGTTCAAAGTTCAAAGAAAGCACTCACGGCATTGCCCATCATGACGACAACTCTATGAGAGCCGAAACGCGTTTATGCACCATACACCAATAAATACACTTTGAATTACACCTGATGGACAATGCCGTGAGTGCTTTCTTTGAACTTTTATTGATTTACTGGTTAGCACCCGGCGAGAATACTTTTGAATGGTGAGTGCCGTCTGATCCTGCCTATATATATGTGTGTATATATATATATATATATATATATATATATATATATATATATATATATATATATATATATATATATATATATATATTTATTTATATATATATATATATTTATACACACACACACACACATTTATGTGTAGTAATAAAACTGATAAAACGTATTTATTCCATACATGATTTCAATCTAACCCCTTTAAGTTATCCACTCTCAATATGTAGATCAGGGTGCTTAAGAGGTTAATATATCGGTTTTTACTGCCTGAATTGTGTAAAAACAATTCCTAGGAAGCTACGTTTCAGTTTGCTAGCAGGACCCTGATCTGCCCAGGACTGACCAAGTCTAGAGAACTGCAAGGAAATGAGTTCATCTAAAATCCCACACTGATAAGGAATCAGTATTTATTTTTCAAGCAAAGGGAGGTGAGGGTTGGGAGTGTGTAGGGCACTGCTCTTACATCATGTGACTGGAACCTCACTTTCGTTCCATTCTTTGTTTTTTTAATGTTCTATATTCCCAGTATTCACATGAGCGGCATTTTATGCTACTTTTTATAATCATATTAAAAATATGTACATTGGTTATAGCATTAAATTTGTCTCAATCATTTAACAACCATCTTCCTATACTTTAGTTCCATTACAACAGTAGCTACAATGAGAATAACCTAATTAAGATTATTCTGACACAAAATTATATACAGCTACAACATCCTTTGACAATTGCTATCATAAGTATACTGTGAACAAAACTATAAAAAATACCTTGATTATTATTAATATTATTAGCATATATTTGTAAAGTGCCAACATAATCTGTAGTGCTGTACAAATGTATTTTCAGCAAACATGCAGGTTTCATAGATATACTGACTGATACTTGAGGTAGGTGGCTGAAAAAGAATCCAAATCTTTATTTTACATTACAATAGCCTGCAATTAATTTGACTATAGAAACATGGTACTCATTCTACAAATGGCACATTCCATCAGTTTAGGCACAAATATCAACATACAGATGGATGCTTGTGCCTCTTTGTGAGACCCTCTGGGCATGAATATAAATAGAGGGAGAGGGGTCTTCCTCAAAGTTTGGGAGTCACTTCTCTAATGTATTTGGCTACAGCATACCAGGAGTTGTAGCCAATCAATGAAAAGAAATGTCAAATGTCAGAGAGTTACTAGAGGTGTATTTTTGCTCCTGTAGTTCGACTTGAAAGCCAATGTTACAGAGCAGTCCAGAATAAACTGCTTGTAGCAGACGTTAAAGTTCTGATAGTTTCCCATGTGGTAAAGGGACTTGAAGCTCAGACAAAGTGGACCTTGTGAGTAGCTGGATTATTGGCCTAGAGTAGGCATTATATGCTTCCATAGAATAACCCTAATGTTTCAAAGCATTCTTCTGATCTTATTTTAAAGAATATCCATGAATAGCATTCACAGATTAGCAGAAATACCATATAAAGGCATAAAATTAATACCAATACATAGTGACATAGTGAAAAACTAAATAAATATGGCTTATATTAAATTGCTGATATATATTAGAGCTGTAAATCAAAGGGTATGTACCTGTACATCAACCTAATTACATACAAATACCTTGTTACATAACTTATTTTTGTTAAATAGGAACAAGTAGTATGTCATGTTGTCTGCCCAGGGCTAGACCATCAGCTACACTAGGGGGCAAATTTACTTAGGGTCGAATATCGAGGGTTAATTAACCCTCGATATTCGACCGTCAAAGTAAAATCCTTCGCCTTCGAATATCGAAGTCGAAGGATTTACTGCTATTCGTTCGTTTGAACGATCGTAGGAAAAATCCTTCGATTCAAAGGATTTTAATCCATTGATCGAACGATTTTCCTTCAATCAGAAATTTGTTAGAAAGCCTATGGGGACCTTCCCCATAGGCTAACATTGATGCTCGGTAGGTTTTAGGTGGCGAAGTAGGTGGTCGAAGTTTTTTTTAAAGAGACAGTACTTCGACTATCGAATGGTCGAATAGTCGAACGATTTTTAGTTCGAATGATTCGAAGTCGTAGTCGAAGGTCGAAGTAGCCAATTCGATGGTCTAAGTAGCCAAAAAAACATTCGAAATTCAAAGTATTTTTTATTCTATTCCTTCACTCGAGCTAAGTAAATGTGCCCCTAGTTGTTCCAGAGTTCAGATTCCTCTGCCCTATTGGTGTTAGAGAGAGTAGGGGAATGTACTGAGTATGTAATACTGCATCATCTAAAATTTGGTATGTGCTGTATATCTGTAGAATGAAAAAAAATGCACATATTGTCATTAAACATCCTCTGACACTTGGGGGGTTAATTATTATCCAAATGCCAAAAATTTGATAAAGTTTGGACTTTATTAAACCCCCGATGGTGTTAAAAGTCCAAATAAAATAATACTCCAACTCAGACCTGCCAAGTTCATGCAGAAGTCTATTGGGAGAAGTCCCGAAGAGATCCTGATCTGCGCTGGGTTTCGTTCAATAATACGAAAAATTATTATTTTTATGATTCAAATTTTTTCACGATTTTTTCAGGTTTTTTCCTGCACAGGAATTTTTCAGAAAAATGTATTGATATTAAGGGAAAAAAAAGAAGATTTGGTCGGAATAGCTTTCAGAAAATAATGAGAAATTTTCCGATTTTGATAAATAACCCCCCCCAAAAGATATAAAGACTTGTGCACAAGTGAATAAAATTTGGTTTGTTATTGTGTACTTACAAACATGATTTTCTTGCACACAGTTGCATTGAGTCTTCCATGTACTGCTGCTGCTGGAGTCTCTTTGTGAGCAAGGTGTAGGTCACTTTCCAGCTGGAGATCTAAGCTGTGTGCGGTTCGTAGTGGGTGATAGGGAGAGCTTCAGTGAAGGTCAACTACTTGGAAGCATGCTCAGAACATTTATGACCTGCAAACAATACATTGTAACTCTATGTACTTGTCATATGATCCATGATAAAGTTACTAATTGAAAGTATTTTCTCATTCTAACATTAAATTGTTTTTTAAATAACCATAGGGTCTTCTTCTGAACAAGTTAGCAATAATTAACACTGGCTTTAATTTTCTTGTAAAGGGCCAATTAGCCACATGGCATTAAAATCAGCATATGAAACTAATTGTTGATGGTTCACTAAAGGATACATGGGAGGTAATTACATTGAATAGTAATTTCAAAAGTTCTGTTAATTGTAGAAGTCTATCATGCATGATAGGGTTGACTATTAATGGATTCACTTTTAACTTTAGGAACTGACCAGTGGGAGTCTGAACAAGTATGTATGGTAAAGGTCAGCATGGCTGCCTTCAACCACCCATATTTTGCAGTCTACCAAGCAAAGCATAAGTAATAATGGGCAAAGTCTAACATGTAGCCCTACAGCTGCAGTGAAAATTTCAAAAAGATCTGTAACTTCATTTGTTGTTAGAACAGGTTTATAAATTTGGTCCTAATTCAGTTTGATATAAAATTTAAATATCCAGTTTTATGTTTTTGACTATAACTGAGCCTAAGATTGAACTAGAAGCTGGATAGAATTCAAATCCAATTCAATTTATAGTTCATATTTGGTTCTGCATTTAGTTTGTAAATAATACAGAGAAGAGTACAGGTATGGGATCCTTTATCTGAAAACCCTTTATCCAGAAAGCTCCAAATTACAGAAACGTAGTCACCCGAAGACTCCATTTTATCCAAACTTTTAAAAATTATTTTTCTCTGTAATACTAAAACAGTACCTTGTACCTGATTCCATCTTAAATATAATGAATCCGTACTGGAAGCAAAACCAGCCTATTGGATTTATTTAATGTTTACATGAAGATCCAAATTACTGAAAGATCTGTTATCCAAAAAAACATCAGGTCATGAGCATTCTGGGTAACAGTTCCCATCCAAACATCAAATGGAGATCAGCAAACCAGTGCCGGAAAAGGGTTTTTTTTAATTGACGTTATCAACATCTTCAGTATCTACAACATTAGTTAAATTAACTAATTGGTAATGTTATCTAAGCTTATGGAGCCTGACAAATTTGCACAAAAATAGACAAAACTTTAATTTCCTCTAGCACTGAACATTCATTTAATAGTATCTAATTATTAGTATGAAAGGGAAGTAAGAAAAACATTGAGTTAAAATATAAAATAATAATAATAATAATAAAAAAAAAAAACTGGTACAGAGTGACAGTGGAGAATGAACAGTTATTTCATTAAAAATGTATCTGTATACTAGTCGGTGTGTATAATAAATTTGCAATAGTCGAAGCTAACAGGAATTATTATTATATTTTTTATCTTTTTGTACATGGTCTGTTTGCACACGCGTGCCTATTGGGGGCTGTGACCGGCCAGGTTGCCTAGGGCGCCTGGCGGTCCTGGCCTGGCACTGTTCATTTACCTTCCACTTAAACCCAATTATTTTAACGATTTAGTTCTGTCCTGTATAAATGGGGTAAATAGAAAGGTATAGATAGGGCAGGTTCATGCCACTCGCACATATACCATTTATGAAAAAGAATGTATGCCAGATGCAACAACAAAGCCTATTCTATCTATAACCCCCTCAGTCTCTGTTTTCATGGGAGAACTCTATGAGGTAATGTAATAAAAGCTTAAAAGGCACTAAGTTTGCCTAGGTGTAGTAATCCATAGCAACCAATCAGCCGGCAGAAATTACTGGTCAACTGTTTAAAAGCAAGCATTTTATTGGTTGCTAATGGTTACTGGTACTGGGGCAAACTTAGTGCCTTGTATTGCATATGGGGCCAAATCCTGAAATAGGTTAGAACTTAACTTAAGGTGGCCATACACGGAGATATCCGCTCGTTGAGGTGGGCAATATCGGGCTGATCTGATCGTGGGCCCTAGGGCCCACCGATCGGATACTAACAAATTGTAACGGGCGGTCTGATCGCGGGACCGCATCAACGAACATATGCTGCCGCGATCAGACGGGATTTTTAGTCCCATCCGATCGAGATCTGGCCGACTTTCGGGCAGATCTCGATCGGTGAAGCCCGTCAGGGGGCCCTATACACGGGCCAATAAGTTGCCGATACGGTCTGTCGGCAGCTTTTATCGGCCCGTGTATGGCCACCTTTAGAACAAAAAAGTTGATGGCATCATATGTAACTGAGTGGATCATGCTGGGAAGGTAAGGATTGAGTGTGTGTGTGTTTCCTGATATGGTTTAACTTGGAAACTTGGAAGGGCAACAAGTATTCTGGGTGCAAAGTAATCCAATTGGTATATCCTTTGTCATTTTGTAACAGTAACAGTATCCACTTCAGTAAAATGCAAGGTATCATAATTATTTAAACAGACTATTGTAAATGGGACATTCCCAGAACTAGGATATGTTGGTGTAAAGTGGAAATGTCAAGAATGTTCTCAGCACTGTACCAGAATGTGCTCCATATCCCAATGAGAAGCATCACATTGCAACTTATTTCCTGTTGCTGGTTTTATTGGAGTTATTTGGGTTACCTATAATTTTTCCCCTAAAATTTCTTGTGCTCGAAAAAATTTGATAAAATCTTGAAAAATCCAAAAAGGGTTTTTCAGAATTAGAAAAAATCAGACTTTAATAAATAGCCCCCACGTTTTGATCGTCGCACATTCAGCATCATTTGAGATATCCCCTTTGAAATGGAAAGCTCTTTTTCCAACTATAAGTGAGGAACAATGAGATGGGGCTATGGACTCCCTCTAAATATAGACCAGATAGGTTTTATACTCTCCTGACAAAGCATTTTAAGTCATTATTTCTCAGTCCACTCCTATAGGCAAACCAAAGTTCATCCATTTACATATTGTTTTTTTTGGTCCCCTGGAAAATGTAAAATTGGGGTACAGTTTCACCTTAGATGCTTAGGCTTTGTGTCTAAACCTAATTCAAAGTTAGTAATAAAGAACTGTAGATGAAACTTTATCTTTAAGTCTCCTGCTGTGCAGCACTGTATCAAATACTTGTGCAAAATTGAGATTTGACGTACTCCTTTGATCTTATTTCTTCACTGTAGTTGAGAGGATTAGTTTGACAAATATATACTTAATGCATTCATACTGCTTTACACTCCAAATGTAGCTTTTACCTTTGAAACATAGATCTTCTCTTCAGCAAAACACACAGACGAATGTTTCTAGGTGTTTTTCAGATTAGCTCCAAATAAAGTTTTCTCCCCGGGTTTTAAAATGCACCTCCTTAGGAAAATGTCAGATGTGGATTTGGGGTGCCATTTGGGGGTAACCTGCAAATGAACGTTCTGACCTGTGTGGTCACTGACAATTAATTGGCCATGTCAGTTATTACTTAACACTTGCATTTTGTGTGGTGCAGTAGCCCATAGCAACGAATAGGCAGGTAGCATTTACTGGTCACCTGTTTAAGAGATCTTATTGGTTGCAATGGGTTACTGCGCTAATAATGTAAATAAAAAGTATTATCAAATGGCATATGAAAATATAATTTGCTACAGTATATGGGAAAGAGTAAAATAAATGGCTGGCTTTGATTATAGTTTGTTGCATTTTACAGACGTTGTGCACATTGGGGCTTAAGTGCAAACTGCAAATAATCACATTGCTTGTACCTGTTCTATAAAAAAGTTTGCTAAAAGGTAAATCACACACTTACTATGTACTGTATATATCTAAAGCTTGCTTAATGGACTGAAAACATATTTCTGATCCTGAAGATTCTTTGCAAAGTGTTTGCAAAGGCAAAATTGTTCACTTTGCAAACATTTATTCGCATTGTGAATGATTTTTTGCATAGTGACCAGTATTACATCCCCCCATTTTTCTCTAAAACCACAAATACCAAGAAAGTTTTTAAAAGATCTGATTTAAAAAAGTATGAACGAAAAAAACACTGAACGATGCTCTAAAAATACAGATATCTCTAAAACTTATAAAATTTTTAGTTTTACAGACAATTACTAGTGAACAAAAAATCAAAACCACGATTAAACTTGACATTCAGGAAAAGAACAAATTTTCCTTCTATTAAGAATAAAAATTTGCATATTGCAATGTAATATTCTTCTTTAGACTATTTTGGGGGAATGTAATAAAAGTCCCAAAGAGAAAAACAATTTGCACAAATAAGAATAAAAATGTAGCATTTCACATATCTTCCTTAAACTGTTATTGCATTGCAAATTTTAATTGTGTATTGCGAATTTTAATTGCACACTTTTAAGAAGTGCTTTTTCAGTAAAAAGTTTTATTACATTCACTGCACACCGGCACAAACCATAAAATTTGCAAACCTTCTTCCACTGTTGGAAGAGGTCGCTAAACAGTTTCCAGATTTGCAAAAGCTATATTAAATTTGCGCAAAGGATAATTTGTTGCGTCAAAAGCAACATACGTTATGACATATTATATTGCACCATTTATTGCATTGCAAATCTCAATTGCGCATCTGCTTGAAGGTGGTGTAAACTTTTGGAGCAAATGTAACAACTTTTTCATTAAAAAGTTTTATTACATACTTACTGTACACTGCACACTATCGCAAACTATAACATTCAGTTATTATCCTACTGTTGCATAAAGGGCAAAGTGTTTGCAAAAGCAAAATTGTTCACTTTGCAAACATTTATTCGCATTGTGAATAATTTTTTGCGTAGTGACCAATATTCAATCCCCTCATTTTTCTCTAAAACCACGAATACCATGAAAGTTTTTAAAATATCTGATTATAAAAAGTATGAACGAAAACATAACTGAACGATGCTCTAAAAATACAGATATCTGTAAAACTTCTAAACATTTTAGTTTTTCACTAGTAATTGTTTACAGACAATTACTAGTGAACGAAAAAATCAGTAAACCTGTAAAGGTCTAAATTGATGAAAAATTACCCAATGCGATCAGTGCAGCTCCCATTCACTTCTATGGGACCTCAACACCTTTTATAGTTATGGGACCTGTTATTCAGAATGCTCAGAACCTGGTGTTTTCCAGATAAAGGATATTTCTGTAATATGGATCTTCATACCTTAAGTCTACTAGAAAATCATGTAACCATTAAATAAACCCAATAGGCCTGTTTTACTTCCAATAAGGATGAATTATATCTTAGGTTTGATTAAATACAAGGTACTGTTTTATTATTTTATTATTAGCAAAAAAGGAAATTATTTTTACAAATTTGGATTATGTGGATAAAATGGAGTCTATGGGAGACAGGGCTTTCCATAATTTGGAGGTTTCAGGAAAACAGATCCCATACTTGTATTTGATGCAGTTTTTTGTTAGAGGTTTTCATGGTTTTTACACTTAATAAATATTGAATTTTTAGAGTTTTAGAGTAATTAAATAAAAACCCACACAATTTTTATTCGTTAACATAAAAAAACAAGTCTGAATTTTAGTAAATTCAGCCCATTAAAATTACTTAGTTCTGATATCTTATAAGCTCATCAGCAATAGGCAACATGATATATTTCAGGGTCCTTACTTTTGGCTCTCAACTACTACCCAAGGCCCACAGACGCCATGTTGGTGACAATACAGTGTAATAACTTTTGCAAGCAAAACATATGATTCAGTTACCTTCCTTGTTCTTGGCTCCATTATTTGTGCACGTTTTTAGTAACAGAACATGTAGCACAGTAGCACTGTAAATGCTGCTGAGAGTGTTTTCCTTAGACTGAATGCATTTGAAAGTATATTGCTAAATGGATACCTTGGATGTACTAGTGTGGGACTTTGCTAGTAAAGTGTGCACAGTGTGCCACCATCTAACATTTTTGTGTGCTCCTTTTTGTGTGTTTTCATTTACTGGCAACAGAATGTCATTTTGGCCTATTATACAGTATGTACCATATTTAGCCATATCGTTACTCTGACTTGTGGATCCTCAATGCCCGAGCCCTTTTCTTCTTCCCTAATAACTGACACCAAACCAATAAATCTGGGTGGGAAGGCCGCAGCTTCTTTTATTATACATTTACTGTAAATAACATTCCCTTAAACATACTCATTATTAACCACCCGTAATGATATTCTTAACCAATACATAAACACACATATAAACCATTGCTGGCTGCATATAACTAAATAAATGTAACATCCTGCCTTAATTTCTGTAATGTTTCTCTATGTACTTTTATGCGTTCCACTGCATGGCAAGGCATTGATTTCACCCCGCCCTATGGGTCTGCACCCAAAAAGCAGAGCTAAATATTAAAAAATTTGAAAAATGTGGCCAAGAACAACTTTTGTTCCACAACTGTGGAACACAGAAAAGCACTCATGGGTTTGTAGCAAAAGATAATAAAAATTGAAAGGAGGATATGAAATTCTGTCAGATTCCTGTCTTGAAGCTTGACTTTTAAATATCTGAAAATTAACTGGACTTCTGCTGATACTATTTATTTAATGTGCACTTGTGTGTAATCAGATAAGTTCTATATCATGAGAGTTTACATTAAGCTCACTAGAAGATAGTGACGGCAATGCTGTTTTGAAGCCTGTAAATGCAAGTTCATCCTTTCAGTCTTCTGGGTTAGGTGCCTTTTTTTTAACTATAACCAAAAGACATTACAAGATGTTAAGGAAATCCTCCTTAGGAAAACATCTTACTTAGAAGAAATCTAGCAGTCCTCATGACCATTTTAAGGATTCATTTCTGCTGTAATTATGAAACATTTGCTATTGTGAAATCAGATGAGCACAACAATATACCTAGGGCTAATTCTAATGTGCACCAGTGTAGTTATTCATAGCAACCAATGAGCAGTAAGTTTTCATCAGTGTACTACAATGATGAAAGGAAGGGTGAGTCTAAAAGGTTGTTTTTTTTTACTACAATATTGAGCAAGGTTCTGATTGCCCAAAGCTTTGATTAGTCACTAGGGTATCCGCATTGGTACAATTTAGCATCTAAATATTTGGAATCTAAATCCAATACGTTTATGAATGCAAACTTAACAAGAGTGGTAACGGTTCTTGATATATGAGCAGTTTTAGACAGCTCTATGCTGCTAATAACAGGCATTTGGCTAAACAGCTATTTCAACCAGCTACTTCTACTGCAGCGGTCTGGCCACAACTTCCAGCATGCCATTTTAGCTTCTTAGTAGTATAAATGTATAGACTGACAATGCTGTTTGGTAAGAAAATGTTTAATAACATAGAGCTGTTAACCTTTGAACCAGCTTCAGTTGTATAAAGTCATCATTCCAAGCACCTCACTTTTCTGTGTACGTGAACAAGAAAAGGAGGGGGAAATGTCAAAGGAAAGTGCAGATCTTGAGAACAAGCTGAACAATCTAAGAGAGGAAGAAAAAGAAAAAAATTGCACCTCAGTTATTATCAGTCAGTTTGTTAACCAAAGTATTTTCACCTCTACAGTCTCACCTGCTGCAGAGCGTATCCGGTTTATATTGGGTGAGGAGGATGACAGCCCTGCACCCCCACAGCTCTTCACAGAGCTGGATGAACTTCTGTCTGTTGATGGCCAAGAGATGGAATGGAAGGAGACAGCAAGGTGAGACATACTGTATTTAGCTGAATTCATTTCTGTAGTATGAATAATTCTATATAATAATTACAGGATATTCCAGGTTCCAGTATTCTACATTATTTTAAACATGTATTTGGTTTGCTAAATAATAAGCAGAATGTGCCTCCTGCCTGAGCCTGAGCTTTGCATGGCAGGCCATTGGCATATACTTACATGCATGTGATTTTGCAGGAATCCTGTTCTTATTGCTAATAAGTGAAAGGCATTTGTCATGCTGTCCCTTGTGCCTCAGTCACAGTGTTAAGTGCAAGGAACAGATATTCATTAGGTGCAAGGCATCACAGATACAACTGCATTATATCAAGAATTTGGGCATGCATGCAATATTGTGATCCAGATCCATCTGGTGCCTGTAGGTCACAAAAAGTCAAGACAGGTATTAAATATACAGCCCCCTTGAGAATGAGTGTATATTTGCTGTGCCTTGTGCCTCATTTAAATTAGATACTTATATCCTTTGGGCTAAACTATGCATACTAATAAATGAATGGAGACCAAATAATAGAGTTTAAGGATGTTGATAATCATGCAGATTGTAAACACATTCCAAAGTAAGAACAATTTCTTAATCCTATGACAGCCAGTCCCTGATATACACATAGGGGTCATTTATATCCGCAACAGCACAAGTGCAATTTTGGGTGCAAGTGTTTCTTTTCCACAATGCTAGCATAATTGTGGCGGTGAAGAGATGAAGATGTGCCTGACGCAATTGCTTGCATTAATCTTCACTGCAAATTGGACACAATTTCCTAAAAATCTTTGCTGTTCACATGTCGTCATTTCTGATACTCACTGCCAAAATGATGCCTGATTGGTTAGGCACAAATTCACTGCATCAAACACAGAAAGATATCCCAAAAACTCTGTAATTAAGTTAAAAAGCTGGTTTTTATTTAACATAAAGTTAAAAGAATAGGCATACAGACCAACTGGTATTCCGCCTAAATTCACTGCATCAATAAAGGCTGCTGCGGGTACCCAGGAACTACAGACAACTTTAATGGTAGTGGTAGCTCCAGGGTTCTCATGCGGGTGGAAGCAGTGGCACTGAGCCAAACTATATGGCTATGCAAGGAGCAGCTTTATATGAACGTATCTCTTATGAATAGAGTGAAATGCCTGCTATCTAAATTGGTGCTCCAGCTGTTTTAGAACTACAAGTTCGAGCATTCTCAGATGCAGTGGCATGAATAGAATACAGTACAGGTTCCCTAACACTAGATTAGACAACTGAGCACCCAAACACGGTTCTTGGACCTTATTTATAAGTAAAAAGAAACCCATTTATAACAAAGGTTGATAAAATATTTATGGCAGGATTCTATTGGAGGGATCAAAGTGTCAGCTATCACCATTATAAAAAATCAACTGCCCAAAGAATGTGGGCTTAAGCATCTTTTTTATTAGTGAGTAATTAATGGGGATAGATTTGTAAACATCAGCTTTTGAACATAGCACACATTAACCATAACAGGGTACAGTTAAAAAAAGTGATTATAATCGAAATAATAAAAGGTGGTTATATAATTGCAACAAATATTTTATATAAAATGTAAAGACATATGAAGCAGTTTTTAAAATATTTGTCTTTATATTTTTCATCTCCACTGTCATGTGTCTAAGTATGACTGAAATAAAAAATGGGCCCAGGCAACAATTTAGCAACTAGATAATGGTTTAAATTCCAAGCTACCTAGCTGCAGAAAAAATATTCAAGGATGCATTTTCAAATGCAAGCACAACTTACTAGTTTGGTTACAAAATTGTGTGTTTTTATAAAGGTACTTGCACCTGAAATACTCCTTCACAAGTTTGCCAGCATGTGCCTGCTGTAATCAACTATGTTTTTTGATGGAAGGGAGCCTTGGAATTACTATGGGTAACTTACATTCCTTTCACAAGTTGCATTGATAGCAGCAACTGAATTATGCAAAGTGAATCTGATCTTAAAGGAATTGTTCAGTGTAAAGATAAAAACTGGCTAAATAGATTGGCTGTGCAAAGTAAAAAGTGTTTAACTACAGAACTCAGAAGTGTCTTGAATCTTTCATTTGAAGGAGGGGAAGTGTGAGGGAATGTCCAATATCCTACCCTCCCGTATCCCAAACAAACATGCAATGAGTTTAGCAGCAAAGTTTATTTCTGATTGGACTACTGAATTGGGGTAAATAATGTTTTAAATAAGCGTATTACGCTAATTGTGTAAAGGCAAAAAATGTATACACAAAAACTATTTAGTGATTATTAAAGTGTCTTCATATGCTTGATCTAATATTATATATATATATATATATATATATATATATATATATATATATATATATATATATATCTATATATATATATATATATATATATATATATATAGTAATTGGTATGACTTTTACAGAATAGGTGTATCCCTTTTACTATGTTTTGCATGCATAGAAGAATGTCAGCTAAATCAAGTGCACATTAAGCAGCGAGGTTTAACCTTTGCACTAATTAAGAAACAAACTAGTTAAACACTCTTTAAGTGCCCGTAAGTCTTATGCCTCTTTCCATAAATCAGTAGATGAAATTAGTTAACTTTTAAGAGGTAAAACAATTTCTGCATTGGCCCCATTATGTAATATACCACCTTCTAATATCCCTAGTCATATTGAAAAAAAGTTACATACTAGAAAACATTAATATTGTTTGAGAAAAATGAAACCCCACCAGGACAAAAGACTCAGGAAAAATCAACTTTGTTATCAGTCCTCGCACTTTAATTTATTAGTTAGCACTTTTATTAATGAATTATTATTATCATTAATTAGCCTGGTTCTGCAATTTATGGTTTAATTTTACTTGGTATAGATATAGAAACTTCTATTTGGTGGGGTTTCTTTTTTCTCAAACAATATTAATATTTTTTTCATCTGACTTCGTCAGACCTCCACCTATAGTTTGGGTTAAATAAGGATCCAATATATATACTGTATATACACACAGGGATACCAATCAGTGTTGTTTTTTATACTAGAAAACATGTATTCATTGGGAAATTTGCGTGCCATAATAATATTCTTCAGCACCTCATCCAGCTCACAGGCCTCCGGTAGAACAATCCTGGTACTGGATAACTGCTAGCCATTTAAGGTTATTTCCAATGTTTTATATCTCCCTACTGTTGATAAACAATAATAAAAACATATTTGGTAAAAATTGATAACTCACCTTAAAGTACAGCAGTGGTCCCCAACCAGAAGCTCGCGAGCAACATGTTGTTCTCCAACCCCTTGGATGTTGCTCTCAGTGGCCTCAAATCAGGAGCTTATTTTTGAATTTCAGGCTTGGAGGCAAGTTTTGGTTGCATAAAAAACAGATGCACTGCCAAACAGAGCCTCCTGTAGGCTGCCAGTTCACATAGGAGGCTACCAAATAGCCAATTACATCCCTTTTTTGGCAGCCCAAGAACTTTTTGCATACAGAAAAGCTCTGTAGAATCCCATTGTATACTGCAGATCATATCTGTCTACTATTAAACCCGTGCCCTTTCTCCTATTTCAGCTTTGAAATAGCTGCCCACGTGGCTACACAGAAGCTTGTTTATATAAACTGTGGTAATGTTTCTGCTTCAGAAACACCAGTGGTACCAGTGTAGGCCAACAGTATATTATAATTTCATTATTTTAAAATACTTTCATTTGTGGTGTAACTGTTCCTTTAAAGCATGGATCAGACAGATTCTCCCTGTGCATTACTATGACAAAACCGCATCCATATATGCCAGATATTGGCCTGCAGCAGGCCTAAAATAAGTTGAGACACTCTTTGGTAGGTGCTACACACACAGAGATATAGAGGTAGCAGCTCACCTAAAACTGGACTGTGAGCACACTACATCAGACTGTAAAATGTTTTGTGAGAAATGCATGTTACTTTGAAAAGTAAAAGTAAAATCCCATTTGGTAAATCTATACATATTGGGGTATATTTATCAAAACTGAAGTTAGACATTGCCACAGTCCGCAATGTCATTCATTTCTATGGCATTTTGAAAGGCATATTTATCAAAGGGTGAATATTCACTTTCACCCATTGATAAATACTCTTTTAAAAACCCCATAAAAATTAAGGGAGAGTGGCAGACTGTTCTATCTCTAACTTCTCTCTTTAATAATTATACCACATGGAATCAAGTGCAACTGCCACTCACAAGAAAATTGATTTGACTTTAGTCAGCTTGTTGAAGTAGTACTGTAACATAATGCATAATGCTTCATAGATGTCACATCCATGCAGCTGACCATACTGCATTTACTCTTGTTACCTACAGGTGGTTAAAATTTGAGGAAAAGGTGGAGCAAGGGGGCGAAAGATGGAGTAAGCCTCATGTTGCCACCCTGTCCTTGCACAGCTTATTTGAACTGAGGAGTTGCATCGAAAAAGGGACAGTACTGCTTGACCTAGAGGCAAATTCACTCCCACAAGTAATAGGTGAGTAATTCCGAAAGCTGACCAGTAGACATTAAACGGTATATTTAGCTGGGAACATTTTGTTATATGGAACCTTGTTTTAATTTAATGTTCACATTATCAGGAACCTTGCTCAGCGATGGGTACACTCTAATGCACAGGGAATCCCTGTGGATTCTGGTGTTCACCGACGCCCGTTTGGGGCCCTGGCCTTTCTGCTGCAGAAATCAACAAGGAAAAGAGTGCATAACAATAAACAAGTCCATTAACGAGGTACCGGCGAGAAGATGTGGTCGAGATACAGGCAAAAGGTTCAAGATAGGCGTCAGGAATCATAGTCAAAATTCAGGCAGGCGTCAAAAACCAGGAATTCAAATACAACAATAACGCTTCGGCAGGATAGGTAAACTGAAGCCAGCTTGGTCACTGGCAAAATGGAGAATTGGCTTTTTAAATTTAATTTGGCAACAAAAATTCAAATCTCGCGCTTCTTGATGACATTGTGACGCTCGGCGTCACAACGCTCAGTGTCGATGCCAACGGAGTGACGCCAGCATCACTGGAAGAGACACGCTGGGAGGTAAGGAAATCAGAAGATCTCCCAGTGCGTCTTACATTACTATTAAATTTATTCTTTAAATAATTAGGTTGTTTTCAAAGTAATTTAAAGGAAAACTATACCCCCTGAACAATGTAGGTCTCTATAAAAAGATATTGCATAAAATAGCTCATATGTAAAACCCTGCTTTATGTAAATAAACCATTTTCATAATGATATACTTTTGTGCCATTGGGTAATCCTAAATAGAAAATAAAAAACAAGGGCCGCCCCCTGGGATCCTACGATTCACAGTGCACCCATGCATGTTAGTTCACATGAGCCAATTAACAGACAGAGTTCTGTCTTTTGCTTCCACACTTCTTCCTGTTACAGATAAAGTTGTCGTATTTCTGGTTAGGTGATCTCTGAGGCAGCACACAGACCATCACGAATGGTGGTTCAAGGCAAGAGATGTTAAAAGGCAATATTTACTTAAATATATATTCCAGTTTGGTAAGATTCTTTCATATGTCACTTAATTTGATATAATCTGTTGCTTAAGTATTCATTTTGGGGGTATAATTTTCCTTTAAGTTTGCAGTAGATTAAAAAATGGTCCATATCAATAGACATAAGCAGACAAAAGACACGTGGCCTCAAGAGCCAAAGAAAAAATATGAAGATGGATGACAGGTTGTACTCTCCTACAGGACATCATAACAGCCCGACTTTTATAATAGTGATAATAGCATGATAATAGCCTTACTGATATTTTATAAATCATTTTTTGTCCCTGAAAGTCATGTTTTGATCCCATTCTTTATAGTTAATGAAAAGAGTTATCTTTTCCCTCAATTGGACAATTTTGCCTCAATTTGCATATTATGTATAGTGGAAACCATGTGTTGTTGAAAGTTTCACATGGGTCAGGGTCTGAACTTAATTGTTCTTATAATATGATACTTCTTGCTGTGTCTACACCTTTAAAAAAATGTACTTATACTGTATTATCTCTAGTTTAAAATGGGCATGGTTGATAACTCATCCATTAAATGACCAAATCTTACAAATAGTGAAGTGTACAAGACTATGTTGAAAGGTATGTTTAGTCATTAATGTGGTATTCTGACAACCCTAATAGTAATATAAGCTCTTTTGGGCCGGTCCCTAGTTACCTGTTGTATTATTGTATTGGATGTTCAAAGTATACACCCATTTATTGTACAGCACTGCGGAATATATTAGAGCTTTATGTTGGCACTTTATAAGGAATGATACTGAATAATCTCTAGATTAAAATAGGCAAGGTTGATAACTCTTCCATTTAATTACCTGTGGAATATGTTGGGACACACATAAATATGTATTAACAAAAATAAGCATGGGAGAGGTTACTAAATATTAGTAGATCTGTAAAAGAAATATAACAAATACTAAGAAAACATAAATCTGATGACAAGAATAGCATTTATTAAGCAATTTTTCTTTTTGGAATAGTGCAATGAGCCATCAGAATGGGAACCCTATAAGAATGAAGTTGCAATTTATATTCTAGTGGCAAACTGTAAGGATTTTTCAGCACCTACCAATAATCTAAACTAGGCCATTGAATTGCTCCTTTTATTTCAAGCGTTTACAAGTCATTGACCTTCAGTTTGTCTCAGGTTTAAAACCAAGTTCTAACTCTCATGGAATAGTTATTAAGTGGTATATTTTATAGATGTTTTTGCATGCAAAGATAACAGGTTATGGCAGCAGTTTTCATTAAATACGTAAATGTAATCAGCACTACTTGATAAGGAATCTGCTTTGAGTTTAGCAACAACACATTATATTATCAGCATGTGTAACGCAATAAAGTTTTTTTGAATGTATTGTATCTACTTCTTTGAAGTCACCTTAGGTTAGTTGCTCCCATACTGTGAGCTGCATCCCACTGTCATGCATTTAACAAGCATGGGAGAGAGCAGAATCTAGAGAAAATGGGGAGCATAGAGCACATACCCTGTGACTTTTTACCCAAGGTGCATTCCTGTGCACTCTTTCTACCATTCATTAGTTGTCTAAATTAAATACATCTCCCTCAAAAGAAGTGAACTGCAACATGATTTGTGAATGCACACATGCTGTGGATTAAATGTTTCAGGCAGAAAAGTGACAGCACCATGTCTCCTGTCAATTCAAAAACCTGCTCTACCTGGTTTTGTAATGTATAGGTCTGCATTGAGTAAAAGTTATGATCCTCCTAAGGTCATGTTTCTGCTTTCCAGCATCTCTGCCTATACAACATGATCCTATAGCAACACTGTTATACACACACTTGACAAAATCACTACTGGGTAATGGGGCAGGAAACATTATAATTTGCAGGGTGAAATGGCAATAATAATATTTTTTTTAATTTATATTCCAAAAAATACAGTATTTGACTGAATGCTGAACCAGAACCCTCATGTGCATATTCAAATGTAAATACGTTTTAAAATAAACAAAAGAGTGTGATCAGTTTTCTAGAACTGTAAAGTCACATGATCCAGTGATCCACTGGATCCACATGGAGTCTGAACCAGAAGAATTAAGTTGAATGCAATGCCTACAAATAGTTCTGGGATTCAGCCGAATGCCAATCTGAGTACAGGATTCCATGCATTCCTTATTTGAATGAAGATCCTGGACAAAACCTCTCGTGATCATTTTTCATCTAATTTATTATACCAATAGGTTAACACATATTCCTGTTTTTGTAAAATGGTAATAATAGCTAAAATACTTTAAAATGCTGAACTCTACTCTACAGTACAGGTAAACAAACATTTCTAAACATTTACTCTTCATTTATAGAGAAAATACTTGACAACCAGATTGAGACGGGGTTGTTGACAGCAGACCTGAAGGACAAAGTGACCTACACATTGCTCAGGAAGCACCGACATCAGATGAAGAAATCCAACCTGCGCTCCTTGGCTGACATAGGAAAAACTGTCTCCAGTGCAAGTAGGATGTTTACAAGTCCTGATAATGGTAATGTAGGGCCAGTCACTGAGGTGTCTCCTCCCTCCGATTCATCTTTTCCCATTCATCTTTTAAAAGCAACATTGCATTTCATCTATACATTTTATTATATCATTGTTCTTGTTAAGCAGCTATTATATGCTTAGTGATTACTTATTTATCATATCATACAGTATGCCCTGCATGATTCATGCCCTAGAGTTCCAGTAGAATTGGGCCAAGGATTCCATTTGGAATTCTATTTTTTTTAAAATAAGTCATAAATATGGCTATGCTATATGTTAATCTACATCTCAGTGTATACAGAATTCACACAATCTTCCATCAATTTGTATTTATGTGTTTTATATTCGGCATACACAATATAGAATATTTAATGTGTCCTTGATGCTTATGCTATCCTTGTATTTTGTTAATTTTTATTAGGGATGCAGGAATCCAGGATTCGGTTCGGGATTCTGCCTTTTTCAGCAGGATTCAGATTTGGCCGAATCCTTCTGCCCGGCTGAATCGAATCTGAATCCTAATTTGCATATGCAAATCAGGGCCGCGGAGGGAAATATCATGATTTTTGTCACAAAACAAGGAAGTAAAAACTGTTTTCCCCTTCCCACCCCTAATTAGCATATGCAAATTAGAATTAGGATTCGGTTCGGTATTCGGCCGAATCTTTCACAACGGATTCGGTGCATCCCTAATTTTTATCAAGCAGCATTTTGAGACAAATATAGAAAAAAAACATGACCATAACAAAATTAACAAGTCAGTCCTGAAGTAAATATTCCCATAATTTATTAAAGCATTGTTATTGCATTGAGCTGGGGTACCCTTTCATGTGGCTAGCCTCCCTATGCCTCTTTATTTACAGCCCACTCTCTTAACTCTACCAACTGTCTGGGCTCTTAGAGTGCAGTCCTTCTCCCCTGCCCCAAGGTAAGCATGCATGCAGTATGGCGGCCTAGGACAGCAGTTTTCAGACTTTTTTTTAATTTCAAACCCCCTTTTGAGGTATAACAGTAGGCCAGGGCCTCACCCGGCTAATAACAGGGTTACATACCTATGAATAGTTTGCCCCATTCAGTTATTGTTTCCAGAGTAATTAGTCTGCAAGTCTATCTAGAATTGCAAAAATACATTCTGCCCTAAATTTTTCAACAACTATCCTTTACACTAGGACCCTACCTACAGTTCTGGACCACCCTCAGGGAGGCTAGTCACACAGCTTGGAAACCAATAGTCCTGCAGTGTGCTTTATGCATATTTGAGAAAAGACCAGCAGATTTATGCCATTATAAATGTTATAATAATCAGGCCTCTGTTAACCTTGCCCTTTATGTACCCTTTAGCATTTTGATATTGGTGACAAATAGTAAGACCATAGATTAGCACTAGTGATGGGCAAATCTGTTTAGTTTTGCCAAGAATTTGTAAAACACAGCAAAATATTTCTCTCATCCCTAATTAGCACCTATTATAACATGTATTGTTTCATATGTGAGGTGGAGTAACCAGAATATGATAAAACAGTAAACATTTTTACAATACATGTCACTACTAATGGATTCTGACAGCACTGTGAATTCATTTAGGCCATTATGTCATTTTGATAACTGTAATATCAGAAATGATAAAAGTCAGTTAGATAGATGCAATAAAAGAAACCGTTAAAGGGATACTGTCATGGGAAAAAATTTTTTTTTCAAAATGAATCAGTTAATAGTGCTTCTCAAGCAGAATTCTGCACTGGAATCCATTTTTACAGATTTTTTTTATATTTAATTTTGAAATCTGACATGGGGCTAGACATATTGTCAATTTTCCAGCTGCCCGAAGTCATGTGACTTGTGCTCTGATAAACTTCAATCACTCTTTACTGCTGTACTGCAAGTTGGAGTGATATCATCCCCCTCTCTTTTTCCCACCAGCAGCCAAACAAAAGAACAATGGGAAGGTAACCAGATAACAGCTCCCCAACACAAGATAACAGCTGCCTGGTAGATCTAAGAACAGCACTCAATAGTAAAAACCCATGTCCCACTGAGACACATTCAGTTACATTGAGAAGGAAAAACAGCAGCCTGCCAGAAAGCATTTCTCTCCTAAAGTGCAGGCACAAGTCACATGACCTGGGGCAGCTGGGAAATTGACAAAATGTCTAGCCCCGTGTCAGATTTCAAAAATGAATATAAAAAAACCTGTTTGCTCTTTTTAGATATGGATTTCAGTGCAGAATTCTGCTGGAGTAGCACTATTAACTGATTCATTCTGGAAAATAATTTTTTTCCCAAGACAGTATCCCTTTAAGCTCTGTATATTAGAGAGAATTAAAATTACAAGTGCAGCACCAGAAACATTCTGCTATTCATGGCATGCTGACCAGGTTCTTTCAATTGTTTCTTGACTTAGTATAACTCGATGTCGTTCCCCAAAAATCTTTATTAACCCCCACCACATAAGAATTTTTGGGTGAAAAGGCCACAGCTTGTTTATTCCATAACCTTATTCAAAACTTGATAAAATTATCCACCAACAAACCATCGTTATTATTATCAAAACAATGATTAACAATTTGAAATGTGTAAAATTACAAGCCACTGAAGGCTGCATATAACATTTAACCATATCTTTGCAATAACTTAACAGTATTCCTGTTAACCTACCCGTTCTCCAGCCTAAGGCTAAGCCACCATCACTTGTTTTCCTACCTGTTGTGCCTCGTTGCCCCTAGGCCTAGCCCCGGGCTAACTCACCTTGGCAATACCACCCCTTTTGGCTACCCAGTAGGGGAGCCCCACTATGCCAAGCTGCGACTTTGAACCCCCCACCTTCCTTGTCGGGCGGGCGGGAGGGAAAAACCTGTTGTTCCTTGTGCCCTAAAAGGTAAGACTGGCTCTTCCCTTCTCTCTCACTCCTATTTAACAACTAAGTCACTCCCCTTAAGCCTCACCTTCCTTTTCCTACAATCCCCAGAATGCCTAGCATTCCGGGCACCACCTTATTGTACTACTCGTCCCTCAGTCAAGCCCCTCTCCACTTCAGCTGTCCCAGGGGCGTTCTATGGGCTTCTTTACAATTCAACAAGAGATATCATATTCTAGAAGCAGTGCTTGAGACTTTATTTCAGTTTTTTTTGAAAGAGTCAATATTAGGGAATGGCAGAAAGGTACTGTAGATTTGGATACATATCCACCTGATTTTGGACTACATCTCCCAGACATCTATTGTCAGCCTAAAGCATAAAACGCCATCTGGTTGGCTGTAGCTTAGAAATACTTTAAATAGATACTGTTATGGCTTTACTACTGACTTTTTTGTATTTAAATCCTGCTTCATTTGTCAGATACTGTATGTAAAGTTTAGAATTTTTTAGGAAGTCCAGATATCCTATTTCATATAACTTTGAATTGGTTGCTTTCTCTGCCACACTTTTTTGTATCCCACGGATCTGTTATTACGTTCCTTTTCTAGATTCAGAGTAAGTTGACTTCCATGAATCTTGTTAGACACATTTAGAAATTTAGGCATAAAAGACCAGATTCAGTTTGATGAAAAAACTTATCTCCAAATCCTATTCCAGATTGCCAATTCCAGTTCTTCTCATCAAACTGAATGTGGTGCAAAGCAATGCTGGGTTGCTGTTATATGCCAGAAAGAAAGCAGAGATACTCATCTGAGCAATAAATTCATAAATAAATTCTAAAGGTGGTCAAAGATTTTCAGAATTAAAAGAAATAAATTTTCATCTTTCAACGTTAAACAGTGTTGCATATTTAAAGCACATGTACGCTTTTCTTATTATTATACTGTATTTTGATAACAGTTTCAAGTAATTGTTTTCTGAACTTGGGAACCTCAGGTTCCCTTTATCTGGCTCTGTATACTTAATTTGACAAAACACACAAGCTATCCTTTCATTACCATTGATTCATTTCAATGTCTAAACCAAAAGTAAAGCCATATATTTATATTGTATCCTTGATAATCATGTAATATGACCCACACAGGAGTGAGAGAGGAAGGCCTGATGAAAAACGTATTCCTCTCAGGTGAATAGCATGGTACCTTCTATTGTATTTGTATACTTTCAGCAAAGGATGCTGTAGCCATTTTGCTGCAAGCCTTGCAAAGCTTTGCATGCTGCTCTGCAGTGAAAGGGTTAATTGAGATCCTTTATTGCATACCATTTGTTGTGATTCTCATCAAATTCGCTGTTAAACACCCACACATAGACACATATACGTACAGTATATATATATATATATATATATATATATATATATATATATATATATACAGTATATATATATATACTTGAAGACATTTGAGGATTGAGGATATTTTGTGCCCCATGGATAGCAGAAAGGAGCACAGCAATACTGTATCTATCTTTTCTTGCATTGGAAAAAAAACTGATTATATCTAAGGATATTTGTAGCATCTTAGTGCATTAACCAGACAGAAAGATGGATGCCTGCATAGTAAAGCTGGATTAATTATTGATTAAAGAATTCACTTTTTTCCAGCCATTGTGCTTTGTGTCCCGAAAAGCATAACCAAACATTTTTGTCGTAGTTCAATGATAAGAGATTTCCAAATATCAGCCTTCCAGCACTTTCTGGTTTGTAAGGGTGGTGACAGATGGGGAGTTTAGTCGACTAGCGACAAATCTTCATTACTGTGGACGACTAATCTCCCCGAAATGGCTTCCCAACAGCAAGAATGCAAATAACGCTTCAGAATTCCGAAGTCTTTTAAAGTTTCCTTGTGAGGCAACTTCGGGCGGCTTTGGAAAAGGAATCGCTACATCCCACAGTGATTCGCATTCTTGCCGGCGGAAAGGCATTTGGGGAGATTAGTTGCCCGCAGTAGAGAAGATTTGTCGCTGGGCGACCAATCTCCCCGTCTGCCACCACCCTCAACATAACAAATCACCAGTTAGCTCAACAATCATTGGTTTAACAGCTCTAACTTATGGGCTATATTTATCAAGGCAAAAGTAACATTTCCAGGGAAAGCTAAATCCTCAAGAGGAATACTTTCAGCATTTAATGAGAGTCTTTAATATAAACCAATAATAATCACTCATAAATATGGCCATAAGGGTTGTATAACATTTTTAATCTCACTGTGACAGGGATATTACTTCTATTCATAGAGTAGGATTACTGAGCACTTATAAAGAAGGAAGCGTGAACTATTACCACCCTTAACCCTACTGACCATTATTTAGTCTAATGTATTACTTTTGATGTGTACAGTAATAATAATTAAGATCAGAGTTGTACTGTTTGCCCAAGAATAAGATAGATATTTGCTTTTGAACAGGTGGCCAGTAAATGCTCCCTTCCTATAGGTTGCTTTAGGTGATTAGACCAGGAGCAAACTGTTTACCTTTTATTAAATAACCCCATAAGCTATTGGGCTATTAACCCAATTAGCATTAGTTATTGGGGAGGGGTAGGTCTGCAGTCTGTTAGAAATAACATTACATAGAACTATTTACTTGAAAGATTTACACAGCATTAATGATTATGGTGCAGTCACTGAATCGGTTTAGTTTTTAAAATGACAAATAATAGTGCTGAGGACCTACTGCTATATATTCCTGCCACTATACTTAGCATGTCACAGAACAGTATAATCGCACTGGTCTACTTATTATTTCAAATAGTAGTAAATATTAGCAATAAGTGATTGAAAATCTATATAAAACTAAACAATGCAGAATATAATTTTTTTGCATTTTAACATTGTTTACATTATTATTTTAATGTTATTTAATATATTATTTATTAAAATGTTAAAAATAATAGTTCCCCTAATTTTATTGAACATGCTCACAACTGTTGAGCAAAAGGCATGCCAGCATGTTGCTTTGCATGCAATTATTTGCAAAGAACATTTTGCATATTGTGCTTTTGTTAATGTGTTATTTTTCTCCTTGCGGGACAAACATGCAGCTCTATTTATAATACACATTAATCTGTTGATTGTGTATTTAAGATACAGGTATATTGGCCTGCAGTGCCAAAACAGTAACAGTTTTATTCCAAATCAAACAAAGGTCTATTTACAAATACAATTTGGGTGTATCTTCCATTAATAATTTGTAGGGATGCACCGAATCCAGGATTCAGTTCGGAATTCGGCCAGGATTCGGCCTTTTTCAGCATATGCATATTAGGGACGGGGAGGGAAATTCATGACTTTTTGTCACAAAACAAGGAACTAAAAAATGTTTTTCCCTTCACACCCCTAATTTGCATATGCAAATTAGGATTCGGATTTGTGGGTTCGTCCGAATCCAAAATAGTGGATTCGGTGCATCCCTAATAATTTGCTTTATTAAAATCCTTCCTCTATGCACTTTTTAACATAGGTAATAGCTGCCACAATTAACAGTTATTTTCTACCGAACAGTCTAAAGCAATAGTTTCTCCACCATATTTAGGTTTTTAATCTGGTGTAAGAAGCAAAGGGCAGCTTTTCCTGGGGTGTAAGTTTCACTTAAAGGGCACTTGTTGCCAAAAATATTATCCCCAACCGAACAGTTGGGGGTAACAGTAATTTTTTTTGGCCCCCCCGCCAGCACTAGGACACCCGCACCTGGAGGGAGCTCCTGGTGCGAGCAGCCATATTGGTCAGAGCACATGTGCATAACACTCTTCTGACGTCACAGGCATGCACATAATTGTAATTGGAAATAGGTTCCGAATAAGAAAAATGTGCACCCTGGGCATCTCAGGGGCACAGTTTTGTGTCCTGCAGTACTTGAGTCCTGCAGAATGGAAAATAACTCCTTACATACAGAAAGTCATATTACCACATGTAATAAAAGGCACAATGTTTGTCCAAGGGGCAGAAACCCATAGTAACCAATGAGGTTTGCTTTTAACCAAGTGACCAGTAAATGCTTCCCTGTTATTGGCTGCTATGGGTGACAAGACCTATTGCAAACTTAGCAATCTTTGTTACATAATCATGATAAGTTTATTTTTATTCAAGACTTACTCTTAGGGGCATCTCAAAATGTGAGAGTAGAGCTCACCACAGAAAAACTCACCCAATTTCTATTCTTTCCTATGGGATTTTTAGAAAAGTGTTTATGAAAATAGTGAACTTTCACCCTTTGATATATATGCTTTTAATAGGAATAAATTGAAAGTATGTGAGTTTGTCCACTTACCACAGCAACATTCTTCCTTCTGTATAATAGATGTGAAAAATAAGGGGCATATTTATCAAGGATCGAATTTCGAATTGGAAAAACATCGAAATTCAAAATAAAAAAAAAAACAGCCGAAATTGAGGTCAGTTTCCGATCGAATAGGTCTGTATTCGGCCAAATTCAAATTGTACAAATCGAAGGAATAGCGAATTTGATCTAATTCTATTCAAAGTTTTTCCCAAAATAACCTTCGATTTTTCAAAGTTCACCAGTTGGCTCCAAATCGGTTCTAGGAGGTCCGCCATAGGCTAAAACAGCAATTCGTCACGTTTTAGATGGCGAATGGTCAAAGTCGAATTTTTAAAGAGACATGATAAATTTCGATTTTTGAATTTATTTCAAATACAAATCGAATTTGGACTATTCCCCAGTCAAAGTACACAAAAAATAGCTCGAAATTCAAATTTTTTTCAATCAAAAATTCACCTCACCTCGTTGTTAAATCTGCCCCTAAGTGTAAACAATATAAAACAATTTAAAATAATCTAGTTTGAACTTAAATTACTATATTTTGCATGTCTTTGTGTTTCTGCCAGCTTTTTTATGTCCCAGTGGAAACAATGCACAATGTTATCTCTGCAATCTGTAATGTACATTTTAGCACTCCTTTGCACTGTGCTGGCATGATTATATTTTATGATGCATTTCTGCTATGAAGTCCTTTTCTTTTTCTGCTTCCTTTAAAACGCTTTTAGTTGTCTTTCTTTCTTTTTTTCTCACCTTTCCCTTTTAATGTTCCTATTGCTGTTCTTGCATCCTACACTGCTTTCTGCCTCTGGTTCTAGCCCACAATCCTCTAGAGACTTCTGTGCCCTGTCTAGCAACCCGCATGTCGGATGATGATCTCCGAGTGCGACGCAGCCCCAGCATGGGATTGCTCAGTAAGTGTTGGAGAATTGGGGAGTGGGAAAGTATGCCGAATGGGGGTGGTGGTTATTGTTTCTGAGAAAGTATACAAAATCTTCTTTTGCCCTGAATAATAACTAATTAATAATAATAATAATAAATAATTAAATAATAATTATGCAAACATGCTTGTACTACATTCCAAAGTTAGTTACAAAAGTACTTGCATCTATACAAAGGGGGTTATATAATAAAAGGCACTAAGTTTGCATAGGGGCAGTAACTCATAGCAACCAATCATCCTGTAGCATTTACTGGTCACCTGTTTAAATGCAAACATCTCATTGGTCGCTATGGGTTACTGTTTCCGGTCAAACTTAGTGCCTTATATTACATATGGGGGTAAGAGTATTGTTTATTGTGTATTACTTTACATTTACATTAGCATGCAGAAAAGCTAACACTCCAGGTCAATATGTTTCATGTCCTGCTGTACCCTAAACCATGGGCTTGCCTAGGTATAGGTGCCCAGACACAAAGAATGCTTTGGTGAATATACATGAAGCTAAATTTAACTTGTTTGGTTATTAATTTAAATTGTGTGACAGCCCAAAACTAATTTTTCTATCTAAAGATCCAACTGAAGAAAAAGTAGCTTATACGTGCATAGGTTCTACTAACATACTTGTAACTGTATCATAATTTCAACACAGGTTCGCTTAAGCCATTTCCTTTAATTATGTACATACTTATGTGGTCTTTACTTCTCCTAGATTTTCAAACAAAGTTATACTTGTACTTTAAAATGTAGTGCACTGACAGACAGCTTTAGACTGGCGAATATCAGGGATATCAGGAAAACTCCCGTGGGTCCCAGGTGTCAGTGGGCTCTTTTGCTTCTAACCATTTGGCCAACTTCATGGCCTTTCCTTATTTATTTATGGGAAAAATGCTTAATAATGGAAGAGTATAGTAAATAGATATAAAAGACACAGCGAATAAAGAGGTTGAATGAGAAGAGGAGGAATAATAGTGGGCCCACAGTCTAAGTTTTTTAGGTGGGCCCCTGGCATCCCAGTCCGACACTGCATACAATAGGGCTCATTTACTACCATAGGTGCTAAATTGCATAAGTGCAGTTGCCACTAGCAACCAATCAGTGCTTAGCTTTAAACAGTGTGCTGCTAGCTAGAACATTAAAGAAAATATTTTGTTGGTTAAAATGGGTAAATGCACTTGCTACAATTTAGCAATAATGTTCATAAATCAGCACGGATTTTATCCACTGGGTAAAATAATGCATTTTGTGCAAAAATACGGTGTTCTTTTCTTTCCAAGATAAAAAATTACAAGATCAGATCCAATAAATACAGTATATAACAGCAGGAATATAGAAGAACATGGTTACACAGTAAATGCAGATGCACAGGGCAAAAACCACTGGAGGTATATCTCGATTCTCTTCTGTATCTCTGTACTGATTTACTGTTGTAATATTTACCATGGAATAAATATGTGGGTTTGTATTTCATTTTCAAAAGGTTTCCAACTGCATGTTTCAGTTATTCCAACTTACTATATAAAGGCTTGAAACATTTTTTCTTATTCAGTTGATTTACACATTTATAATTATAATTCTGTATATTGCCATAATTTATTTCCCTAATGTATATTCTAAGGCATAAGAGGGGGAGTAACTTAAATGAAAGCAGCCCAGTATGTTTAGATATAATAACTGCCTGGGTGGCTTTATACCTAGCAAATAATGTATTTCTGGTTTCTTTGAGTACAGTCATTACCGGTGACTTATTTTTTTTTTTATCAAGAAAGCTTTGTGTTCTCTTTTATGCAGAGGAGTTCGGTTATACACAGACAAGTGATTCAGGATATAAAATTACTCACTTGAGGGATTGGGAGGGGGGGTCACTTCATATCACATTTCCAAGTGGTGATTTTATTTGACAGGGTCCTAAATATGTACCAGTGTGTATATTCTGAAGGCTATACACACTATTACTTTAATGGGTTCCCTGTCTTGCTATTGTCCAATGCTATCACAGTAAACATAAAAAGTAATACAAAGTAATCGCATTAGAGTGTATTTCCAGAGTAGTGTTTAATGTAAATATATTTAGTAGAGTTGCCACAGTCTGAAGGCAGGAAACATGGAGATGATATCACAAAAAGAATAGGAAAGATAATTGCTACTGAAAGGGAATCTTTTAACTGGATTCCATAAAGATTGCTGCTATGCTTTCCATTGGTGACTCTAGGCAGTTACATAGGTAAAGTGACACCTAAAAGCTCTCAGAGTAAAATTAAAATTTGGATTTGATATAAAAGGCTTAAGTGTAGATATACAGTTACTTAAAGCTAAATCTGGGCATACACTGACTGATTAAAGCTGAAAAGTCAGTCCTTCAAGGCTGTGTCTACAACAGTGTATTTATACGGTCCTCACTGATGGCTTCCAGTAGTAGTATGATTCAGTCATTGGAACGATTTGATCTAACATTATTAAAGGGGTAGTTCACCTCTAACTTTCAGTTAACTTTCAGTATGATGCAGAAATATGAAATTCTTAAACAGTTTTTTATTTTTTATAAAGCTTCATTTTTCTTTTTTTAATGGCTCCCTAGTTTGAAATTTTGCCATGTATTTGGTTTCTAGGGTCCGGTTTACTTTTTTTAAACTTTTTTAAGGTGACTATGACTAAGCGCCGGAAGGTGCGAAACGCGTAAGGTGGGATATGTGGGGTGGTATGTACTGAATACTTTTTAAATGTGAAATTCAATAAATTATTCTTATTTTTACTCTAAAAGGCCTTGGGATATATATCTTTTTTGATATAAACTTATTTGGATTTGACTGCCTTGGAACTGGGGCTGGTCCCTTTGGCCATGCTGAATAGCTGTATGGACTCCCGATTTTTCAATAGATATATGCTTCCTGTATAGTTACATCACTGGAAATGTGAAAACTATAAAAAATGAAAACTATTTGAAAAGCGTCTACGAATATGGTATATTATATAGTTAACGTACCCTTAAGTGTCACGGCATGCTGAGATCTGTAATCCGGAAACATATTCCTCATATTTCGACCAATAATGACCAAGTCACCTTGGCTTAATTTTCTGATCTATATTAGTTTTAACCATATACTGTACATATACAGTTATTAATAATATATATATATATATATATATATATATAACCTGCATTGTGACTCATACAAAGCTAAGAAAGTATTAGTTTACCTCTAGGGCATTTTAGTCAAATGTATCACTTTCAAAACATGACATATTTGTTGTAATTTTGTAGGCAGTCCAACAATGGCCCATAGAAACTTGACATCTTCCAGTCTGAATGATATCTCTGACAAGCCTGACAAAGACCAGGTGAGTGCATATTTTTGGTTTGCTTATATAACCACATTGATGGTAATCATTTTGAAATCTCTGTCCATGTATGATCACTTAGAATGAATGTTTTCTTTTTAACTTATTTAAATTGTTAAAGGGGTTGTTCACCTTATAGTATGATGTAGAGAGTAGTATTCCAAGACACTTTGCAATTGGTTTTCATTTTTTATTATTTTTTAGTTATTTTGCTTTTTATTCAACAGCTCTCTAGTTCGCAATTTCAGAAATCTGGTTGCTAGGGCCTAAATTACCGTAGAAACCATGCATTGATTTGAATAAGAGACTGGACTATGAATAGAAGATGACCTGAATAGAAAGATGAGCATTTAAAAGTAGCAATAACAATAGATTTGTTGCCTTACAGAAAATTTGTTTTTCAGATGGGGTCAGTGACCCCCATTTAAAAACTGGAAAGAATCAGAAGAAGAAGAAAAATAATTCAAAAACTGTAAATAATGAATACCAATTGAAAAGTTGCTTAGAAATGGCCACTCTATAACATGCTAAAAGGTGAACCACCTCTTTAACCCTTTCAATTCAAATCACTAAGTATATGCAGTAAATTACATGCAATGTCCTGACTGTGCTGTAAAGCTTATGCTCCAATTGGAACGAAGCAGAAATATATAGGGGACTTCCATTTTTGGCTAAGACTAGTCACAGTCCAAGGCATTGCTGATATATTCTGAGTAAGGGGTCAACACTGAACCTCAGTATTGGGATGGCCAGAATGTATCAACTGAGATAAAAGGGAATGTGTAGGTGCACTACAGGCAGATACCACCTTTGTATTGTAGCTAAAAATCAATAAAAGCTTAGCCCCTTTTGTAGGCATAGATTTGCCTATTTTTAAGCGAGGCCAGTGCCCACTTATGTGTGACTTTCATAGCTGGACTACAACTTCAATATTTCTAATACTGTCTATTAAAGACTGGAGACATACTATGCCATTTGTAATATGGTGCAACATGCTTTATGTACACAGCTGGGGAAGAAGAGCATTCCAGGTGTACAGATTTTATCTTTGGGATCTGTTATATATATATATATATATATATATATATATATATATATATATATATATATAACAATGTACTGTATATATAATAATATGTATAATATAATAACATATAACATTTAGAATTGCTACTCAAAAATAAAAGGTTGTGTTCATTAAATATGCAGTGCCCAACTTATTAGGATGGTAGATCTCTGTTTTTTTTTAATATCCCCCTGTATGACATATAATATAAATAGCTTAGGGTCACATGGGGTCATGATGAATGTTGCAGGTATGATTGGGGAGTAAGAGATTTCAGCTTCAGAGAGAGAAAGAAGCAGCTGTTGAATGACTGCTTTCTGTAATATGATTATAAATACTAAGCAACATAGGCCTGTTCTGCAGCAAAAGACAGAGGGAAGAACTGGTATAATCAAATGGAATTATGAGCAAACCAATAAGTGGCATTTGCTTCTGAGACAAAAAGGGCATTTCTGGTACAATATCATTAATGGCAGGATGCAGAGAAACAGTTCAGAACATCATTAAAATTACAGAAGAAATAACTGCATCGTCGTTAGTGAGCAGAGTTATGTATAATTCACATACATCAGCATTGTATCTGTACATCAAAGGACAGAGAATTATCAAACTAGGGTATCCAGAGGGATTGCCAGTTATTTTGCGTTAACACATGCAGTATTGTCTAAACAATGTTATTGACAGTAAACTGTTTAATGAGCTGACACATTTATAAAAACATGCTGTAGAAAAAAAGCATGAATTGAGAAGAATGTTTAGTCCAGGTAATGGAATTAATGGAAGAAATTATACAAATATACCCAGTGTTGCCAGAATTGACACAATTCAGTGCTGCTTTACACAAGGGGGAAGAATTATGTTTTTATTGTAAAAGTCTGGAAGGTTTCCCCATTGCAGTATTCCATACCAACAATTAGCATGACCTAGACTGTTGATTGAATACAAATGTCTGATATGTTCCTGTGAGTTACAGGGCTCGGAAATATATGCATCTTTTGTTAACAGATATATGGGGGAATGCAATATTGGTCACTAACGCAAAAATCTTTCGCAATTTGTTCGTAATGCAAATAAATGTTCGCAAAGTGAACAGTTTTGCCTTTGTGAACTATTTGCCCCTCACACAACAGTAGGACAACGATTGTGAATTTTATAGTTTGCACAGTGTATGTAATAAAAACTTCTTAATGGAAAAGTTGTTAAGTTTGCTCTAAAAGTTTCAAGCAGGTGTTAAAGTTTCGGAAATCGCAATTAATATTCACAATGCAATAAAAGCATAATTAAGAATATTACATTGCAACATGCCAATATATATTCACAAATTTGATCTCTTTGCAAATGTTATTACATGTCTCCCTTTATCTTTCAAATTCATAAAATTTGCATTTACACTCAAAAAGATATCATTATAAATGTCCTAAACCTTAAAGTGGTCTTATATAAATAATTGGATTATTCCTGTGCAGTAAATGTACACGAGAAGGATTTGGTGCAATACTAACTAACCTAAAATCTGAGATATGTTGGAAACCTGGGATTTTTTTTGTCCCTATTGATCACAGGTCCTGGGTTGAAAACCATGCCTCTGCTTCTTTAAGGGGCAGATTTATCAAGGGTCGAATTTCGAAGTAATGGGAGTTTTTTGAACTCCCATAACTTTGAAATCCGAATAAAAAAGACCAACCGAAAAAAAAAATCAACTTTTTTTTTCCAGGTAAATGGGCTGTATTCGATCGTTCGAATCGAAGTAAGATCAAATTCGAAGTATTTTCAAAAAAAAACATTGATTTTTCAAAAGTCCACCAATTGACTCCATATGGGTTCTAGGATGTCCCCCACAGGCTAAAACAGCAATTCGGCAGGTCTTAGATGGTGAATGGTCGAAGTTTTAAAGAGACAGTACATGATAAATTTGGATTTTCACATTTTTTTCAAATTGAAATCAAATTTGAACTATTCCCAAGTCGAAGTACACAAAAATAGCTTGAAATTCTAATTTTTTTACTTCGAATTTTCACTTCAACCCTTGAAAAATCTGCCCCTAAATTTATATATTTTATACCTTGTTGAAGATCAAATTAATGAAAAACCTTTAATCTTGGCCTGTACTGAATAAACTAAACATAAAGGTGTGCTCATTTTATTCATTATTCACAGTGCACCAAGGCTATATTATATTATATGTACTCCTAAACCCTAGGAAATTAAGTTACAGGCATCTGTACATAACATTTTGTGCTACTTCCCTTGCAAGTAAATAATAAATCCTGCAATTATTACTTCTTTTTTACACAGCCTACACATTAGCAGAGTTATTTAAGATACATTGTTGGTTAAAGAGCTTTCCTGTATAGATCCTTGCCCCCTAATTTTAATAAATGATAGGAGACATGCAAACACAGCATTGCCTTATTTTATAGCTGTTGTTGTTTCAAAAGAAAATTGCAAATAACATTGAGTTCTCAGAATGAGCCCATTACTTTAGCTCTCTTGTCTCCAGTACATAATTCAACTGTTCTTAAACAGCTCCCCTGCAAACAATGTCACTGTATTCTTTCACATTACTTTCATTATCCTGCTGACAAAAGCCATTCTCATTAGTACTTAGTATTCTATTAAACACAGCCAGTCATATCTGAACATTTGCAAAGTGAAGGCCAAGTGGGTCGGTTCTTATTTATACAATGGTGTTTGCGCTCTAGAAACTTAATTTATGGTTTTTGTTAAGTAGGGTGCATTTTTTTTATAATGTTAGAGAATGATTCAGAAGAAAGTGTTCTCTACAGTTACTAATGCAAGCACAAAAGTCAAACAAATTAAACCGATCTAGAAAGTTCCATTGATAAACATACAGTTTATGCCCCTTTGTGTGAGATATAAGTGGAACTGCTGTATGATATCATAACCCAGTGGGCAATTAGTTCTTGAATATGAATGTCTGCCTTTTTTTGCAGGCTCAAGTCCATTGTATTTCTGTTTCTTGTAAAAGTTTTTTTCTCCTTCCTCTTGTACCGCAATAGTTTTTAGTCTTAATTGTATTCATATTAGGCGGCTGATTTATCAAAATGGGAGATTAGAGCTCACCACAGAAAAGCTCACTCATTCTCTATTCATTCCTATTGTAATATTAGAACTATATTTATCAATGAGTGAAAGTTGGAGTTCACCATTTAATAGATACAATTCTAGAAATACCATAGGAATCAATAGAAATAGATATGTATATATGTATACATGCTCCATGAAGATCTCCTGATGTAGTAGATTGTGGAGGATTATTTTATCAAATTTTCCATATGTATTTTATTGGCTTAACCGAATAAATGCCAAAGACATCTTGAATGCAACATGTTGAAAAATGAAAAAAAGACATATGTTTGACTAGAACTGTATGGCAACATCTCTATTTATGGCTTTACTAATTTTAGAGACAGTAATTGATGCAATTCAATTTATATTGACCTACTTTAATGTACTTCATTTAAACTGATATCTGAGCGTATTATTACAGTGATGATATCAGAAAGCCATTACATTAAGAAGAAATATACAGATGAAGAAAGCCTAGCTCAAACAGTTTGGATACTTATTATCATTATTACTATTAAAACATATGGAGAAAGTGAAAATATTTTCCGCAGTGCTGTACAAATAGATGGGCATATATATATATACATATCTAATACTGACCAATTCCGTCCTGTCATTTATTGACAGGGGATCTAAACCCTCCTATATGTATCCTACTTCTCAGTCTTGTTCTATTAGCAAAATGCAGTTAAAGGAAAAGTGAAATGTGAGCCACCTTACTGCTGTCTTAAATATGTGCATTATTTTGTAACATTAGCTTCGTTTAATTATACTGTAAGACATCAGAAGGGAGGATATCATTGGCATAACTACTGAGTGGGTTGACAGGGGACCAGCCAGGAGGGGGTTGGTGGGTGACCCATTATTTATGCAAAATCATTGGTGGGGGCCTCAGCCCAGTTAGTTATGCCACTGGAGGGCTCTCAGTTGTTAATTGTTCTATCATAGATTCCAGATTTATTTGCAGGGACAAATCACAGAGCTTTAATTTTATTTGAGGATTTTTTCGCATTTCAATAGTGCCACTACAGAGGTATTATGGAACAATATTGCTTTAAGAATACAACTACTACGTCTCCCAGCATGCTTTAACCCTGCTCAGACATGCAAAGTCCACAGCCTTTCTCCACTGTAATAACCGGGGGTTCAGTTTTCCACTGTTCACTGTGGGTCTATCCCTTTATAACAGTTTGCATAAAATAAGAACCACCAGACAACTATACATTTCTACAAAATGCCAGAGCAGATGGTACATTTAAGAAGTCATTGGATCTGTTTCAAGAAATGCCAACTAACCTTGTGACAGAGTGGGAATAATTTTAAAATAAATAACAGTAAGTGATGTTGTGGCTAGGTATGTCACTTTACATCTATGGATATGTGTTGTTTAAAGACTGCAAAACTCTTGTAGATCAAACATTTAAGACATAGATCTGTAACTGCTGTCTTCATTCATACAGGAAATAACCCCAAGGGTTTTGTTATGTGAGTAACCCTTTTGAATTATAAATAAGGTTCAAGACCAGAGAGACAGGTGTTCTGCCCTGGGATTACCCCATGGTATGCCAACAGGACTAGGGTTGTCACATTTTCTGGAAAAAGTGTCAGCCCTATGTTGTCAGCTTTTCTTCTCTATTAATAACATTTTCTTAAAATTGAATGCTGATTGGTTTAAGAGTCCTGGAAAAATCCAGGCACTGCTTCTTGTTTTCAGAAATATTTTTCAAATGGGTGGATATTCTCAGCTAAAGATACAATAAAATACCTTAAATAATTCTTTAAAGTTATGGCAAATGCAAACTCTTCTTTGTGTGGGCTATTTCTGATGGTATCAAGGTCACATACACACTTCACTCCAGAAAACATTCTTTTTTTATTTTATTTTTTGGAACATAATTGTTTATACATCTGTTTAAAAAACAACCCCAGTTAAGTACATTTTTAGTAGAACCAAGGACTAAAAAAAGAATATGGTATGAAATACTGTATTTTATTGAATTGTACTACCAAGCCAAAAGACTAGGAATAACATCACGGTTAACAACCATCTAAAATCATCAACACATTAGCAGAAATCAATGTTTAGAATCTCATGCTATAGGTCTAATTATTAATCAATTCTTATGCAGAAGACACTGCCTTCTCTGCTGCCATGTAATGTGAATATGAATAAATTACTAATCAGCCTTTTGTAATGAATATATATTGATCTCATGTTAGTGACAGCAACCCAGAGCATGTTCTTTGAATTGGAAGAAAAGAAGATGGAAACTACTGCGTGCTTCTTTAGAGGAACATACCCTGATTCTATAGGGTTGTGGTGGCCTTTGACTGGTACAAAAGCCAAAAACATAAGCAGTAGTATTTGTAACATAATTCTTTGTTGAACTTTGTTACGTGTACAGGGCCCTGTAATAGTATGTTTTGTTATGGGGTTGACAAAGGCCTTGTGCCTTTGCAGTAAACCCAATGTAGGACCTGCAAGAGACGCCATGCCTGTGCCCATCCCCGTCATATTACTCAGCAATTTAGCTGGTAAGGCACAACCAATGCCGTGAGCTGCAAATAGTTGCCTTCTGCTTATAAAACTCCTGTCCCTTATAACAAACATGTAATGTATAGTAGTAGTACAAAGCATACTATAAAAATATAGGTAGCATTGTGGACCATTTACTGGTGGCATTGCAATGTTGTACTGCATTTTTGTGTATAAAGATGAACATTTTTCATGGAAGATACATATATTTTTCTTAAGAAATTAGATTTATAAGAAATATTTTACCCCTTTAAAGGGGTGGTTCACCTTCAGGTTCACTTTTAGTATGTTATAGAATGGCTAATTCTAAGCAACTTTTCAATTGGTCTTCATTATTTTTTTCCCCATATAGTTTATGAATTATTTGTCGCCTTCTCCTGACTAGCTTTCAAAAGGGCGTCTAAAAACAAATTCTCTCTAAAGCTACACATTTATTGCTACTTTTTATTACTTATCTTTCTGTTCCGACTCTCCCCTATTAATATTCCATATTCTCATTCAAATCAATGCACGGTTGCTGGGTAATTTGGACCCTAGAAAACAGATTGCTGACACTGAAAACTGGAGAGCTACCGATAAAAAAGCTAAATTACTCAAAAAACGCATAATAAATAATGATAACTAATTGCAAATTGTGTCAGAATATCGCTCTCTACATCATACTAAAAGTTAACTTTAAGGTGAACAACCCCTTTAAGACAAATCACATTTGACTTACATATGCTCTGTAACAGAATGCACCCTGTGATCTTTTATATGGTTACTGAACTCCCTGATGATTAATTACCCTTTATATTTTATTGGGCTTAGGATTCCTTATGTACAGTATACAATGGGCTAGACAGTACATGTCATATCTTTTTTGATGTCTTTTAGCTAAAGAACAAATTCATGAAAAAGATACCAAGAGACGCAGAAGCATCGAATGTACTTGTAGGGGAAGTGGATTTTCTGGAAAACCCTTTTATTGCTTTTGTCCGGTTGCAACAATCAGTTATGTTTGGTGCCCTGACAGAAGTTCCTGTACCTACCAGGTATACTTTTTTTTTTAAAGACATTTGGGATACAGTACATTGAAAGCATGATAATACGTTTGACCCATGGATTATCTGTAAAATATACACTCATTATACACAGAGCCATGAATATCCTATAAAGTATCTCCTTATAAATAGTGCTGAATCCTGCTGAAAAAGGCCAAATCCTGCCCAAATACTGAACCAAAACTTGGTGCACCCATATAAATAATAATATGTCCCTTGTTAAAAAAATATGAGAATATTAAAAGTAACCTCAGTGTTTCATAACTTGTGTAAGCACTCTTTGGTGACTCCTTATATTTTATATACAGCAGAGGCTACATTATTCCCTGTATAATAGTACTCCATAGCCTTAATAATTGGTGCTTAGTGATGTTATATGTGTAACATGACTGCCTGAAACTTAGAAAAGAACATTTACAGACCATTTAAAACCATATGATGAATATGTGTGTATTGCTTTTTTAAGTGGGTACTTTGCTAGTCTTACATTTAGTCCAGACTGAAAATGTATTGCTGTAATAATGCAAATGATCCTGACGTTTTGTGTAGGAATGATTCCCTAAAGTTACACCACTGTTTCTACTGCTAACATGCAGATACATTGATAACATAATGCTGTATAAGATGAATAGATGTTCTTACTGCTTGATAGTTATAGGAAACTATAGGAATCTATTTTTGCATACAGTAATCAATGACTCACACTGTTCCCGCTATAGAAAACTATACAGTAACTTCATTAAGGGAAATACAATTTCTTATAAGCAGTTTATACAAGAAATGTATTCCTTAATACATGTTAATTAATGCTACCAAAGGTTCAGTTTTTTGTGTTTGAGGACATTAAAATTCTACTAGGCACACCAAGAAATTAGGGGTTATAATAACCAAGGATTTAAGCACTGACAGATGTAATAAACATGGTAATAATAATAAAATCAAAGACCTTTCAGCAGAATACTAATGGAAATTGTAGTGTTTGTAACTATTTTTTTCTGTTATAAAACCCCATTATCTGTTTGTTGTCTTTAGCAGTAAGTATTAGCTGCAATCTAACAATTCAATTAGATATACATTTGTAAGCCACATGAAACTATTTGCAGTGTATAAATTCAGTAAATGTTCAACATCTAAATCCCAGGAGGAGAGTGTACTTAGACGCACGTCCCAGCATTCTTCAAATAATAGAGATCTAAACCTATTCTGCACTTTTGCTCTTAAAACGATGTGGCAGATTTTTGAAACACTAAAGAATTTTAGCATTTGCTGGGTTTATTAGTAAATTAAATTTCTCTTTTTATATATATCCTGAATATATTAGTGAAGGCAAAGTGAATTACATACAGGGATATGCTTGTATAACAGAAACAGTCCTGATATCTTTCAGTATCCTGTTCACATGCAAATACTGTTCAAAATACATAATTTATGATTTAAGGGTTTTAATTTAACTGGGGCAATGACTCAAAGCAGTCTATAATTACTTCATCGGGTCAGTGTAGGACAAATTAGAATATAAAATACACTTTTTCAATGTAATTTAGCAAATTTCTTAGGTTAAAATTATAACCTATATACTTTGAAATCCATTTTCCTCTACTTTCAGGTTCCTCTTTATTCTGTTGGGCCCAAAGGGAAAAGCCAAGTCATACCATGAAATTGGAAGAAGCATTGCTACCTTAATGTCTGATGAGGTATTGTTCTCATATATTAGAAATTATTAATTCACCATTATTGTAGATACCCCTACTATACAGAAGACTCCCATAATTCATATAATATATTGTGCAGGCATGGGATCCGTTATCTGGAAACCCATTATCCAGAAAGCTCTGAATTATTGAATGGTCTTCTCCCATAGAATCCATTATAATCAAATAATCCCGATTTTGTAATAATAAAACAGTATCTTGTACTTGATCCAGACCAAGATATAATTAATCCTTATTGGAGGCAAAACAAGCCTATTAGGTATATTTAATGTTTACATTATTTTCTAGTAGACTTAAGGTATGAAGATGCAAATTATGGAAAGATCCATCTGGAAAACCCCAGATCCCAAGCATTCTGGATAACAGGTCCCATACATGTACTGCATTTTTATTCTTAAACAGTGGCAAGCCATCTTCTTCTTAACAGCCCCAACAGCCTTGATATCTAGCAGTTGCAATGCTAAAGGTTTCATAGTAGTGTGTAAATATATCAGAAGTGCATTATTATGATGATAATGTGATGCAAGTTAGACCCCCCACGTTTTTTTAGTATCTTGCAGAAATGTCTGGTGGGGAGAAATCTAATAATTTTTATGCTAAATAGGTTTTCCATGACATTGCCTACAAAGCAAAAGACAGAGAGGACTTGATTGCTGGAATTGATGAGTTTCTTGATGAAGTCATTGTACTTCCACCTGGTGAATGGGACCCTGCAATACGGATAGAACCACCGAAGACTCTTCCATCTTCTGATAAAAGGTGCTCAACCTGTAAAAGAAAATGTGCATAGAAAGTTTGAGTAGTTTTATTGCTATTCTTGTTGTTACTATCCTTTATTCAAATAGTCCCTGCCCCTGTGGATCGGACAATCTAAAATTTCTATTATATTTACAGAGCTATAGACAGAGCCACCCAATAACCCCAGAAGCAGAGTTTTGTGTACTGTGTTTTTTGTTTCTTTTTACACAGAGCTCAAGCAGGAATCTTGATAATATATAATGAGTGTTTAGCGTGATCATCCAACTATAATAGTAATGTAGGCATTTGCTTTTGTAACTCATTGCTCTAACTGCAGCTTTACGTTATCCGTGAGTAAGAGGATGTTCTTAGCCTTGTTCATAGATGACTGGCTTGACAAATGACTGACTCTAGGCTAAGGTTTTCTACTTTTTTATGTAGACTTGAATGGGTTTCATTCTGTTGCATCTCGTTCTTTATAATATTTCCTGTTTTTTGGTTCTACAATATATGCGTTGAAATAAACGGGGATTTAAAACTTATAGTCTGCACTTTTTCAGTTTAACTAATATTTTAACTAAAATATTGTAGTAGTAAATTTTGTTATATGTTTTATAAAGCTATATACTGATTCAAGTCTATTCTTGTGCAGGAAAAACATGTATGCAGGTGGCGAGAATCTGCAGATGAATGGAGACACCGTTCACGATGAAGATCATGGAGGAGGTGGACATGGAGATTGTCCAGAGCTAAGAAGAACAGGCAGGTTAGTAGCACAATTAAACAAACACAATTGTTTTAAAGCAGCTGTTTCTATGCAAGAACAACTGTACAACTGATGCCAACAGTAGACTTTCAAAATACAACATTCACTGCTGTTAGTATCGTGGTTATTTTGTGAAGGGGTTTCATTGTATAGTGGAATAATTAATTGTATGGTGAAAAATAATAAAAGTACTTTCTAGGATTACACTGAATGGTGGTATTAGCGATATAAATAGTATTTAGTACATTGGTCTGCAAACTGACCCAGTTTACATTTTAAGAAATTGTCTAGTGTCTGTAGACTCACAGAGGAAAAGTAATAGAATTCCAGAAATACATCTCTCACTTTCTACTCCGAAACTACTAATCAATAAGGAAGCATAAACATTAATCATTCTGTTTCCATAGGTTTTGTGGAGGACTGGTGGAGGATATAAAGAGAAAAGCTCCATATTTTGCAAGTGACTTTTACGATGCATTGAGTATCCAGTCTTTTTCTGCCATGCTCTTTATTTACTTGGGGACAGTAACCAATGCCATCACCTTTGGAGGTCTTCTTGGAGATGCTACAGAAAACATGCAGGTCAGTTCTGCTAATGGTTGTTTAGGAATTTTAAATGGAATGTAAAGAGACAAACTTGCTAGTCTGGACAATAAATATTTTTCTAGGACTGCTTTATTAATGAGAATGTATGCCTCCCACTGTATCCTCTGCATGATCAGCTAGGCCATCTACAGAAATAAAAGGCTATGTGACTGAGCATAGGAGAACAGTTGGGCTCTTTCTTTGTTGGCATAGTCTTTCTCAGGTTGCCTCTGTGTATGACTTTACCCTGTTGAACAACTTGCATTAATAGTCTAGGACAGATGATGTGAAATTATAACAAGAAAAATTTAAATGAAGCATCCCTAAATTTAAAACCAAATATAATATAGGGGGCGTGATCTATAAAAAGAAAGAGTTAATATTCCTTAAATAATATCTTTTCATGAAACTATTTTCATATACTTCCACATCTGATTTTATGAAGAGTGGAATTTATCTTTATTTAAGGAATCATTACTGTAAACAAATCTACAGTATGTAGCCTATTTAGTTGGAGACAGACTACAATGAAGACCATATCCATAATAGTTGTACTTTGTACTGTATCTTTGTTCGCATTAGTTCACTTATGGGAACTGCGTTGTTATGTAACCTCAGATAATGGATGCATAATCTAAAACCTGCAATTACTAAAGCAATTTCAGTCTGGCATCTGCTTACTTGATCCTCCATAAGCAAGTAATGGTCATATTATTTACAGATACTTTGAATGGTAGGTTATGTGACTTCAGTGGATTTGATTAGAAATGCCAGCCTGATGTCCATGCGTTATATTCCTAGTCTGATTATTTTAAACAGTAATATGATTTGGTCAAGTAATTCACTTACATGTATCTTTGGGACATACCGATTATTACAGACAATTAAAAAACAGTTGAAATCATTTTGTTTCTAATATGGCATTATTGTCAGGACAAGTTAATAATAAACCTGTGAAACAGATGCAGTTATTGCAACAGAAACAAAAAAAGTCCTGTTATTCACAATATATTCACTTGCTATTGTGAATACAGTATATGTAGAGATACTGGAGCATCAGTACTAACTTTGCAGAGCTGTTTAAATGTAAAACACATCTATTATCCCCTGTGGGACTTACATTTTGCTTGGTCTAGCTATTTCTGTATGGAACTTAATTTTGTGCTTTAACTTAAGATGCCTGTCAGCATTGCAGGTTTGTTTATTTACAGTGATGTTTAGGATTGTAGACACAATGGATACACTTTTACATATTTTGAAAGGGGACACCTACAACTAATTTCTACTGTTGGTGAAAATTATAAAAATTATATAAAATGATTTTTTTTCCTGTCATTGATTGATTAATGGGTGGTTTGTTTAGTGCTTACTTGCTATTATGTTGCAAATTCTGTTTATAGCTGTAGCTGGAACTTTCTCTCTTTTACATTGTGGTACATGGGGATCCTTCTCCTGGTAGCTGATTGGTAAACATTATATATCTGGCAGAAACAAAATATTTCATTGTTTCTTTTTTATTACAGGGTGTCCTGGAAAGCTTTTTGGGCACAGCAATCTCAGGCGCCGTGTTCTGCCTTTTTGGTGGTCAGCCTCTTATTATTCTAAGCAGCACGGGACCAGTCTTGGTTTTTGAGAGGCTTTTGTTTAACTTCAGCAGGTTAGTAATATTTGCACATTCCTATAGTCTGCATATTTGAATGTGAGAGCAAAATGTTCATGTGCAGAGAACTTTAGGCTTCATTAAAGGAGAAACAAATCCTTAAAGGAATTGTTCAGTGTAAAATAAAAACTGGGTAAATCGATAGGCTGTGCAAAATAAAAATGTTTCTAATATAGTTAGTTAGGCAAAAATGTAATGTATAAAGGCTGGAGTGACTGGGTGTGTAACATAATAGCCACAACACTACTTCCTGATTTTCAGCTCTCTTGGTTTACACTGACTGGTTACCCTGGTTCCCAGGCAGTAACCAATCAGAGACTTGAGGAGGGCCCACATGGGTCATATCTGTTGCTTTGAATCTGAATGCTAAGGATCAATTGCAAACTCACTGAACAGATATGTACCATGTGGCCCCCCTTCAAGTCGCTAACTAGCTCAGAGTTATAGAGCTGAAAAGCAGGAAGTTGTGTTCTGGCTACTTTCCAGTTACTCCAGCCTTTATACATTACATATTTGGCTAACTAACTATATTAGAAACATTTTTGATTTTGCACAGGCTATCTATTTACACAGTTTTTATTTTCACACTGAACTGTTCCTTTAATAAAAAAAAAAAACCCTACCCTACACCCTCCGTTCTCCTCCCCAGCCTAGCTATGCCCCTAAGTCTTTACTTACCCCTCCGTACAGATTCTGTTCAGTGGCGCCATATGATTTTCTTCGGTAATCTTTGGAATGAGACCGGTCTCAAAGAGGGGGGGTGATCTATGAGGTTCAGGATTTTTTTTATTTAGGGTTTGTTTCTCCTTTAAGATCTACAGGAAGTCTCTCAAGACTAGAATTAGGGATAGGAAACCCATTGACTCACGTACCTTAAGATTTTGTCTTAAGGAGAAAACAAATCTAACCCAGTACTTCTGGTCAAATTATACAAAGGCAAAACCTTTAGGGCAGGACTTCACGGGCGATTTCGCAGCGATCTGACGCGTGCGCAAAATCACAGGCGTCACGTTGGATGCGACGGAAACAAGGTAAGTAATGTCTGCATCCGACAGTCGTGTCACGTCGCATCAACAATGCGACACGATACGACAATTGAATTACTTACCTTGTTTCTATCGCATACGACGTGACGCCGGCGATTTTGCGCAGTGTGTTGGATCGCTGCGAAATCACCCGTGAAGTCCTGCTCTTAATTTAACCAGTATAACCTTGGATACCCTCTCTGTTCCTAGAAAGATTTCTTTCAAACATATTCAATCCAGGCAACTGTCACCACCTGTTACAAAGAGATTGCCAAGAGGAGAATTTTGGCAATAGAGTTCAGTATATGCACCTGTTTTCTAACAATCCTACAGCTTGTTACCCCCTCTCCCAGCCACCACCACCAGAATACAGCAAATGAAAACAGCAATTCTAAATTTAATGCAATGTCAAAGGATGGAAAAAAGTATTGTGTATTGTGTAATTTGAGCTGCTGCTAAGAAAGAGAGCACATGCCTCAGTATCTATGCACTCGTTTTACCCTGCTTAAAAATTGCATAATATTTACCTTCTGACACCACACTTGGTTTCCTGCCTGTTTCTTTCATCTTATTAATGGTAAATATTTTTCTTCTGGCTACAGCTGAGATTTTCTCTTCTCGCTACAGCTGAGATTTTCTCAGCAACAGACTTTTAAAACAGGCACTTACCAGGGACCTATAAATAGTCAAAATAATGTTTTTCTCCCTTGAGTCAATGTCCTTTTTGATGCAAGACAGTACTTTATTTGCTTTAATAGCCACACAATGACACTGCCTGGAATTAGACAACCTGTTATCTACAAAATTCCCCAAATCCTTCTCAACTAAGGGCAGGGCCGCTCCGGCCATGAGGCAAGGTGAGAATCTTGCCTCAGGCGGCACGGAGCGGCCAGTTACCAGGGGCGGCAAAAAGCCGCCTCTGGTAACTTTAAGAGCCGAATTTCCGTTTTTTAAAACGGAAATTCGGCTCTTCTAGCGCAGCGAGCGCAATAGCGCTCACTGCACTAGCGATGCGGCCCCTCCTCCACCCGCTCCGACGTTGGTAGTTAGAAGAGCGGAGCAGGAGGAGGGGCGGCATTGGGGCTGCTGCCTCAGGCGGCAGCAGCCCCTGAAACGTGCCTGACTAAGGGTACCCCCATAAATGTATATAACTAGCATTTATATTGTTTTACCAAATCCTTTATCAACATTGAACCTCATTTTCCAGTTTGCTACCCAGTTTTCCAATTTAGTCAAATCACTCCGCAAAGTGGCAGCATCCTGCATGGAACATATAGTTTTGCACAATTTAATATCAATAATAAAAATAGAAAAAGTACTCTCAATGAGCAGCTCCAGGTCATTAATAAACTAGTTAAAAATCAAAGGACCAGGGATAGAGCCATGCGGTATTAACAACTTGTCAAATTAGAAAATGTTCCATTTACTGCTATTCTTTGTAATCAATCCTTTATCCAGTTCTCTATCCAAGTATAACTACTATGTTCCAGGCCAATATTTATTCATTTAACCAGTAACTTTCTGTATGGTCCTGTATCAAATGCATTAGGAAAGTCTAAGTAGATCACATCTACTGCCATCCCAGAGTCAAGGTTCCTGCTCTCTTCTTTTTAAAAAGCAATTACATTAGTCTGGCAGGATATCTTAAAGGGCATGTCAACCCGAAATTTTTTTGGAAATTTAATTACTATTGAAAGCAGCATTTGCTTAACTTCTTTTTGAACAATGTTGCAAAAGCCAATCTCCTCCAGCAAAACAGGTCTGTTACTCTATTGGTTTATTTAACATTGTTTCAAAAGCCAGAGCCACCAGGACAGAGAATCGAAAGGGACAGACAAACACAGCTTTCAATAACAATACATATAAATAATGTAAAAACCATAGAAAATGTGTAATAAATGTATATTGCAAAGTTGCTTAGAATCATGTTTCCTTTTTTAGGCAAGAAATTATTTTTTTGGGTTGACATGACCTTTAAGCATAAAATCATGCTAGCACAAATTCATAGTATTGCGATTTGCAATGAAATCAAGTATCTTATCCCTTAAAACCCCTTAAAAGAAAGAAAGAAAAAAAAAAGCTTTGCTACCACTGACATCAGACATATAATTTTGAGGCTGAGAATGGGATTAGTTTTTGAAAAGTGGCTCCATATTAGCAATTCACCAGTCTCTTGGCACTCTGTCAGCCATCAGTGAATCTTGAAAAATGAACTGTTTGGCAGTCATATAGCTAAGTTTATTGAGTTCACTGAGATAAATACCATCTGGTTCTGGACCTCTGTTTACCTTTACATTATTGTTTGCAATGCAGCCTCTCTTTATAATAGTGTTTTTTTTTTTTTTTTTTTTTTACAATGCCCCTTCCGTTTATTAAAATATTAGCTCTGAACAACGATGAATACTTGTGCAAGAGACAACAGATTAGTGGTGAACCAGGGTAAAGTAAAGTATTAGCATGTGGCTGCAATACAATCTTATGTCAGCAGAGATTTTAGACATCATTCTGCCATGTGTTATGCTCTCTTACTTGGTAAATGATGATATAAGTAATTTCATATAAGGTCAGTATGCAGTAGATTTCCTTTGAGCAACTTTTTTATCACAATGCTTTCCAGGTAAATTCACTCTCATGTACTTCTCTGTTGTACTGCGCTCAGGCTTATTGTCCATCAACTTGTCATTTTCTAGAGATAATGAATTTGACTATTTGGAGTTTCGATTGTGGATTGGCCTGTGGTCAGCTTTCCTATGTCTTGTGCTGGTTGCCACTGATGCTAGCTCACTAGTCAAGTACTTCACTCGCTTTACAGAAGAAGGATTTGCTTGCCTCATCAGCTTCATTTTCATATATGATGCTTTCAAAAAGATGATCAAATTTGCTGACTACTACCCAATCAATAACCATTTCAAAGTTGGAGATGTCACTTTGTTCAGTTGCACATGTCTTCCACCAGACCCATGTAAGTATACCTGTTACGGGACAAATTAACTTATCTTTTATTGGTCTGTGTAAAAATGTGTGGGGCAATGTAACAAAAAGTCTAATAATAATAGCAACCAGTCAGCGGGTAGATTTTCTGCTGTTTAGTGTCTTGCAGTGAAATCACGTTACAAAGCAAACAAAGTTCCCCTATTAATGTTTTTAAGTAATCCATATTGTTAGTGTTAAGAAATCCTATTTAGCAGAATTTGACATTTTGACATTTTTTTTTCTTTGGGAAAAAATCACTTGAAATTTGCAAGGAACTCATATTTTAGATTTTTTATACTGTACATTCAAGTGTTATGTGCTTAACTTGATACTTTGTAAAATTCTAGTGTCTTGGACCCTTATTTGACTTGCATTTCAACACAAAAAAACCCTTACATTTCAATGCAAAAAAATTGGCCACATGGAGGCTTATTTATTTAAGGTTTTAGAAGTTTTTGAAACCACATCTAAACTCACAAACTGTAAAACAATGATTGTCATTTATAAGATCCAAACATAAAAAGTCTGAACAAAAAAAGTGCTGAAAAAAATACAAATACAAAAAAAAACCTTTTTAAATTTTTCAGGCAAAAAACCCAAAAGCCTCTAAAAGTCCAAATTAATTTAAAGAGGTCCAGTAAGTTCAATGCAGCTCACATTCTGGTGTTTTTTTCACTTAATACATTTAGAATTCTTAGAGATTTTTCAAAATATAGGAATCCACAAATTTTTCGAAATTCATGGAAAAACATCTAAATTAGATTGTAAGTTAATTGGCCCCTTAGTGTTGAAGTTCTGTGTAACCTGCCAGTTTACAAGTTAGAAACCATTTAGAAATAAAGAAAATGCATTTCCTATTCAGGCAATTTTAATTTAGAAAGATACAGATATTCTAAAGTAACTTCTACTTGTAGGAAAAATCTTGTAATATACTGAAAGAAAAATAAATGTTAGATTTATCAGGTTGTGGGAAAGCCTTTTGTCTTCCTCTCGTGTTAGCATACTGAGCATTCAAATAAAGACTGTAGCATCTGATGTCATGAGGGCAGTTTTTTAGTACTCAAATGGCACAACAACCAGTTGTTTAACATCAATCCTACTATATATTCCTTATGATTATTAAGATGAGAACTATTAAAAATAAGTAAAACATATCAGGACACTGGACCATTCAGTAGTAAAACAAGGGCCTAAATCAACTGGTCACAACAATTCTCCTTACGGACATTATGTCAGGCAGCGACAAGCCATTATCATAAAACCTGAAGGGAAAGGATCACTTAATTTGGAACTTTGTACTGTCTTAAAGTGAATGGCAATCTTAAGGCAGACAGAAATTAATTGGCACATCAGACAGGAACATATTCGTGCCTACAGGAAGTTCAAGAACAGCGGCTTTTCAGAACAAAATCAAGTCCTATTCTTTCATACAGTTAACTCTGGCATCTTGTTTGATAATTTAAGAATGACAGAAGCACTATTAGGCGTTGCTTCAAATGATCTGAACCATTTATGCGCATTAAGAGTTAAGGGAAATGGAGTAGAATTATTTTTGATTTTGTTGCCCTATAGGTCATGTCATAAAAACACTGTATGTGTCCCAGTAGTGCTCAACAGACCTCAAAATTCATTTAAATGCTTTACTGCTTTACTTTGAACCAACTGGAGCCCATAAAATCTTCAGAGGAATAAACCATTCTGTAGTCAATCAGATCCTTATAATAAATACCAACTCCATTAGGAACATTATCACATACATTTCAGACTTTATTCTGCAGTACAGTACAGATTTTTCATTGTTATCCAAAGCACTACCTCCCTTCCCAAGCAAGTTTCTATGCAGTTCAGCTCCTTCCTGCTGTCCAGTTCTTATCTTGGTCACTCTAACTTGGAAAGGAGCAGGGACAGGAAATGCCTTCTACAAAATGCTTGGTGCAGTCTAGATTCCAGCACTGAAAGTTTTTGCATAGAAGTAGCTGGGGCTATAAAACCCAGGATGCCTTGTTTAACTATATCCACTGATGGATCCCAATGGTGCGCTCTGCTGAAGGAACTTACAAAGACCGCTTGCCTGTATCCATTTTGGCTTTATTAAAGCATACTCAGTGATACAGTGGCTTCAACAGTGCATGTACATTAATGCGTTTCGTGCCCACACACAAACTGCCACTTCCTTAGAATGCTTTGTAGAACTACCTGGCACACTTGGGTAAATATGGAAACAACGGGTCCCTGGGTTTTGGAGGGTATTTTTGCCTGTGACTTTTGCTGAGGCCCAATCTTCCCCCTAAATACAACTATTTTTGTTACAGCAAACATTTCACTGTTTAACGAGACAACAGAATCACCATTAGACTTCTTCTCTACTACCATGGAAATGGATATGGTATGTAATGAAAGTGGCAAATTATAAAAGGGCTTGCCTGTTCCAAACACCTTCTTACACGAGACATGTTCTTTCAAATTGTATGCAGTTCCACAAAGCCCTTTTTTTAACAAGGGTGCTAACTAGTTTTATATCCAGTATATTTTATATCCATATTTTATGTGTGTCATTCCACATTGCTCTCTGTGGGATCTGTGTAAAGTAATTACTTTTTTCTAATTTTACTTTCCAAGAATAATCATCCAACCCACGTTAAATAATGCTTCCGTTAGTATCACTAATCAGCTGCAATGCAATAAATGAACATTTGCACAATAACACACCTGCTGCTATTCAATTCTTTTTAAGAACTGGATTAGACCTAGTTACTAATGTCACTATTAAGCCTTAAATAAATTATTTGTCAAGAGGCAACTATTTTAAGCCTCCAGCATCTAAAATGGATTTCTAATGTGACAAATCTTTGCTTTGTCCCCACAGGATCACAATACCACTATAAACTGGTCATCTCTTACTAAGAAGGAATGTTTGAAGTATGGTGGTAACCTTCTTGGAAACAACTGTAAATACATTCCCGATATAACATTAATGTCTTTTATGCTGTTCTTTGGTACATATGCATGCTCAACTGCTCTAAAGAAGTTCAAAACCAGTCGCTATTTTCCCACAACAGTAAGTCGACTATGACAACTGAATTCAGTATTTATTATATAAAAAGTATAACGCTATTTATGGTTAAATCGGAATTATGTAATGGAGTTGATCCCTTGTTTTAGAGAGAGGTAAACTTGCTTTGTATACAGATGCCATTAACGAGAACAATGATTTAAACCAGCACTTCATTGTTTCCAAGAGTCACTTAGGGGCACATTTACAAAGCTCGAGTGAAGGATTCGAATTAAAAAAACTTCGAATTTCGAAGTGTTTTTTTGGCTACTTCGACCATCGAATGGGCTACTTCGACCTTCGACTACTACTTCGACTTTGAATCGAACGATTCGAACTAAAAATCGTTCGACTATTCGACCATTCGATAATCGAAGTACTGTCTCTTTAAGAAAAACTTCGACCCCCTACTTCGGCAGCTAAAAGCTACCGAAGTCAATGTTAGCCTATGGGGAAGGTCCCCATAGGCTTGCCTGCGTTTTTTTGATTGAAGGATATTCCTTCGATCGTTGTATTAAAATTAATTAACCCTCAATATTCGACCCTTAGTAAATCTGCCCCTTAATGTTTTTTTTTCAAATAGTAACAGTGCAGACAAGCGGCATAGCAGGGTATAGCCCACATCATCTGGTGATTTATATTACAAGTCAAAGTGCTCAATGTAAAGGTGGCCATACACTATAAGATCTTGACCCAATATGGCCACTAACGGCCCTGGGGCCGAACGATCGGTTTACGATACTACGAATGGGCTCCGATGGGTCGCAGGACCGATAATGGACCGATATCGGCATCTTTAATCTGCCCGTGTATGGCCACCTTTAGTAGCTAAGTGCCAACGAATTTAGTGACAGTGATGCAATGCAGTGTATCTATTAAATGGTCAGTACCTTTATGGTAATGATGAACAATCTGAGCAAATCATTAACTTGTTATCCATGTTCTATATCGAGATTGGATTTGTATTGAATTTATCTTCTAAAAGCAAAAACACAAGCACGCAGAGTATTCCTTTTCTGTATGTTGGCATTTTTACATCTGTAAAGACCAGAGATATGAACAAAATATAACCCGAGGCAAGCAATTTAATAATCATTATACTTTCCCATTAGGCATATTTCCATAATTTTGATCAGCATGCAATAGAGCTACTAAAAAACATTTCAACATTTGGGTTGTTTTGCCACCCACATTGGTTTAGGTTAAGTTAATTACCAAAGGTACCGATTATTACATTAAAAACAGAAGCTATTGAAAAAAAAAAAGTTTTCTGGCTAGCCCTAATGCATTGTTCTGCTCTATGTTCCCAGCGGATAGTGAGTGACACTATCATTTTGCAGATTGGAAATTGGTGTGCATTGATGTGGAGAGCAACTGAAATATAACCCCCAGAGTGACCCAGATCTAGAATTTATCTGTAGTCATTTAATTAAATTGCCACGTCAAATGATCCATCTACATGACTCTTTTCAAAAACCTCTTTGTGGTCTAAAAAAAAATGTGTTGACAAATAACATTGTTACAAGTTTCTGACATTGGGGATAACCTTAAGGGGGATACTGTCATGGGAAATTTTTTTTTTTCAAAATTAATCAGTTAATAGTGCTGATCCAGCAGAATTCTGCACTGAAATCCATGAGCAAACATATTATTTTTTTTTTTTTTTTTGAAATCTGACAAGAGGCTAAATATATTGTCAATTTCCCAGCTGCGCCCAGGGGCGTAACTACCGGGGGAGCAGGGGGTGCAACTGGGCCAGGGCCCGCACCCCCGCAGGGCCCCCCCGGCAGATTGCGCGCGCTGCAGCCGGCTGGAGTTGGCTGCAGCCGCAGAGGAAAATCACACGCCCGAGGGTGGGGGCGCCGCCCCCACCAAGTTCCGTTACTGGCTGCGCCAAGTCATGTGACTTGTGCTCTGATAAACTTCAATAACTCTTTACTGCTGTACTGCAAGCTGTACAGCAGCCAGGCCCGGATTTGCGGCAAGGCCGCATAGGCCCGGGCCTAGGGCGGCATGCCGCCCAGCCGCATTATGTGGACGTGTGCGTCCCCATTCAATTACACCAGCTGCGCCAGCGTTTTTTCACCGGCGTGCTGGAAAGGGGATGTGTAGGCGGGCGCTAGGACCGCGCAGCCGCCTGGTCGGACCGCGCGGCCCACAAAGAAATCCGGCGCTGCCAGCAGTCAAACAATGGGAAGGTAACCAGATAACAGCTCCCTAACACAAGATAACAGCTGCCTGGCAGATCTGAGAACAACACTCAATAGTAAAAACCCATGTCCCACTGATACACATTCAGTTACATTTATGGTTTTCTGGAAAAAAATACCTATATAGTTATCTTTTTTCCCTATTAATAACATTGGGATCAACCATCATTTTTACCGGCCAGGCTGGTAAAATACCGGCCAGGTGGCAACCCTAGTTACATTGGGAAGGAAAAACAGCAGCCTGCCAGAAAGCATTTCACTCCTAAAGTGTAGGCACAAGTCACATGACAGGGACAGCTGGGAAATTGACAAAATATCTAGCCCCATGTCAGATTTCAAAATTGAATATAAAAAAAATCTGTTTGCTCTTTTGAGAAATGGATTTCAGTGCAGAAGTCTGCTGGAGTAGCACTATTAACTGGTGCGTTTTGAAAAAAACATGTTTTCCGATGACAGGATCCCTTTAAGCAATATTCATTCTCTCTTCTTCCTGGAAAGAAAACATGAATTTCCAGATTTACAGGGAAACTGAGCTGGTAAAGAAAATTACTGTAGGTAAACTAATTTTACAGCTATAAAGTATTGACCTGTTAATTAGCCAGTGACCTTGGTAACTCTCAGTCAGCTGGCATAGAATAGATGATAGGTGATTTTGTCATTTACATTTTGATGTCTTTTATTTTAGGCACGGAAATTGATCAGTGACTTTGCCATCATATTGTCCATTCTAATTTTCTGTGGAATAGATGCACTTGTTGGTGTAGACACCCCAAAACTGATTGTGCCCAGTGAGTTTAAGGTAATGGTTAAGCTTGAATAATGTGAAAATCTTGGACTTATTTCTTATCACTAGCAGTCTTGTAGTTCACTAAAAGATTTTGGGACCTGTCCTCTTAATTTTAATGCATAATATAATATAACTGTATAGGGTGCACTGCCTGGACTCAAACCTAGACTCATAATGTGGCAAGGATGACATCAGTTAGTTTCAGTCCAGTAATGTAACTATCCGAAGTGAGGTCCGGGAGCAGGGTGTGCAGCCGTGCCCCCCCACCCCTGTATTTGCACAGGCGTGATCCGCCAGTGGGCCCTGAGGGGGGTGCGGGCCCCGGTTTCAATCTGTTTATGGGGGTGTATTATTTATAAGAGGGGTGATACTATTAGGCTTTTTGAAATTAAGCTAGAATAATTAATTAAATAAATAAATGAACACTATATGAATACTATATTTAGAGCTACATATGTTTTAAATGTGCTCATTTCTTTCAAAGGTGGTGTTTCAAAATACATTTCTTAGCATTTATACATTCTACTAACATTTACATGATGGAATTAAAAAACATAATCTCTGAACAAAAATTTACAGTTTAGATTGCTCCACCCCAAAAGATTCTATACAAATCTTTTAAATTATGCGTAATGCTAACTCCTGGGGGCTATTACATAAGGCAAATGTCTTATAGTGAATTAAAAATAGCATTTGTCCTCAGTAGCTTCTTAGTAAAACAGCTGTCATTGCTTACAGCAGTCATCTCAGCAGTCATCTCAAAACTTATACAATTGTTACCATGTTTTGTTTTATTATTTAAATTGCTTTTAATCGGCTGCAAAGTATCCAATTGCATGCAGTACAGCAAGCAGATATTACTAGCTTTCATAAATATAAACTACCAAGTAAGTAAGCCACTATTGGTTTAATTGCTGCTGAACCACAATGCCCATCAACCCTCAAAAGCTGAGGCTTTCTTGGGCTGTTGGGCACAGTGGTTCAGCAATTGTTGTAGATCCACAGGCTGAAGATTCCTGCTCTAGAACATAAGGAGGCTGCAATACATAGCTTTCAAAATGTGCTTCTGTTGTAATATCAATAATGTCTATGTCTTTCAGCCAACAAGTCCCCACAGAGGCTGGTTTGTCCCACCATTTGGAGGAAACCCCTGGTGGGTGTACCTTGCTGCAAGTCTTCCTGCTCTTCTTGTGACTATATTGATCTTCATGGACCAACAGATCACAGCCGTCATTGTCAACAGGAAGGAACACAAACTCAAGGTTAGTTTTGTCTCTGTGCCACCAGCATGTCCCAAAAACTGTCTCTCCCTCTAACAGCACTGTCTCGTCTAATAAAAAATTAAACACAAGGCTACAGATACTAACTTTATTTATTCATGACTGGACAGAAAAGAGTTTCCATGCAGAGGAGTGAGATTTTGTTACAGATAATTTCTCCAGTAGTTTCACTTCCATCCCCAATTGGTTGTTACCTTTAAGCAATGTCCTATTTCCTGACCTTGTATATTTTCAACAGTTTTCTATTTTGTCTTAGTTTGTGCTCATTAAACATAAATGTCCTCACAAACATTATCCAACTGCACTATATTCTACATTATGATCATGAAGGATTGTGTATGGCAGAAAAGAACAATATGTATGTTTAATAAAAGTTAATTTATTCATATAAAGGTACCTGTTGCATGCTCATGATATAATGTTTATAATAATGTATATTATACGTTTTCCTATTTTTTTTTTTTTAAAAAAAAATCATTTAAGCAAGTTACAGAGCAACCTAGTCCAACATCTTTTCAGTTGGTCTTCATGATTTATTCATTATTTATACTAAACACAATCAGAGATGTAGTCTGAGAGATTCAGTGAGTTTGATGAGATCAACAATTCATTGCTACTGGGTACAGAAGCAGGGCATAGATTGTCCTTATTACTACATACACACATTTAAAAAACAAGGCACAAGGAATAACCACCAATGTTAATGAAGATTCTCATTCATCAAAGTCATGATATACAGTATCTAGTAGAATTAAGTCATAGGCAACTGGACTTTTAGAGTTTTCTTGAAAATGTTTCACCACTCAACCGAGGGTCTTCTGCAGTTCAATCGAGTGTTAGGGAATTTAAATTTAAAACCTGAGCCATTACCTTACTGAAATTCAATGGAACCATTGTGATTGGATGACTGTGATGGTGCTACTCTTAAGGGTTTAAATTCTTGGAAATTCCCTACCACTGGATGAATGGTGAAACATTTTCAAGAAAACTCTAAATTTCCAGAATTAATTCTTCTAGATTCTGAACAAACACCAATACAGTTAGTTTTAGGCAATTGACATTTAACTATCACCAGAAAAGCGAGTTGAGTTTCTTTCTGGGGCCTGAATGAGGCATAGAATAATGCACTCCCACATTTCCAGTGTTTTTTTCTTTTCTGCACCTTTCTGTTTCCCCCTCAGTTTTATTTTTTAAATAATTTTTATAAAAGATGTAGAGCAAAAATAAAATACTCTATTAACATCATACATTATGTTAAACAATTAGCATTTATATAGAGAAATAGCTTCATTTAAATCTGTTGCATCCTTTCCTTTTCTGAGTATGAAATCAGAGCTTTTATCCAATTTCAGTCTTGCACACTCTGTGGATTGTTCAGGTGAACAAAGTGGAACTGACGTGTTGTGAGGTCCTAGTGAATTCTGCTATACAGAAGCTTGTCCTTAGATCGCTTTCCTGGGAAATTAGTGACCAGCGAGCATGACTAAAAGCAAAACATAATGAGAATTTTAATGATACCCAGACTGCATTGTGTAGAAGAAAATTAAGTATGGAACTCATACCAAAGGTTTCCATTCACTTATCTTCAATGCATTTATGTAATATATCACCCATTGCTTCCTGACCTCTGAGATTTCCACATAGTATCCCTGTAATTATCCATTAAATGCAACCAGTGATCAAAATCAATAGCTTCATAATGTAAGGCTAACAGAATTTAAGTCTGCCTCTAGTTCTAGAACAAGCAAACATCTGTTTAAGCAAAGGCCTTTAAATGTTAGCTGTGTGTATCTGTGGATAAGAACTTAACTCTGGTGTCTAGGGTATCCCACCATAACACATAACACATAGAAATTTACAAAAATTACAAGGTCCAAACTTTCATCTTATTGGAACTTTTATGACTGACCCTCTCCAAAAAGTTTCCAGTAAATGCGATTATTATTTTTTATCTAACCTTGATTTAGGTTTTGACACCAGCAAACTGGTAAGGGACCCAGCATGAAAGACATCCACTGGTATTACAGTACATGCCTGGTCTTTCTGAAGTCTTACTGAGTATAGTGAGATAAGGCTTAGAATAGAATATCCCAACTGTTTGGACAACTGGGTAAATCCAATTCCTCACTAGCTGTATATTCAGAAACAAACAGAATCATGTGCCATTGACACTCCATGGGGCATTTACCAATGTTATGCAAAGTGCAAGTTTCTGAAGCTAATTGCCATTTTTTTACCAACATTGCAGCTTTTTGGGCAGAATTTCAGCATAATTAAGTCTGTGCACAGAGTTGTGCCCACCTCTGAATAATGTACTGTGTTTAAGTAGTCTTCTTCATTGAGAGAGGTGACCAATTGAATATGATATGCTGCAATAAAGTGCAGCTCAATGAAGAATAAATTATGATCATGTTGCATTATGTCTTAGTTGCCTTTCTTCTGAAATCCTTAGAAAGGAGCTGGCTATCACTTGGACTTGTTTTGGGTGGCTGTTCTGATGATTGTGTGTTCCTTCATGGCTCTTCCCTGGTATGTGGCTGCTACTGTCATCTCCATTGCTCACATTGACAGCTTGAAAATGGAAACAGAAACATCAGCCCCAGGAGAACAACCCAAGTTTTTGGGTGTTAGGTACTGTATATTTATCAACTTTGTGGCATGCACATCTTAATGACTAAAATAACCTAGAATAATGTCAATACTGTACAGTAAGAAGGTCAGAATATGCAGTAATTCAAATGTTCTGTTGGTTTGTAGGGAACAAAGAGTTACAGGAGTCATGGTGTTCCTTTTGACTGGTGTGTCTGTCTTTATGGCACCTATCCTAAAGGTAGATACATATTAAGCCTATCTAATTCATTGTTGAATGCATTACTATCCTTTAATTGTGTCTTTTTGGGTTGAATTATATATTTCACTGCTCATTCTCCTTGCTTCTTAACAAAGGTGCACGCATATGAAAACATTGCCTTTTTCTTATCAGTAATTTTTCTAGGACCACCTTAAAAAATGCGCATAAGAGGCATGTGCTCAGGACCAACTGATTTAGGGGGCCCAGAGTGACCACAGCGAACTGTGTGCAATATTGTTTGCAAATACATTCCCAAACTTTGGTTTCCCCAGCAGAATCTTACTGTACAGATGCTGATGATTTGATATGATATGGCTGCCCCCAAGTGGTAAAACGAAGGTGTGTGGGAATGTAACAGTTTCACACAACACATAAATGTAAAATAAAAGTGTTCCCAGAAGCTGTTTACTTACTTATCTACCTGCTGTTTCTTAAGGCTGTTAAAGTAATCTCTTCTAGAAAAACAAAGTTGTAAATGGAATTAAATGACTTATTAGAACAATCTGATCCTGAGCACTTTTAAAAAAAAACCCTGACTCAGAAAGCAATATAAATTACTGGCATCAATCTCTCACATTAGGTGCAGATTAGTTGTCAAGGTTACAAAAAAATTGGCAAGTGATTTAATTTACTTATCAGGCAAAGTAATTTTTTCTTTAATCAGGTGTTTGTGGTCTTCTTGAGTGCAGGAAGCATTAAAAAATGCAAAATAATTTGAAACTTGCTGAACTATGAAAACCTTAAAGTAGATTTTAATGTAACAGGATTGGCTGTAGGGCTAAATATGTTTTGTTAATTGAAGCTCATCAAAAACGAATGTGTAGTGGTACCATTTTACAATATCACAAGACAAAATAATGTTTTGTATGTGGTTGTTATTTTATGTGATTTTAACTTTCTAGTTTTCATGTGGACAACTACTAGTCATTTAAACCTGACAATAAGTAGGGTAAAAATAGCATTGTAGAATATAGGATCTTGCTTTACCGTAGGTGAACCATTCACAGGGCATTGTGACACTATGCTGAGTTGAAAACCACCCCAATCTGCTTCCACTTTCTAGAGATATATAGAGATAAATGGTAAATGCAACTTACCATAAGTGGTATTAACAGCAGACCTCTTCTTGAAAGCATGAGCCATTGTGTGTGTGTGTGTGTGGGGGGGGTGAAGGTGAGGATACATCATGTTCTCTGCTGTAGCAGCACAGTCAAAACTAGATTAAACAAACTGTATGTGGTTACACATTGGGCACTGCTCCAATGAGGTGAGTTGAAAAACTTGCCTCAGAAGGCAGTGCCAAGCCTTTTACCAGGCGCGCAAAAATTTGGCTTTTCTAGTGCAAGAGAGCCCAATTGAGCTCTTTGCACTACTGATATGGCCCCCCCAGACCTCCTGTGATGCAGGAAAAGGTAAGCACTGGGTGGACAGCAGGTGGCTTCTATATTAGAATCAATGCTGTTCACACTTCTTAATAAGATCTGTGACAGTGCTGCTCAAACTCGCTGTTGTTATTCCTTTGAGTTCCATGGATAAACCCGTCATCTGGATCTTTTTTTTTTCATGAATATAAGATATAGGGAGAGATTCTAAATGAGTTTGACAACCTTGGCATGTAAAATCATATCAACCCAAGGGAAAGTCTAATATCCGCTATGCCCTTGTATGGTGCCTTGTCCTAACCACAGCTCTGCTCCCAGCTCACCCAGTCTCTGCCTCTTTTATGGTGATCAGTGATCTATCCTATATTGCATAGAGATAACTGAATTTAAATTGATTTATTAAACATCAAGACTTGCCATATTTTCAGTTGTGAATTTCACATTTACTCTAGCTATAGGTATATCTGTATGCTTGCATGTAATTTTAAAAAAGTCTTCTGCTGTTTACATTTTCTAGTTCATCCCTATGCCTGTGCTGTATGGAGTCTTCCTATATATGGGAGTAGCATCTCTCAATGGCGTTCAGGTACACTATTTTGTCTGTTCTAGTACATCTAATGTGTATTTAGCTTTAGATTACACCAGTATTATGCAAGTATTATACATAGAGTTATTTCTATTCATATAATTAATAGTTTTAATCCCTTAATTGCAGCATAGTAGAATCTACGATAAATAAACACAAAAATAGGTTTTGAAATGTATCGGAGCTCACCCTTTTGGTAGAACAATGTCTCTCCCTTCAGTAGCAGCTCTCTCGAGATCCTCCTCACTAGCGATGGGCGAATTTGCGCCGTTTCGCTGAAAAATTAGCGAATTTCGTGTGGAATTCGCAAAACGGCGAAAAATTTGCGAAACGGCGCCTGTTTGTTTTTACGCCGGCCCCCGGCGAATTTTTGCTGCGCATTTTCTCTGGCGTTTCACGAATTTATTCGCTGGCGGTGAATCACGCAAATTCGCCGCGAATTCGCGCCTAGCAAATAAATTCGCCCATCACTACTCCTCACCTCGTTCAGGAGGTAACTATTATGCACAGATTTGCCCCGCTGTATGGCGCTGATGAAGTGCCAGGAGAGTTAAGGCACGAAACGCGTAGTTTTCCTCACCAACCCACTGCCATATGTTCACTTGATGTGCACAATAAAGCCGCAAGATTATTGAGCAATACACGTCTCCTGTGATTCCCTCGGTCAGCGCCGTACAGCGGGGCAAATCTGTGCACTAGTAGAATCTACGACACTGACAAAAACAATTTGCCATCAGCAAAGGTTCTGTGTTAAACTCACATTCTATTCAACTTGCAATTGGCATTGAATAACATTTTGTGGTATGTAAAGGTCCAATATTGTGTCGAATGCATTGGTGTCAGTTAATAATAAAACTCAAGTATGGTACATTTTTTGAGATGCACTGCCACTGTCACTTTATCATAAAGCCCTGAAAAGTCAATAAATCTATAGCAAAACCTTTGTTGAATGTACAAATGGCAGTTTATGGCAATTTCCTAAGGGAGCCGTGACAGAGATTCGAAGGCCTTTTTTGGTACAAAGTTATTTCCAGGATTTAGGCTTGTGAGCTAGAATTAATTATGTAGTGCTAGTTTAATCTGTTAAGCATTCAGCCCCTCATTAGAGCATATTATAAACCGGACTGGTTCCCCTGAGTTCATTTCTGTATATTTGCAGTAGCTCCATATATTGTTCTCCCATCTTGGTTATTCAGTGCCTTTTGTGGCATGTAGTAGTCAGTTTGGAACTTAAACCGTAACAGTAATAATAGTTATACCGAGACTCCTAATTACAGTATATAGTTACAGTATAGTGGAAAATGCAGTGTCATGAACAAGGCTCAAACAGAATCTTAATCCCTGTGTAATTTTGTTCCGGTACACCGGTAGTGCTTTCGTTTGGCTAGTTTATTGCTAGGCATTGCTTTTACTGAACTGCAATAGCATAATTATGAGTGTAGTAAGTAATAAACATGAAATGTAAAGATTGCTATTCTACCCAAAATGCTCAAGTTTTCTTACAGTGTCCTATGGGTTTATTCTGCATATAGTCTATATTGGTTACTTTCCATTAATCTAGTTCATGGACCGTCTCAAGCTGCTTTTGATGCCTGCAAAACATCAGCCAGATTTCATCTACTTGCGCCATGTTCCTCTGCGCAAGGTGCATCTCTTCACATTCATTCAGATATTATGCCTGGCACTGCTCTGGGTCCTAAAATCAACTGTGGCTGCTATAATCTTCCCAGTTATGGTGAGTCTGAAATTCAAACTATAAAATACAAATCTTTTCAAGTTTCAATCATGGGCCTCCACCTATTTTCCTTTTTGGGGTGGGCATCAACCAAAAGCATCCTGTTTTTCTAGACTAAGCCTATATGCAATAACTAGGTGAAAAGAAGAGATGATTTGTAGGAAAAGGCCCATATTTTTCATAATTCTGTAATTATGGGGAAGCTGTTTAAGTGGAGTAAATAATAAAGTGTTTTGCTATGCAAAACACAATAATAAGTCATTTGAATAAAGGCTCCATCTGTATGCCAAAGCTCTGTCATTCATGGATGGTCAGGTTCAATACCCATATCAAGTTCAGTGCTAGTGCTTGGTGTACCTCACTGATCTGGAAAATTCCATGTGTAGAGATTATTAAAATCTGCAGCACCGCATAATCATAATTATTCAGATTAGAAAAAAGCTCCACAAGAGACTTTTGGTGGCAGCATAGTGAAAAGCCAGGGACTGCTGAAGCAGCCTCAGCAAAGTGACCCCCAAAGGTCCCTGGCATTTATAAACCATAGCAAAAAAAATAGCTATTCATTTATGTAAGTCTACCTGCAGCAATCTGATAAACAATGAATGCTAACTGTTTCCCATTAGCTTCTGCTCTGGGGTGGTTTTTCCAAAGTAAATGAGCCCCACTACTCCTGTGAATGCCTTTTTTAAATTTCCAAGCTTTGTATTCTTTAAATGTTTAATAGCTTTTCTCAGAAAATGTGCAAATTGAAACCAGGTGCCATAAAAGTTAGGAACTTCAGCTGCACGCACACTCTCTCATATCAGTTAAAATGGTATCCCAAATGTGACACCTTTCTGAAAGGACAAAACCTAAATTTGCATATTTTATCTATATATTTGCACCCCTTGTCACTCTAAAATGTTTAATGCTTTGCACATGTGATAGGAGCCTATAAAATTATTACATTTAAAGGTATGGGAACTATTATCCAAAATGTTCATGGCCTGGAGTTTTCTGTAATTTGGATCTACATACCTTAGGTCTACTAAAAATACATTTAAACAGTAATTAAACATACCAGGGTTGTTTTGCCTCCAATAAGGATTAGTCATATCGTAGTTAGGATCAAGTACAAGATACTGTTTTATTATTAAATAAAAAAGGAAATCATTTTTAAAAATGTTAATTATTTGATTAAAATTCATCTATTGGAAATGGTCTTTACTGTAATTCAGAGCTATCTGAATAATGGGTTTCCAGATAATGGATCCCATACCTGTATTTGAAAATCTGTAAAACTGTACTTATATCGGAGGGTAGTGGGGCAAATACATGTGCAATGTTGGGCTGTTCTTGTTCAGACCTGACACATGGGCTACTCATGTGACCTGTATGTCATCAAACAGTCCTGAGCGTGGAGCATTGTGCATTCTCCTTGTCTGATTGGATGGGGAAAATTAGATTCCTCTTGGTAGTGATTTCAGCTAATGTATGAGAATACTCTCAGCTATTCTGGAGTAATGATTCTAAGCAGATCAGTGGGCACAACTAGGTGTTATATTAGTGATCGCCATTCTTTTGCAAGTTGCTCAGACTATTCACTTGCTCAACATCTATCTCTGTATTGTTAACATCTCTGCAGCCTCATATTCCAAATTAAAGAAAATATTGTTCACATGTAGTGAGAGGCAAAAGTCTAAACACTGCACAATTTGGAGAATTGTTTTGGAGAACACATATTAAAAATCATTGTAGTATTTATAGGGCTAGGGCTAAACTGGCAGTTAGGTTTGAGTGATGAGAAATGGCAAGGAAGATGTGTCTGTCCCAGTGTGCCTGATATCAGGTTTCAGTGGAAATCAAGATGTCATTGTTCCATTCTCCAAAATGTGGATTTTTATTCATGGTGTGTCATTAACACAGTAATCAAAATGTTCACTGCTACCTACCAACAGATATTTTGAGTTCCTCAATATCTCTGCAACTGAAAAACTTGTGGTTTCATCTATATCTTATTACATTCACTCCCTATTTTTTCTGTTGTGTAGATCCTTGCACTTGTGGCAGTGAGAAAGGCCATGGATTATCTGTTTTCTCAACATGACCTGAGTTTTCTTGATGATGTCATCCCTGAGAAGGACAAGAAGAAAAAGGAAGATGAGAAAAAAAAGAAGAAAAAGAAAGGAAGTGTGGACAGTGACAACGAAGACGTGAGTCTTAGCATTTCTATAATATCTTTCAAAAGAAAGGAAATGCTACCAGATTAGTTATCTGGTACTTTTTTGTGTGTAATTTATCATTTAGCATTTTAGTTACTTTTGTAGGAATAATTACTAATAATTATTCCTACAAAACAATTATTAATTATTTCAGTATTCGTTAATCTTTGTTCTTTGGGGATCAATGGGGATCAATATTAAGCGAAGTTAAGAGAATCAGCTTAGATAAAACTGGTACCTAACTGAATTACAATTTTCTATTGTAGGAGGACATTTCGCTGTATTTAAGGTGCAGGCTAAAGCTACACAGTTACAAGGGGATATACTGTATTATATACATAGTAACATAGTAAGTTAGGTTGAAAAAAGACACATGTCCATCAAGTTCAACCTTTTAACTTTTTTTAACCTGCCTAACTGCCAGTTCATCCAGAGAAAGGCAAGAAAAACCATCTAAAGCCTCTCCTATTTGCCTCAGAGGTGGAAAAAAGTCCTTCCTGACTCCAAAATGGACTAGTCCCTGGATCAACTTGTACTATGAGCTATCTTCCATAACCTCATAACCCTGTATTCCCTCACTTCCTATTCATCCAAACCCTTCTTAAAGCTATCTAATGTATCAGCCAGTACAACTGATTCAGAGAGAGAATTCCACATCTTCACGGCGAAATGGGTGACCTTGTTTAGCATTAGAGATATTATTATATGATCCCCTTATATATTTATACATAGTTATCATATCACCCCTTAAACGCCTCTTCTCCAGTGTGAACATCCCCAATTTGGCCGGTCTTTCTTCATAGCTAAGATTTTCCATACCTTTTACCAGCTTAGTTGCCCTTCTTTGTACCCCCTCTAATACAATAATGTCCTGTTCGCGTGATGGAGACCAAAACTGTATGGCATATTCTAGATGGTGCCTTACCAGTGCTCTATAAAGTGGAAGAATGACCGCTTCCTGCCGTAAATCAATGCCCCTTTTAATACAGCTCAAGACCTTATTTGTGTCATCTGCAAACTGATACATTACTTACAATACCCTCCCCTAAGTCATTAATAAACAAGTTAAACAAAAGTGGACCCAATACCGAGCCCTGAGGGACCCAACTAAGAACCTTACTCCAAGTAGAGAATGTACCATTAACAACCACCCTCTGTGGTTAATTTCCTATTTCCATGAAAATAAGAAATTAAATAAATATAATCAGTTAAAAAGTATGTATTTGTTTCTGCAATAATTAAATTACTCTTTACTAGCCCATCCTATCTGTTTCTCTTAGGAGGTGATTTATCAATGTTCGAATTTAATTTTTTGCCACAATTCAAATTTTTTTGCACAAAAACAAACAAATTCGAACTACAGTATAAAAAACCCTAATGTCTGGTATTAATTAAGCAAAACAAAACTCGAATGTAAAACTTTGGCATCTAAAAACTTGTGAGTTCATGTTGAAATCAGTGGGAGTTGTCCTAGGCTTTTTGGAGATTATAAACTCACATAATTTGAGTTTTTCAAGCTTTTTTTCCCATTTTTTTAAATTGTGAGTTTATTCAAAGTAAAAAAACTCTAAAACCTCACAAATCTGATTCTTGATAAATAAGTGTTAGATATTTTGAAATACATTTAACTCAAATGCATTGTCTAGGCAAAGGGAGCCATATTACTGGTGCATTAGAGCTAACTATCCATCACAAAAAAACTCCATGCTGCATGTAGAGACATATTTCTGGTAGGGTAATAGTGAAGAATAATATGGTTATTTTAGGTTCATAATTTCTAATTATTATTTTTAAAAAAATCTATTAGCTTATTCAATTTTATATTTGATTTTTGTTTTCATTATAGTTCATTATAGTTCCTCTTAGAACTGTGTTTGTTTGATATAGGAGAGCAGGGGATGAGAGTTACTGCTTTTTAGCCACAAAAGGCTAATTTTGATTGGCTGATTTTCCTAATATTGTGGCACAGTGCTCTATGACTGTTATCTCAAAACAGTCAAAAGTTGCACATAGCCATGTCAACACTTTTCCAGCAGTTAGAGCATCTCTGGAGACAGTGCTGGGTAAATGTCTAACATCTAGGAATGACCTTGTTTATCGGAAATATGTTTTTTGAATTGTGTATGACTCAAAGAATGGCTAGCTACCATTATCAGTAAAGGTAAAGATGTAGTACATCTATATTATCTTCAATAAGAAAAGAAAGAAGTTCACTATTATTATTATAAGTATATAGCTATATGCTGAAGATCACATGCCCACCATCTTGGAACTGGTGCTTCAGACATCTCTGATTCCAAAGAAGTGTGAAGAACTATACACAAATGACCCTTTGACTGTGATTCAACCTTATAATGAAATCCGAAAAAAAACTCTTTAGATGATTATAAGATTTAAAAAGTAATTTTGGATTCCTTTCTTTTAATCCCAGCTTAAGCATTTAATCTTGGGTATATGTATGTCCGTAGTTGGATATGAGAACTAAACTTTATGTTTGATTTAATGAACATTAGGTTATTATTGAAAGTATCACATAGGATAATAATGGGATTTGGAAAAGACTCTTTAGAAAGATGCAGTTTTCCAGTCATTATTACCAATTAATTTAACTGCAGTCATGCTTACTTGTCTTGTACAACAGAGCAAAGGCATGAGTTTGCATAAAGTGATATTGTTTGTAAAAATACACCCTTGATTTTGCTGGACTACAGCTCCCAGCATGCTATAATACTAAATAATATGCTTAAATTCTTGTATTAGTAGTTCAGGAACATTTGGAAATATGGCAGAGCAACAGCATTTGGATTCTCTTAAGCAATTTGCTATTTTCATTAAAAATGAATTCATCAAAACATATATTTCCCAATTCATAGACAGTTTTTTTTGTTAGGCACAAACTAAATTAAACTAGTACAGATATTTCTGAATTGCCAATTGTGGGCAGGGTCGGACTTGGGGGCCCTGGGCCCACTGGGGCTGCTTTCCTAGGGCCCCCCTCCGGACCCCCCCTGTTGCGTCGGCGTGCTGCACCGAGGTCGCGCCAGGAAAAAGCCACGGATCTGGGTTGGCAGGGCCCTTGTGGGCCCACTGGGTTTTTTTCCCGGTGTCCCGCCGGCCCAGTTCGACCCTGATTGTGGGCTGTGCACTTTGGTAAACCTAGTGTGACTGATCAGTCCAATACCTATGTATACAGACCTAGCAGTAAACTCACATAATATATATTATATATATATATATATATATATATATATATATATATATATATATATATATATATATATACTGTATACAGGTATCAGAACTGTTATTCAGAATGCTCAGGACCTGGACTTTTCTGGATAACAGATCTTCATACCTTAAGTCTATTAGAAAATCATATAAACATAACACAAATCCAATAGGCTGGTTCGGAAAATATGGGAGATGGCCTTTCCAGATAATGGATCCAATACCTGTATATATATATATATATATATATATATATATACACACACACACACACACACACACACACACACACACACACACACACACACACACACACACACACACACACACACACACACACACACACACACACACACACACACACACACACACAAACACACACAAAAATGTACACATATGTACACATATAAACCTAACTGTAGATCCTGAAATAGAGAGCTTGATACGCTTGTCCAAGATGTCAGTCAAGCAATTAAAGGCATTAATAGAAACATCACCCAGCAAGGCATTCTCCAAACTCACTGCCCTTACTATGAAGAACCATTTGCACTGCTTCAGGTGAAGTATCAGTTCCTTAAAGAGATACTGACACCAGAAGTTAAACTCTTTTTACATCTATCTTAATATTGACTTTGAATGCTACTTATAACTTTGTCATAAAGTATTTGCACAATGCTTTGCCCCATGATCCTGTATGAGGGGGCTGCCATATTTGTACAGCAGGAGCCCGTTAGCATTAGAAACATTAACTTACAGGCTGAGGTGGTACAGTCAGGTGGGCAAAACAGTTAGGAGTAGAAACTTGAACTAACAATTGCTTACAAAAACAAACCTCTCAGCAAAAAATTATCAACATGACCTATAGATAACTTTCAATGTACATTCATATTTTAAACATTTGTTTTTTAGTGTCCGTATCACTTTAAGTCTACAGAGGTGGCCTCTACCAGCCATTAGCCTACGACTGAATGCGGCATTTTATATTGTTGGATAGGCCCTCAGATGTGTAATATTTTAACTTAATTTTGTGCAGTGTTTATCCAGTTTGCTGCAAAAGAAGACGGGCCATATATATATATATATATATATATATATATATATATATATATATATATATATATATGTGTTGGGAAGTTGACACAACTGCATAATCTCTAAGCATTTTTACACATTTTTTCCACAGTCTGACACACCTTATTCAGAAAAAGTACCAAGTATTAAAATTCCTATGGACATCATGGAAAAGGAACCATTCCTAAGTGATAGCAAACCTAGTGACAGTGAGTAGATCTAACCACTTGCATGCCAGCAACAAGCTCCACCTCACTTCACTATTAATCATTATTCATCTTTTTTTCGTGTTTCACTGAACACATTGAAGTCACCAAAAATTCATTCCTTTGACCACTTTTTTCCTCCATCCTTGAGAATCTTTAGCATAAATAATTGCAATTCTATCTTGCAACTGAAAACTTCCCAGAGATTTCTTCAAGTTTCCTGCATGGCCTGTCTGCACCTAGATTATTTATTGAGCCCAAAATGACTTGCAATGCATTTTCTACTTAAAACTTTTCTCAAGTTGTAAAGGCACTTCTCCTAGATTAATATTTATTTACTATACTGCATGCACCAAATTACTTTTTTTTTATACATCCTGTCTGATTACTGTTCTAATTTGTTTTTGTTCAGTATTATTTTTTAGGGCCATATGCATCTATGGTATTTTTTTTGTTCCAAATATTTTAAAAGTAAAATGTGACCACCATATGCTGGTCGCTACTAAAATTCCAAATAATTCATGAAATTTCATGCTTCTATATAAAACACTAATGGGAAATATGGCCCTACCATTTGCTGTAACCTATTCTGCATAAAAGGGTCTTAATTTGTTAACTCACACAAAAGTAGCCCAAATCATCATCACTGTCTCTTATTCTTGAGTTCCTAATAGATCACTGTAAAAATACCATGTTATTAAACTTGATCCGGTCAAGTGCTTCATCAAATACCGGTTTAAAGGGGTAGTTCACCTTTAAGTTAACTTTTAGTATGTTATAGAATGGTCAATTCAACTTTTCAATTGGTTTTCATTATTTATCTTTTATAGCTTTATAATTATTTGCCTTTTTCTTCTGACTCTTTCCCCATCTAAAAATCAAATGTTCTGTAAGGCTACAAATATATTGTTATTGCTACTTTTTATTACTCATCATTCTAGTAAGGTCCTCTCTATTCATATTCCAGTCTCTTATTCAAATCAGTGCATGGTTGCTAGGATAGTTAAAACCCTAGCAACCAGATTGCTTAAAATTTAAATTGAAGAGCTGCTGAATAAAACGCTAAATAACTCTTACCTTAAATAATTAAATGGAAACCCAATTGCAAATTGTCTCAGAATATCACTCTCTATCTCATACTAAATGTTAATTCAGATGAGCAACCCCTTTAATTGTGTGCAAGGATTTATTCTGCATTTCCATCTGCAATTTTAGCATGTAATAAAACAGGTAAAAAATTATTTCATGTAAACACAGCGATCTGTATGTTAAAAACAAAAAATAAGTGTGGGTTTGGCACTTTTTGTGTGTTGGAAGTGCATGATGGTGTTGTAATTGTGTCTGTATAATGTGTGATGTCCCATGTGGTTCTTACACTTATCAAAAACAATATTGATGGAAACCACTAGCTGCCATGTTTTTATTTAGTACTTTTTTTTTGTTTTACTAATTAAGTTGCCCTTTATCATTGTGTTATGTGCTAATATAATTATATATGATAATTATAAATGAATTAATCTTTTCTTCCAATCATTCCATCTGCATAGAGCGTAATTAATTCTATGTCTACTGTACTGTTATGCAGCAGTTAGAAATGTTATCTGTCAGCAATTATGAATTTTAGCAACATAAGCCTATGCATTAATGAACTTCCAACATATTTTGCATACTGAGCCAGTGTGATGGCACTGGTTATATTAATCTATATTAATGTAATAATATAATATAATTTTTCAGTAGCATTAATTATTTAATTAACTGGTACAGTATTTCTTGGATTTTATTCGGATGTTAAAGGATCTCTATCACTTTTTCTTTATTTAACTGACTTCTGCACTTTTTATGTACAATTTTGTGCCGAAATGCTAATGTTTCAGCCATCGTCATGATCACTCTGCTGGAAGAAGCTCTTGCAATCAATTAAATGAAATTAATTCTCTTGCATTAAATTAAGATTAATATCCAACAAGCCATTTTAAGTATTCAGCCCAGCATTTTCATTTTTTCCATCTAAATATGTCTGAAAGACACAACTTCTGATCTGCTATCCTTGTTATATTCATTTTTATTTTTGTAGGAGAAAAACCTTTTACATTCCTTGAGCGACACACATCATGCTGAAAGAATACCTTTCCTTCAGTCACATATGCCAAGGTATTTAAGCTTTTGATTTCATGAACCAACAATTTTCAGTATTTGCTTGTCAGAACTCTTTGAAATGTAAAGAATGGTATTACTGTTTTCTTAGATTGTGGACATTTAGGGACACATTTATTAAAGGTAGAATATTTCTTGTCTGGCTTTTTGTCGCAAAAAATCTGAAAAAGTTGGGGGGAAAAGTGTGACATTTTGTGATTTTTTATGTGACAAAACTGCTAAGAACAGTGTCAAACTGGGACACCAGGGCCCATCCCAAAGCCTTAGATTGGGGGCCCACCAAAAAACCTTAGACCATGGGACCACTCTCAGTACTATTATTCTTACTCAACCTCTATTCTCCTAGTCTTTTCTTTACATACTATAATCTATTATTCCATCTATTTGGCCTCTTTGCTCTCATATAAATAGGGAATATCCATGAAATAGGCCAAATGTTTAGCAGCATGAGGGCCCACTCACACCTGGGCCCACCGGGAGTTTTCCTGGTATCCCGGTGGGCCAGTCCGACACTGGCTAAGAATCCGATAATACTCTAGCTAAAACCTGTCAAACTCATGTATAACTCAATGGCAGATGTCCCTTTTACAATTGGAAGATGTTACTTGCCTTCACAGTCTTTGAGGTTTTTGGGCAACAAATCTGAAAAAGCCAAGGTTTTTGAGCAACAAATTCTAAAAAGTAGCACGATTTGAATTGTCACATGATTTTGTAGTGACTTTTTCCATTTGGATTTTTTAGTAAATTAAGGCCATTCATGGTTTGGCTGAATAAAAATGCGAAAAAAAACCTACTTTTAATAAATACAGCCCTTAGTAAGGGGGCACGTTATTTTGATATTGTGACCGTGGGTTATATTGTTATTTATTTAGAAATAACAATGCATAAAATAACTATATAAACTGATCTTTAAATTTAAGGCCAATTTTATAAGTGATGAAAAACAGGCTTATTCACACCCATGGTTGCTAGACAATTTAGCCACACAGCCTTATTTTGCAGTAATATCCTATTATCCTCATGCTATAAATTATCAGTCTAAAGGATTAGCCATCAGTTGTTAGCTGTAATGTGCCTTCAGCTAGTAATGCTTGCTTGCAAACTTTTAATACCTATGTTACTCCACACAATTATCAATGGCCCTCTTGTATTTCTTTATAGCTGAACTTAACTTTACTACTAAACATTACTTTATCCACAATGCTAGGGGCCATGCAAAAAATAAATAACCTACTTAAACAAGTAGCTTAAACACGTAACTTGATCATATAACCTTTTGAAGAGTAGTTAAATTTCTTCCTTTATTAACATTGCCTGATAAACTGGTGGTTTATAAAAAGAATGGGTAATCCCATGTTTTTTTGTCTTACCTCTAAAAGCTTTCTGTAGTTTCTTCCAAATGCAAGTACAAAGGATTTATGTTGCATGTTAATGAGTATAAAAATCTAGATTAGGACATCAAGGTTAACTTCCCATTGCAAACGACTGTAAGTACTGGATTGTCTTTTAGCAATTTCGGGGTAAATGTGGCATTACCAGTATAGATAGGCTCTTTGACTGATATGGCTCTAGACCCTTAGTAAGCAATTTAAACAGACCTGCAATCCAATTTCATTACTGTCTGTCCTGATTGGAACCATAAATTGCAACTGACACTTTTTCAATGTATAATTGGCTCGTCAACATATCTGAAAATGGGCATGCACCTTTATATCAGTCCTATTCTGATCGACTCCTTAAATGTCATTGTGAATATGCACATCAGTCCCACTCTTACTGTCCATTGGGAAGATCAAACTAACATCTTTCCATTTGTCTTTTGGAATCAGCTAAATTACCCACCCATTGACCTCTGTATAACTGCATGCTTAGTGCAAATGGGAGATAGTTGCTTTCACTTTTATATATAATCTCTGCTAGTATTTAATTTATTAGATCTCCAAATAGTGCTTAGGTTACGATTGCTAAGAATCTGATGAGACCATTGTTTATACAGAAGCTATTGAGTTATGGGTTAATTTTGTGTTAAATTGTTTATACAGTAATTTCTGGTGCTGCTAGGAAAAGCTGACTATTCCCGATAAATCACATTACAATAATATTTTTTTTACTCTTTGTTACAGCCCACCAAGCACTCCAATACGAATTGTGCCTCAAATTAGAATAGAGATTGAGCCAGATGATGACTCTTATTTCTGGAGGAGCCGGGGAACAGAAACAACTTTATAAAGCTGTGAACCATAGCCTGCATTTTTTTTCACTGTTTGTCGCTCATTAGCCAAATATGAAATCATCTTTGCACTTTTCACGAATAATGTGGAAAGCTTCTGCCTACAGCATTTTGTAAATATATTGTGCTTCCTTTGTTACGTTAAACAGTGAATTTAACCAATCACGCCCGTTTTTTCTCTACTGTAAATGCGTCTTACCTTTTTTTTCACCTTACTGAAACTAAAGAACACAATTTATGTTTATGCTGTAATTATTGCTGCTACCAAAAGCAAATCCCATACAAAGTCAAGCTTGGAATAACTATGCAGATCTTTCCAAGAGTCCTACATGCCATTTTGTATAAATGCATGTTTGGACCCTGACAGACTATAAGACAAATATAGGTACACAGCTTAATGCATTGCCATATAATAAATGTCCCTTGTCTTTGTATCTTCCTTAAAATACTTTTTGGTACTCTGTATAAAATGAAGCAAAATATTTCATACCGTCTAGATTTTGTCTTTAAATTATGGGGCCTAACACTGAACATATATTATAATTTTTTTTAAAGAAACTTTTTTAATGATTGTAAAGAAAATGAATCTTTTTTCCTGCAGCAGGAAATTTATAGTGTGAAGTAGTTCTACCTCTTATATGTAGGAGCTGGGCTTTTATTTTTCTGTATGAATGTTTTGCGTACAATGTGATTATATGGTATCTCAATCTCCATATTAAGCAAGTGATTAAATGCTTGAAAGTTTTGTATTTGAACTAATCAGGAGACTCATTTTAAAAGATCTTGAGGGAGGCAGTGCTAATTTATAATCCATTATTTTATGTGTTCCAAAATGATTTTTTTCTGTATGTAGGCAATACTGACTGGTAATAGGGATCAACAGAAAAATCACTATTCATCTTTTTGAATGGGTACTTTTATTTACAGTATTGGCACCCTTTCACTAATACACTTTTGTGTTTTTATGGATATTCATTGATACTGTATATATGTGTGAGAAACACAATCTAGAAATTATCCAAGTAAAATGGAATTCTGATTCTAATGCCTAATTCAAGACCCTTTTGCTTAATCTAATTGATTGAGATGCCTATGTCCTTCCACCAAGCACGTGAATTCAGGGTTATAGGATCAAAAGCAGGCATTGTCCTTTGGGGCCCTTATTTACATAATTAACCTGGATATCTAAAAGCAAATTGTAGTATCTCTCCAAGTGACTTATCAAGGTGCCCTCTAGGTTAGGCAACAAGGATGTTGGGGACCAGTTTGGAGTTACCAGGTGATCAGATATCGTATGGTATAAAATACAGTATGCCTATATATTTCATTCAGTCCTTTCATGAAGGCTATTCTCTAATCTGATGATCCTACTTAGGGATCCAATATTTTTTATCACTGACAACCAGTTAGGGTTTTATTGAGATCTTCTTAAAAACACACTTGAGATACAAACTGGATACACCTCACCTGGTCCCACCAGAGGTTCTAAAGGGTTCTTATGAAATAGGATGTATTTTGTCCAGTGTACTTGTCACTGAAAACATTGTAAACCCATGGAGTCCACAGTTTGTGCTATTTCATTCCCCTAGTTAACCCATAATATCTAGTTATCTCATTTTCTATTGATCACACACCTATGATATGCATGTTCAAGGGTTGTATGAGATTACCTTTGTGTCAATATTTTTACAACACAGTCTTCCAGTCTGAAATCATGTTTCTTTTACTTGAACTGTATTAACTGCTGATATATTTGTCTAATGTATATGTATTATTAAATGAAATGCAAGGAGAGCTGCAACGTTTGGGTGTAGGTATGGGACAAAGCTTGCAACCAACATCCTTTAATATGTGACACCTTACTGAAAAGGATAATTTTCTTTGCACAAATACAAGGATGATTTTCAAACATGATAAACTGAGGACAAGCTTGAAAATGAACTAAAAGTATCAAATATCTTGTTATAGTGACCCCCACATTTGTGAAGCATGCATGTGAAGCATGCTAAGATACCAGAAAATATGTTTTCTACCATGACAGCCTGTTATCTTCTATAGAATCAGACGTCTTACTTCAGGGCTGGGGTATCCTGTGAGCCATTGCAAGAGCCAAGAACACCTGTCCCGTACTTATACTGATAGTTCAGTGTTAACACAACTGTTTTAATTTATAGTCAATGACATGGTTACAATAAGAAGTATTTTTTTCTTGCGGCAGAGGTGGGGAGAGGTCAGCACTTTCAGCTACAAATAACAAAAAAGCAACAAAACACTTTTATAAACAGACATCCCTGTGTTAGAGAGGTCCTTAAATAAATGCCACTTAATCTGTTTTGGGCAACTCTGTCACATAAGGGGTTAAACAACATGTGTGTCCTTTATTGGACATAAAGTTTTATTTTGTATTCAATTGTATTCAATTAAGAATGATCAAATACAAAGTAGGAAGCAGCAGAAACAGACTGAAATGATTTTTTTCCTTATAACAAAGAGAACTGATTATTATGTCTATTTAGTATATTGCTATTTTATGAATCTTTCTATTGTGTCTTTTATGAAATCAAAAGAATGAAGAAATTGATATTTTAGCATTTATATTTTTTGAAATGAAATGTATATTGAAAATAAAGTAACTTTATGAAATTTTGTGTTTGCTTGAATTATTTTAAAGTACTAGCTAATAATTAGCACATGTACACTGTACTTCTAATTTCAAAGGTTTACCCAAGTATTAATTTGCTATTATGTGGCCTTTTGATTATTTTTGGAAACTTGGCTTGCCCAATAGCTAAAAGGAATTAAAAGAAATATTAGTGTTCACTCTACTTTTTCTGGCATGGCCCAACTAATGAAGAGGGAACCACAATATTAGTTTGATGTTTTACACATTTTCTTTACATGTTTGATCCTTATCTGCTTAATTCTGAGCAATGCCATTACGAAACCTATAGAAACTGGTCAATCCGCGTAAACTTAGTTGAAAATGTTTTCCCTGGGTGTGTCAAGTATAATTATCTTTAATGATAAGTACTCTATTCAAGTGCAGTATGTGGCCAACAAATATGCACTAAGACATTTATTTATCATAATGATAAGGGTAGATTAATAGCTTTGGCCTTGACCTGCAATGTCAACATGACTCCCTGGCCCCACCCTTTCCCCAGCCAGTGCTTGACCTATAATTTGGAGTCGCACTACTTTACTATGCAGGAAAATTACTGAAATTGGGCGCTGGTTCTCTGTAGATAACTGGGCAACTGCCCAGATAAATCTAATAGTAATCCAGCAATGGGCATATTTTTTTGTGTAGGGGACTGGTAAAATTGCCTCCCAGTATTATTTAGCAGGCGTACCCTAGTGTTATAGATGCCTAACTGGGTCCTAAAATACTGTTAGGTGGGGGACCTGTTTCCTTATCCTGCTTAAAGGAACAGTTCAGTGTGAAAATAAAAACTGTGTAAATAGATAGGCTGTGCAAAATAAAACATGTTTCTAATATAGTTAGTTAGGCAAAAATTTAATTTATAAAGGCCAGAATGACTGGATGTGTAACAAAATAGCCAGAACACTACTTCCTGCTTTTCAGCTCTCTAACCCTGAGCTAGTCAGCGACTTGAAGGGGGGCTACATGGTACATATCTGTTCAGTGAGTTTGCAATTGATCCTCAGCATTCCGCTCAGATTCAAAAGCAACAGATATGACCCATGTGCCCCCCCTCAAGTCTCTGATTGGTTACTGACTGGTAACCAGGGTAACTAATAGAGCTGAAAAGGCAGGAAGTAGTGTTCTGGCTATTATGTTACACATCCAGTCACTCCAGCCTTTATACATTACATTTTTGCCTAACAAACTATATTAGAAACATTATTTATTTAGCACAGCCTATCTATTTGCCCAGTTTTTATTTTTACACTGAACAATTCCTTTAAAGCTATGCCACTTGATGTTCTATAAGTGCCCAGTAGATGGCACTGTGGTAAAGTATAAAGTCCTGGACAGCCAGCAGCTCAGGGTCCATTTTGTGTTAGCCCTGTCCTGAGTATGCAAGTAGGGCTCCAATGGAACATAAACAGGTCAGGTCTAGTCAGGGCTACTCACCTTAAGAGGTCCCTCTAGGATTGACAGACAGGCTATTTAGCTGAGCATTTTGAGGTTCCTCCGAGGATTGTGTGTGGGATTATGATCCCGGGTACCAAGTGTCCAGAAGTAGTAGTAGTAGTGTACAGACCTAGGGATGTAGAGATTCCCTTCAGGTTCCACTTAGGGAAAAGGCTGAAAGCTCGGTGTACCTCTTTGCTGCTGTATATGTTCTGTTATTGATCCAAAAGTGCTGTGAGTATGATTCTAGTTGCTCTATATGTACACTCTGTTGTGGATGCTCCTGTTCAATAAATATGTTCTCTGGTTAAATTACTGTATAGCATAAAATTCAGGATTAAACAACATAAAGAGTAGTGCTACACAGGTGTTGACGCAAGCTGTATGCGTAATAAGCCTAGTCAGCAATGTTCCCTCCAAGGTGTGAGCTCATGCACGTGCACACAAATTTTGAGGCCAGCGCACACAACAAATTGTGGTGCACACAAAGAATTTTGTGAAAACACAACTTTTTGTGTTAATTCTGACCTGAGCACACAGTTTTTCAAAACTGCACACAAAAGTTTAAGATTACAATTTTTTTTGTGCACATAGCCCAGAATGAATTAGAAGGAATATTGCTAATCAGCCTATATTACATGCTTTTTCTATGTGGCCCTTGTAATCCTACAGGAGTAATGAATGGTTAGCCATAAAATAGTCAACCAACATGTTGCAAGCTCAGAGACTAAGGTCATTTTTTATTTGTTTCCCTTAAAAGGAACCATCCAAGCCAGGTGTCCCTGAAATATTTCTAGATGTAGTAGCAGAAAGTTCTTCAAACCTCATAATTTAATATACCTTAAGCAGCCATTCCCTAGGAAGGGGATGTTTAGCTGTTTTCAATTTAAGTGGAATAGGAAATGTGGCTGCATTAAACAGATGCCTCTCCAGGGTTCGGTCTGGCGTTTCTTCCTCATTCCCTATATCCCGAAAGTAGGACCTGTGCTAAATTGGCATATTTTAAATATAATCCCCATGTAAATATTTGTCTTAAACAATTAGCATAAACCATTATTACAATTCTTGATGAGCAAAAGAATTCCAAACTCCACTAAAGACAATCTTACAAGCGTTGCAATTCCACAGGGCATAACAAACTGATTTCTTTAACCTTTTAACTGCCAAGCATGTAAGTACTATATTCTGGCAGAAAAATGCTCTAAGTGCCAAGCATGTAGGATCTACGTGCTTCACATTAAAGGGCTTCCTCATTGCATTAGCGGCTTTTGCTGCAATGCAGCGAGTCTGATGGGCAACAAGTCAAGGGGGCAAACATTTCAGTCCTGCAATGCAATCGTTGCAGGGCCTGACTTCTTCCCAGATCGTCGCACCTTCTGAATGACTAACACAGGACTCGACTTCCAGCCCCCCACCACTGACTTCCTACTGCATAGGCACTGCAATCCTGGAACCCTTTAATGCTGGTACACATTAACATACACAGTTGGGCAGGTTAAAATGTTAAATGAGTTAAAAGGTTGAACTTGATGGACGTGTGTCTTTTTTCAACCTAACTTACTATGTTACATAGATGCATACACACACACACTACACATTTTACTAAAGTTTTTTTTGCCTTTCTGTTTTTTTTTTGCACACGCTTGTATACTCTTGCTCTTACATGCATACACCAACACACCCTTGCTTTTTTGAACTGTTGATTTCACAGCATGGCTATTGGATCAAGTTTTCTTACCACTAGCAATGCTGAAGGATTAGTTATTTTGTTATTTCGTTAATTTGCTTAATTTTGATTAAAGTTGCAAAGTTGCGCTAGCGTTGATTCACTAAGCGAAGCGAAGTTACGCTAGCGATGGTTAATTTGAATACGGCGCCAAATTCAAATTTCAATGGAGGAATACATATCAGCACTACAAATGCCTAGAAAACCTTCAAAACATCAAATAAAAATTTTATTTTGCCCTACACATGTGCCCACTGTATAGGTAAGTTGCCATGAGTCAGGAAATGTAGGGGGGAAGATGGGGAGCCCCAAAAAAATTTGCGATCTTTTTCAGCCTATCACCCATAATGTAGAAAACACGCCAGCGTTTTTTGGGACTTAGAAAAAATTTTGACTTTTTTTGAAGCAATCCCTATCTACTCTATTGCGCTTCGCCTGGTCTGAGGTGGCAAAGGAAGTCTAGCGTAAAAGGTAGGGTTCAGTACACTGCGCGCGTTAGTGAATTTGCGTAGTTACGTCCGTAGCGATAATTCGCCAGGCGTAAGGGTGCGAAGTAACACTAGCGAATCTACGCCAGCGTTCATTAGTGAATTTGCGCAGTAACGAAAATGCCAAACGCTAGTGAAGTAACGCTAGCGTTCGGCGCTTCGGCGCTTAGTGAATTTGCCCCTTGGAGTTTAAGTGAGAAATCTCCATAAAACTAAATATATTTGGTATTGTTGTGTTTAGGAGACATTGAACTTTCCAAATCGGCTGTGTTACCCTGCATTAAATAAATTATGTTTCTGAAAATGTGTTTATATTATGGGAAACATGATTTTTATTTCATTTTTTAGGCACTTAGAAGCCTACATTTTGTTACAGAAGTGGAATTACACAAACATTCTAGCATGCATTCTAGCATATTTTGAAATATGTTGTCATTGTTTTCCTAAAACCTCCCCGAAAGATCCTTAAAGTGAATCAGCCAAATCGGCTAGCAGTGAAAAGGATAATAAACAGTTTTATCTGATCATTTGAGTACATGTATATTGTCAAAATATATGAGATTTCCTCCCAATACAGTTTAAACACACACCCTATTACCATTATCTACAATCTCCTGTTACTGCCTATTCACTACTAAGCATGTATTCAAGTCAACCTATCACAAACCCTGTCTTATACTATGAAATGAAAGGCCTGCTCTGATGCTATATGCCCTTTACTCGTGTGTCGCTGCTGTAATCTGTTGTGTGACACTTCAAGCAACTGGTGTCACAATCTACCGTGCGAGAATTTCAATGAACTGTGCTTTCCTTTAAATAACTTTATTACCCTGAATCTAGAATACTTAAATACAAGGAGAGTAAAGCTATTTTTCACAGAATTCCAGCTTAATTGGAAGGGCACACTGAGTTGTGAGCATTACAGCTTGCACACTATGCACCAGTATAGATACAAATTAGCACTAGCAACTAGCTGTTTAATCATAACAGCATGTTAACATAGCAGGGCACATAACAGTAAGGTTACCTGTCTGTGTTAGGAATTGCCAGAGGGGCTGGGGGAGTTATAATCATATGACTAAGGGGCATATTTAATAAGGGTCGAAGTGAATTTGAGGGAATTTTTGAAGTAAAAAATTCAAAATTCTATGTAATTTTTTGGATACTTCGACCATCAAATAGGATACTACGACTTCAAATTCGTTTCGAAGTAAAATAGTTTGAATATTCGACCATTTGATAATCGAAGTACTGTCTCTTTAAAAAAGCTTTGCTTTCAATACTTCGCCAAATTAAACCTGCCGAAGTGCTATGTTAGCATAGCACTTTTTCTAAGTTTTTTGAAGTCGACGAAAAATCGTTCGATCAATGGATTTTACTTTCGACCGCAAGTGGCCAAATTTGATGTAAAAAAACGTTGACTTTAATATTCGAAGTCGAAGTATTCCAATTCGATGGTCGAATTTCGAAGCTTTTTCTACTTCGAAATTGGACCCTTGATAAATCTGCCCCTAAGAGTGAAAAGTTATTGAGGAAAGCCAGAAGGTGGGACAGGCCAGAGGCTGGTGAGCTGAAATCCCACGAGGGGAGAGTCAGGGCTTAGTGAGAAGTTGCACTGTATGGTGACAATCCCAGAGTGGGGAAAAGTTTGAATGTGTGCTGTTTAAACTCTGATGAACTGTGTTCCTGTGACTTTATGTTGGAAAAAGTCTTGTTAATAAACCTATGTTTTTACCTGAAGACACTGTGTCCCTGTCTTTATGTTCGTTCATAATGCTCTGCTTACTTGTCTACCATTGCTAATTTCCCCCAAAAATTACATGCACAGACAGCCATCTTGTCACATATGGTGTTCTGATGTGGGCAGAAAGGGGCATTTAAAAAGACAAACACCAGCTTAAAGAGCTAATGAGCCCGAGAGACATTGCCTTTAAACGACTAAAATATGGCAAGTGTTGCTGCTTCTCTGTGTGCTACAGCTGTTCCGCAGGAGGCTATGTAAGCTGTGTTAAAGCAACAGATATGGCGACTGGTGGATGCAGTTCCACAAAGACTGGGAGAGAGTCTATGCGCCAAGTATAATAAAGATGCCAGTGGGAAAGAGACTGATAAATACTCCGCAGGATAAAAGTGAGCATTGCAGAGTGCTACAGGATCTGAGAATGTAAAGTTTCAGCAACAGCTGCAAAAGTGAGCACGTTGCTGAGTGTGGTGAGTTTCCAGGCATAGGAGTCTCCTATAAAGTCTTTAGAGAAAGAGACTTATTTTTTCTGTGTGCCATGGAGAGTGTTGCACAGACAGGATGTCTTAAGGTACAGCAAAGTAAAGTTCGACAGATGAAGTGGGATGGTTCAAGCCAGATGGAGAAGCCATGCTAGAGATGCCACAGGGTGAGTGTTTCCCATCCTGTCCAATGGTAAAGCAGCCTGAGGTGAGAAGGCCAACTATTGTTGGTTGCTGTGAGGGACTGGCCCTGCAACCTGGAGTAAAGGTTCCACAGGTTAAGTGTGCTCCAGTCCATGTGTGGAAAGATCCAGAGGTGTCTGTAAGACTGTTCCTTGGTTAATGGGAGCTGAGAAATGTGGAACTGTGATTAAAAGTGACTTTAATCTGCAAGATGAAAACATTAAAACATGGGACTGTGTTAAATTCTGAAATTCTGTTGGGCAATGGGCCTAGAGACTGACTTAGTGAGCAAGGTCATTGCCTGGAAAAGGACTTGATACAAAGTCTAATGATACTAATTTACTGTGTGTAAAGAGCAAGTGTGATGCAATGTTGCCACGTGTAATGCTTGAGTTAAAGGGAGTAGGTGTGACCCGACTGTTAATATTTCCCTAGCAAGTGTGAATGATGCAGTGAGTGTAAACTGTTTGGAATATGTTAATCCTGAACCAAATGGCAGTGTAAATGGTAAGGTTTGGGCAGCTCTTTTGCAAAAAGATGTTGAGAGAGTGCATGATGAACTGTTGAACAAAGCATTTTCATGGTCTAAAGTAATCAAAGAGTTAAATCCAAGAGAGAGTAACTCTTTGTTGCCCTGCAGTATCTTATTTCCTGAAGGCGTTAAAGGGGATGAGCATACTAATGAGCAATCTCAGTAAGGTGGAGGTTAAATTGACTGAACTCATTAAAAGGGAAAGGTGTGCTCACGGTTTTACTATATGGCATGTTACAGACAACTGTGCTCTATATATTGCAATACAAAAGCAGTTTGAAGTGTGCAAGCAGAACTGTGAGAGTGAGATACTGTACCTGTAAGTGTGTTCTGTGAAAGTCCACAACTACTTAATTGCCAGGCTGAGTGTGTGAACATAGCCAGTGTAAATGATGATGTGAAAAATGGTACCATGTTTGCTAATGGTGATAAGCGAAATTGCCGCAAAAATTCACCGCCGTCGAAATATATTTGTCGCCGGCGACAATTCTAGGTGCCCATTGACTTTAATGGGCATCAGAATTGTCGCCGGCGTCAAATATATTTTGTGAATTTCGTGGGAAATTCACAAACTTTTCGGCGAAGCGAAAAGGGCGAAATTCGCCCATCACTAGTGAGAGTGAAAACACAAGGTACTGGAGTGGAAAATGTATGCCAGGGAGTTCTGGCATAATATGACATTATACGTTTCCTAGCCAAGTGTGTACCTTCTGTTGAGAGGAAGGAAAGTCAGCCTGAGAGTGATTTAAAGGCACAGTTGGCCTGTAAAACAGAGAGTGAATGTTTTACTGGCAAGGAAGCTACTGAATGTGGTAAGGCTGTTAAAGAGGAGGTTTCAGCATGCATGGCTGAGTGTTACAGTATACCCCTTGTTCAAGGCAAGATGCCATTGCAAACTGAAGTGCTGTGCAAGTGCTGCTGTCCTGAAGGAATTCGGGAACCAAACAATTGGGAAATGCCTGGTGTGTGGTTGGAATCCCAAAGTGTATCTAAAAAGTGGTACGCCAGTGAAGAGCAGAAAGATGGGTTGTGTGTGCCTGTCTCCACTGAAGTGAAGGTGACGGATTCATCACTAGCTGAGCCTATCTTAAAAGCATGTGCTAGAATGCCGAGTGTTATTATTTTTGACAAAATGATGATTTCCTCCCTATTTGATGACTACATGTGATAAAAGTAATTCCTGTGATTTAGGTATGATAACTTGAGGAAGTAAAGTGAAGCATAAATACAAAAGAGTGGTGCTGTTGCCTGAGAGAGGTTCAGGTTTACAGGAAAGCATGTAAGTGTACCCTCAGACTGAAATGAAGGTGTTCAGTTTTTTTATATGCAGGGAAAATGTCAAAACAACTTTTAAAGGGTCATGCTATTGACACTTATCTATGTTGTCTACTAAGCAAGACTGAAAATGCTAATGAGTTAGCCATGAGAAAAAATGGTCTCCTTCCAAGTTCCACTTTGGTAAATGAGGAAATGTGTATGGGACTGAATTTAGAAGTTTAGAGAGAAACTAAAAATAGTTAAGTTAAAGTCCCCCAAGAAATCAGTAAGACGATTTATGGTGCTCACCCCTATGGGCTGAAGCATGGGGGGGGGGGATATGTTCTACAGTGACCACAGAGAAGTGTAAAAAGGTGTGTGTTGCCTTTAATTTCTCCATAGTGGGAGATGTTTGCAGTCTGGCCCTGGAAGCTATAGTGTTCTGAAAGGATCAGACAATCCATTCCAGTGGTCCAAATTAACATGTTGGCGCTCACTTTCCACAAAATTGTATTTTGTACTAGATCCCAACTAAAAATATAATTAATCCTTATGAAAGGCAAAACAATCCTATCTGGTTTAAAGATTTTTTTTGGTATTGTAGGGATATGCTAAATTAGCCACCCTAGTTAACACTGGCAGGCAAATCCTCAATGTTTTAGTGTTTTAGATGCCTAAATGGGTCCTAATGGGTGACCTGTTGCAATGCTCTGCCTTAAAGGAATTGTTCAGTGTAAAAATAAAAACTGGGTAAATAGATAGGCTGTGCACAATAAAAAATGTTTCTAATATTGTTAGTTAGCTAGAAATGTAATGTATAAAGGCTGGAGTGATTTTATGTATAACAAGTCAGTCAGAAACTACTTCCTGCTTTTCAGCTCTCTTGGTTTACACTGACTGGTTACCCTGGCTACCAGGCAGTAACCAATCAGAGACTTGAGGGGGGGCTACATGGGTCATATCTGTTGCTTTTGAATCTGAGCTGAATGCTGAGGATCAATTACAAACTCACTGAACAGAAATGTACCATGTGGCCCCCCTTCAAGTCGCTGACTAACTCAGAGTTATAGAGCTGAAAAGCAGGAAGTTGGATTCTGGCTGTTTTATTAGACATCTGTTCACTCCAGCCTTTATATATTACATTTTTGGCTAACTAACTATATTAGAAACATTTTTTATTTTGCACAGCCTATCTATTTACACAGTTTTTATTTTCACACTGAACTATTCCTTTAAGCTAAGCCCCTGTTGTTCTCACAGTGTACTGTAGATGGCACCGTAGTAGTAGTAGTATAAAGGTCCATGTAACCATGAGCTGGGTCCATTGCTTTAGCCCCGACCAAGCAGACAGGTTGCCTTTGAAACTCAGGCTCCTAAAGGAAAAGGAACTGAAAGACCCGGCTTTAGCTCTGCTAAAAAGCACCAGTCACAGCCTTTGTCAAAAAGCTCCACTGCTTCTGTTTCTGCTGTTGCAGCCAACATGACCCCTGCTAAAAAAAATTAGACCTAGTACAGCAAAAGCATACTCCATAATAGACCACTCTGGGAGTTATAGGTTATTTAGTTGAGCAGTTCAAGGCTCCAAGGAGGGATTAGATCCTGGGTACTAATTGCCCAGAAGTAGGGAATAAGTGCATAGATTTAGGGATGTAGAGATATTGCCCTGGGTTCCACTTAGGGAAAAGGCTGAAAGCTGGGTGTACCTTCCAACTGCTGCACCACTGCTGCTGTACATGTTCCCTTCCCTGCAGGGACTAAGCTGATTCATGGTGCTGCTATTCTATGTGCTATATGTTTTATGACATGTACTCCTATGTGGATTATTCTGTTGAATAAACTCAGTTCTATGGTTAAGCATAAAGAACCACTGGCGCCCAATTATTGTGCATCTCACTTTATTACAGTTTCACTACACCCTGCCTCCACACCATTGTGAGGGCTTGCACCTGAGAGAAAGGTCTTATCCGGTGCACAAATAAATATGAAAGTAAGCTTATGGTAGAGAAGGTGCCACTCTAGTTTACTATAGCGCTACACTATACTTAACCTATTGAGATCCAAATAACATAAAACTCCTTTAACCAAGAAACCCCATGTTCTAAGCATTCTGAATAACATGTCCCATAACTATATATATGGAGGAGATTCTGATATTTATTTTTTACCCAGTGGCGTAACTAACGGGGGAGCAGGGGGTGCAATTGGGCCAGGGCCCGCACCCCCTCAGGCCCCCTGCCAGCTAGCCGAAACCATTTCCAGGCGATTCCGGGCGTACAGATGGGGGCGGGGGGCCTGGCTGTGCGTCCCGTGCCAGGGCCCGCCCCCCTCTAGTTACGTTACTGTTTTTACCCATTTAATAGAAAGTCAGATGGTTGAACTGACTTTAATGGGAAGTTGTGTCCATTATCAAATTCATAAAACACACAGATTTAGAAATATATATTTTTTCAAAACTTCAGGAACAAGGCAAGACATTGTTTTGTTATACAGGTACAAAAATAACTTGCAGTGCATTAACCTTTATAACATTCAAGCATCTGTCACCATTCGGTATATCTTAAGATGTTGTTGATTACCCTTCCTCTTGGCCTTTTATCACAACTCTTGGGAACGATGCCAATTACGTTCTATGAACAGCCAGATATAATATTGATCTTCATTTTTTTGTTAACTCAGTACTTGTTAATATTAACCAATGGGATTAGAAAAAGAGTTTGCATTGGCAAATTGCATTGTAGGAGATGTTCAGTTCTCATTATTATCTTATTAGAGCGCTGGAGAAAAATGCTAATTGCAGAACGTGTGCTAAATTAAGATCCTTTGCATCCCTGATTAAACTTGACCAAAGTTTAGGGTTCTTTGGTTCCCTCTGAAGGCCATTTAATGATAAAGAATTATTATTGAATTGTGTATGATTAAATGTAGGCAAACAGGTCAATGTTTATAGTTACTGGACAACAATTATTTTTAAACAATCACTTTTTAAAATGACTTGGCATCAGTATCAGGGTTGAGTTGGATTCAGGAGTGACCAGAATAAAAGTTTCTTTTTAGACAAATCCTATATATTAGGGACATGAATACTGACTGTAGTGTGATTGTTGATATTTTAAGAGAAAAATACATTCCTTGGTATTGCCATCCAATTAACGATATAATAAAATATTTACAAATTCAGTTGTCTGATGCTTTAGAGTAACATAATGATTTCAATTTGGCAGATCAATAAAGAGTTCGCCAATCCAAATCTTTAATATCATAATGCGTTAATCTGTCCAATTGTGTACTGGATTTGGTGTATCCCTATTAAAAACAACTGTTTAAAAAAAACATCTATACTCACCAATTTTTGGGTGATTTCTGTCTGTTTAGATGCAGACTTCTACAACTTCAGAAGAGGGAGAAGTTTTGGTTCCACACGCTACAGACATTACATCCCAGGAGTCTCGATAGAGAAAATGACCTGCATGCCTTTATTTAAGAGTAATTATGTTTGGACTTGGGGGTGGTTCGGGGATTGTTATTAATATAATACATTTAATATAATACATTGCATTGGGGAATCATGAAACTTTAGGTTTTTGACCTGTTGTAAGTATACTAGTGCAAGATACTTTTGATTATATGTGAGAGGTACATAATGTTTGATCTGAACCATGTAAACCTGTGTTGGTTATGTACGAGAATGAACCTTATTGCGGACTAGTCCCTGGATCAACTTGTACTATGAGCTATCTTCCATAACCCTGTATTCCCTTACTTGCTAAAAAGCCATCCAACTCTTTCTTAAAGCTATTTAATGTATCAGCCAGTACAACAGATTCAGGGAGAGAATTCCACATTTTCACAGCTGTCACTGTAAAATAACCCTTTAAAATAACCCATCTGAATATTTAGGCGAAACCTCTTTTCTTCTCGTCGAAATGGGTGACCTCGTGTCAGCTGGAAAGTCCTACTGGTAAATAAAGCATTAGAGCGATTATTATATGATCCCCTTATATATTTATACATAGTTATCATATCACCCATTAAAGGAGAATTCAAACCATAATTAAAAAAAACCCCTCCCCCTAACCCTGGGTAGACCCTCCTCCCCCCCAGGCAAATCCCCGAACCGAAAACGTTTGAGACTTTCAGCGCATGTGCAGTGGTTCTGGACCGGAAATTTACTCCAACTGCACATGCGCTGAAACTTCCGAAAAAGACGGAAAGAAGAGGGCTGCAGAGAACTGCAGAGTCCAGAATCTGCACGGAGGGGTGAGTAAAAAATTAGGAGCATTTGCCTTGGGGGGGGGGCAGGTAGGCTGGGGGGGAGGAGGGAGGGGGGGTCTACCCAGGGTAGGGGGAAGGGTTTTTTCTTATTGAGTTCTCCTTTAAGCAACTCTCCAGCGTGAACATCCCCAATTTGGCCAGTCTTTCCTAATAGTTAAGATTTTCCATACCTTTTATCAACTTACTTGCCCTTCTCTGGACCCTCTCTAATTTAATAATGTCCTGCTTGAGCACTGGAGACCAAAACTGTACGACATATTCTAGATGGGGCCTTACCAGTGCTCTATAAAGTGGAAGAATGACCCCCTCCTCCCTATGCCCCTTTTTACACAGCTCAAGATCTCATTTGCCCTTGATGCTGCTGACTGGCATTGCTTGCTACAGCCAAGTGTATTATCTACAAGGACTCCAAGGTCTGTTTCCATAATGGATTTGCCTAGTGCAGTCCCATTATGGGTATAAGTGGCTTGGATATTTTTACATCCCAGGTGCATGACTTTACAGTTATCAACATTTAATCTCATTTGCTACTTAGCTGCCCAGATTGCCAGTTTGTCAAGATCGTGTTACAAGGATGTCACATCCTGGATGGAATTAATTGGGCAGGATAGTTTTGTGTCATCTGCAAACACTGATACATTATTTACAATACCCTCCCCTAAGTCATTAATGAACAAATTAAATAAAAGTGGACCCAATACTGAGCCCTGAGGGACCCCACTAAGAACCTTACTCCAAGTAGAGAATGTCCCATTAACAACCACCCTCTGTACCCGATCCTGTAGCCAGTTTCCTATCCATGTGCAAACAAGTTCATTAAGGCCAACAGACCTTAGTTTAGAAAGCAGCCGTTTGTGGGGCATGGTATCAAACGCTTTGGCAAAATCCAAATAGATCACATCTACTGCCCCCCACTGTCCAGTATCTTACTTACCTCATCATAAAAAGCAATCAAGTACACCAGTTTTTTCTGGTCCCCTGAAAAACGTAAAAAAAGGGGGGGGGGGGGTTCTACTGTATTTAACAACACTGTACTTGCTAGAATTAAATTTAGTGAAGGAGAGTGAAGCCAATCCCTATGCATGCACAGTCCTGATTTAATGATCCATCTCTAGAGGGAACTGTTGTTAAAGGCCTCCAGTTTCAACTAAAAAAATTAAAAGCTGAAAGCTTGTGGGTCCATTAATGCCAAAAAAATAGGCAGAGTGCAGGTTGTGACCAATGGTCTGCCCGTTTCTAAAAAGACAATAAAATGACTATGTCCAATGAGCACTGTATGAAAACAAGGACAGTCAAGGACAGAACAGGCAGGATTCTCATTGGATAGTATTGTTGTTAAAAAAGTTGTATCATGCAGTGGTGCTTTTAGAATCCATCTTTGATTCCCATTATGCCAATTAGCTCCCTTTATTGTAGTCCAGTAACATGTGGAGCAATACTGCTATAGAGGAAATATATCCCCTTTATGGAAAAAGAAAACAAATAACACAGGAACCACTCCCACTGATGCAGTTTTACTTATAGCAAGTGGTGGCTTAAAAACATGTAGGAACCATCATTAAAGGGGTTGTTCACTTTTCAATCAACTTTTACTATGCTATAAAATGGCTAATTCTAAGCAACTTTTTAATTGGTTGTCATTGTTTATTTGTTATAGCTTTTACATTTTTTGCATTATTCTTCTGACTCTTTCCAACTTTCAAACAGATGTCACTGACCCCATCTAAAAAAACAAATGCTCTGTAAGGCTAAGACTTTATTGTTATTGCCACTTTTTATTACTCATCTTTCTATTCAGGCCTCTCAGTCAATTTTCTTATTCAAATCATTGCATGGTTGCTAGGGTAATTTGGACCCTAGCAACGTGCTCGCTGAAATTGAAAACTGGAGAGCTGCTGGATAAAAATAACTCAAAAACCACAAATAATAAAAAATGAAAACCAATTGCAAATGGTCTCAGAACATCACTCTCTACATCATATTAAAGTGGTGGACAACCCCTTTAAAGTGGACCTATCACCCAGACGAAATCTGTATAATAAAAGTCCTTTTCAAATTAAACATGAAATCCAATTTCTTGCCTTAATAACAGTGTCCACAAAATGCTTCTGCCTGCTTACTATAATTATAAATTCCCAGACTGAAGGAAACAAGATTCAATGATTTATATTGTTATATATTTTATTAAAGTTAATTTTGCTTGATTAATGTGATAAAATAGGATTTTGAATAATTTTTTTGGGTGACAGGCCCCTTTAAATGCACCATTTAGCTTTGTATTTGCAGATATTTTTTCTAATTTATTAATACAATAGGTGCATGGAAAAAAAGCACTGCACCCCTAGGTGCCCAACACAAACAAACACAGCAGTTATATACAGGGCAATAATCAGCGCATTTCTTCTGAGCAGAGGCGACTATAAGCCTCTTCTAAGGCTCCTGTGATGCCACCCCCCTCGCTCCCCAGCGCATACCTTTTTTGCGTAGGAGCTGATACAGGGGAGACACATCGCTAGTGCAATTGAGCTCTCTGCACTAGAAGAGCCGAATTTCCAGTTTAATGACCGGAAAATTGTCTCTTAAAGTTACCAGGAGTGGCTTTTTACCACCTCTGGTAACTAGGAAGCTGCTACCTCCTGAGATTAGTTTCTCAACTTGCTTCATGGCAGCAACGCCCCTGCTCCTGAGTAAGACTGTGGTAGCTAACTCTGCACTGGCAAACAGTAAGAAATATGCAAAAGAAGGACTGTGAGTGCACCCCAAGAAGGCAAATATAAGTATAATGGAAGTGCAACTGATCGGGCAAATTTAGCTACAAGTATACAAATGAGACAGATTTGATCAATGTACATTCCCTGGTCCCATTTTATTAGTACAGTGGAACCCTGTCTTCTGTGTTTTCATGGCAACCACAAAAAAATATGCATAAAATCTGGGAAGGAAGATCTCTGCCTACCTGCACCAGAGCGCAAAGAAAGGTCAAGGTAGACCCCATATGGTGGTCCTAACTATCTCCAGTCATTTTTTTAATAGGCTGCCACCTTGCTGCATGGGTCTCAGCCACAGACTTGATCATCCCCACCATTAGCTTTCATAGGGTTTACCTTGACATGGTATGGTGGCTTGACAATTTCTTGATTATAACTTTAAAAAACCACTGATTTTGAATATATATGCACTTGCACAGATACTAAATGACAAATAAAATGGAACCAGGCAATGTGTATAAAGGCTGAGGGTTGTGTAAGGGCTGAGGAGGTTGATGAATCACCGGTGCATTAAAAAGCCTTGTTCTAGTATTATGTGGAGGTTCAGGTACCTCAAAAATTGGTCAGTGGGTCATTAAGCTCCTCAACCACTTGGGCCCCCTGGCCTGCTATGGCCCTATTTGACAGGATTGGCCCGGTGCTACATGGCCAGGGGGTGGGGGGGATCATGGATAGTGAAGTGGTATGATTGTCAAAGTGCCCTTGCCCACAACTGTGTCTGATCCCCTGCTGTAACTGCATCTGCCGCTGCATGTACCTGCACAACTGGGGCTTAATCTAGTGGGCGGGCAGGAACGGCGAACAGGGCGAGCCCTGGTGTCTCTTACCACTTGCCTCCCCGCTCTTCCTTCACCCTGCTCTTTAGTCAGATGGCTTTGAAGCTACTCTGTGCCCTCTTGTGCAAACCTAGTTCATATCTGCTCCAACAGCGCGTCCTCCATTATGAGGGTTGCGCCTGTTGCTGTGCTGCTAGAGCCAAAAGTGAGCAGTGGAGGAGGGGACGCCATTCTGTGCAGCAACGCATGTGTGTGCCCCACACACTGGCACGATGATGTCACCCGCGGTGCCAGAAGTGGGGTAGAGAAGCGCAGATGCATATTGCCAGAATAGGTACCCCCTTCCCCAGTCTGTAAGCGCTTTCACTAGGTATTTTAGCGCTACCCAAGTCTGGTATTTGACAACTTTCTGCAGTAATTTAATTTTACCCTGGGAGTCTGTAGCCACATAAGCAGATATGTAAACTGAAAATGATCAAAATCAATGGGGCAAATTTACTAGGGCTAATTTTCGCCAGTGAAAGACTTTGCCAGACTTCACTCCACCTTAGCAGGCACAAATTTGCTACCACTACTCTAATTCACTAAAATGAGAAGTTGCGTCTCTGCAGCTGAACACTGGCAAAGTTTTGCTAGCGTAAATTCATCAGTGCAAGCATTTCATAGCAAACTTTCTGTATCGTTTAATTCTTCCTTGCAAAGCTTCGTTAGTACTCTTACGCTTAGGTCAATTTAAATAGGGCGGGCACATAGAGGTCTTGTATATGTCTTTATTAGTGATGGTAGTGCAAATGCTTGAAGTGGCCACTTATTATTAAAAATGTTCAAGGAAGCAAAATAACGACAAAAGAGATCCTCTAATGCCCTAGACATGAGTTCACCCTACAACAAATGTGGCATGACCCTCAATGGTAGAAAAAAGGTTAAAACAAAAATGTGTAATAGTTACAACTTTTAAAGAGAATCCTGCTTTAAAATATGAAAAACACACCAGTGTTTTTTTATCATGTTCATAACTTTTCAGGATACAGTGTCAGTTACATAAGATTGGGAGGCTGTAGCTTCATCTTATCAGTTCACCTGGTCTAAGGTGGCAAAGGAAACTGGCAAAAGAGTTTGAGAACATTCTGTAAAATTCGCACTTTAGTGAATTTAGTGAAAATTTAGTGAAAATGATCGTTCGCCTGAGGGAAATTATGCCTGGCAATAGGGCTTGAAACTGCGATATCGATGGTCTCTTTCACTAGCAAATTGTCCTCCACGTCTGGTAGTAAATAGGTGATGTCCCTGCGGATGGTATCGACAGCCTCTTCGCCCTTTAGTAAATCTGCCCCAATGTTGTTATGCATTCAGCATTACTGGATACTCCTTTAGATACAGATCCAGTGAGCAAACGTATAGTAAATCAATGAATGGTTTTGATACCTTTGATACCTTGTAGCACAAAGCATGTCTCCTAAGGGCTGAACTCCATGGCGTCCCAAGGAGCGATCCGTTGCTGCACGTTGCATCTTCATCTGAAAATCGGATATATGTAGTTTTTAACTGCAATTTCTCATTCACTTCCTTTATCTTATGGACATCCGACAGATCACATGTGTGTCATTGCATGGCGACGGATCGCTACTTGGCGCTTAATACCTTCAGTGGGCAAACTGCATTTGAAAAAGGAGTATATTTGCTGTGGCTTCAGCTTGTACTGAAAATGTGGCAGCCAATAGTTTTATAATAGATTCTCATTTCTCATTATATAATACCATTAAAACTATTAGGTGGATCATGAAGAAAGTGTAGTGGTGGTGAGGGGAGTTAAATCTTTTAAGTACAGTGACAATGGTGTTGAGCAAAAAGTGAGCTTTAGTAACGTAACATTACCCTTTGCCAGTCTTCCTGCTAAATTACCTTTATGCCTGGCACATGCAGCAGAGGCTGAAAGGCTGGAGCTCATTATACAGTAAGGGCAAACTACTATTGCAGATTATCAAGGAAACGTTTTGGTCCCAAATCTGAGCATTAGTATATTCAATTACTACAAGTACGGCAAATTAATTTATCTTTATTACAGCAAAATAACTCTCAGGAATCTGAAATTCAAATGCGTAAAGTTATTTTTTTTAGCAGTCAAACGTCACCACCCAGTGGCCTGTGTTAGTATCTGCACTAGTTTCTAAAACTTTTTATTTACCATTTTTGTGCTGAGTTTTCAAGTGTTCAAAATCCATAAGGTTAGATAAAAACTCAGCCACAGCAACCAAAAGATGGTTGTTTTTATTTTTTTAAATAACCTTAGCAGTAAAAGAGCCACTGTAATTGTTAAAGATTTCTTATAAATTACAGGACTTTCAAAGGAGGTGGAAAGTAGTAATGACCTTACAGTGTATTGGACCTAAACAGATCTCTTAAAATACACTTATTTAGAGAAGCCTACCTTCACTCTATTTAGCTACCAAATGCAATACCATATGCTACATCTCTTACCTACTTATTTCTGTTCTTGCCCACTTCCACGCCTTATGTCTCATTCCCTTCCCTTTTAGATTGTAAGCTCTTTTGCTCAGGGCCGTCTTCACATTTTGTACCAGTATTGGTCATGTTGTATGTAACTCTGTATGTTCTATGTATGTAATTCATGTGATTGCTTTGTAAAGATACTTATCTTACAGCGCTGCACAATATGTTGGCACTCTACAAGTACATGTTAATAATAATAATATTGTGTATCCTATGCTTGAATTGTTGGTGCAGGGCAACAGTAAATTACATTGTCATTTGTTTGAAACATTAATTTTTTGTTGTTACTGTTCCTATAATGGGAAAAGTACTAGCAAAAATATACAACAAACAACTGTTAATAGTAATTAATGTACAAGTGTGAAGGACACAGTTATATCTTAGCATAATACTGTGATTCGGTTTCCATTAGCACAGCCCATTGCTAGGCATGATTTCAGCTGCTCTGATAAATGTTTGTCATTTATGCTATTTATCATGTACATGATTATATCAGTCATACAAACTGCCAAATGGCCCCATTACTAAGTGATTTTTTTTTATTTTCTGGGTTAGATATTTCAGGTGTGCCTCACATGTATTCACGTGTTCCCTGCAAGGCGAGCCTGATTGTACTCAAGAGAAGTTCTTAGTCATAGAAGTGGGCATGATGAATGTACTCAAGCTATGAGGCCTCTAGCCAAATGTTACCTCAGGGATAAGTAGGGAATATACAGGCTCGGATTTGTGGCTAGTCCACAAAGTTCCGGGCCTAGGGCGGCAAAGTTTTAAAATTTCATTTAATTTTATTTAAATTTTTTTTACTAACTGGATATAAAATTGCTGGAAAACATAACTACTATTAAACCATCAAAACCCATAACTATTAAAGTTTAAAAAACTTAATGGTGCTATTCATCAACCGTTGAAAGCTGCACATAACAAAATAGTTTAACATAGCTTAACTTGGGTTAATCTGCAACTAGACGTCAGACTCCCCATCACCCCCACCTAACAGGGTTTCTACCCCTAACCTATCTCAAGGCCTACCACTTATATAACCTACCCACACATTCACCTGAGCTGAATTTTATCATGAAATGGTGGTTCAAGGCAAGAGATGTAAAAGGGTAATATTTACTGAAATATATATACCAGTTTGGTAAGATTCTTTAATATGTCACTTAATTTGATATTCTTGCTTAAGTATTAATTTTGGGGGTGTAGTTTAATATGTCACTTAATTTGATATTCTTGCTTAAAGGAACAGTAACATCAAAAAATAAAAGTGTTTTAAAGTAATGAAAATATAATGCAGTGTTGCCCTGCACTGGTAAATCTGCTGTGTTTGCTTCAGAAACACTACTATTGTTTATATAAATAGCTGCTGTGTAGCAATGGGGGCAGCCATTCAAAGAAGAAAAGGTTCAGATTACACAGCAGATAGCAAATAAGCTTTGTCTGTCTAATGGTGTTATCTTTTATCCATTAGTTAACCTGTGCCATATAGCCGTTTTTCAATTTCCGCCATGGCTCCACAGCAGCTTGAACTATAGTTGTGTTTCTGAAGTAAACACATCAGTTTTACCAGTGCAGTACACGATATTTTCATGACTTTAAAACACTTTTTTGGTGTTACTGTTCCTTTAAGTATTACTTTTGGGGGTATAGTTTTCCTTTAAGGATTTACTGTTCCTACAGACATAGGAGCTGATTTATCCATCATCGAAACTAGATTATCCAGAAAGACTCCAGCAGTTTGATTTGTTTTAGAATTCAACAAAACTATCCTGGCAAGTAATTGACACCTTAATCAAAGAAGTTGTATACGAGTTTAGAAAAATGTATTTGGCTTTGAACAGTTGAAAGTCATTCAGTTCTATAAAGGGGAAGTGCTGAGCACTCTCACTTGTCCTTTCTCCCAAATCCATATTGAAGAGTGGATTCACACTATTATTTTGCTGTTCCATTCTTTGTCTGTAACCATTGTTACTGTCCATAAATTATATTGAGGACTGATAAAAGGATTTGAAAGACTTTGGCCAATTTGAGCATGCCCAGTTGTCTAAAGTAATCAGTCTCACAAATCAGATTGTAGGAGAGTTGTGCACTAAAGCTCCCCATAGACGCGACAAATCTTCTTGCTGAACGACCGATTTTAGGGAAGTCCGACCAATCCTTCGAAATTATCGTGCGGTTAGTGGGATTCAACCGATCGTACATCTTACGATTTTTCAGCCGACATCTGTCAGGAAATTGATCGGCCAGGTCAAAAAATCTTTGTCGGTCCCAGTGCAATCTATCTATGTTTGCAGGGCCAAGCAGGCAGCTCCCCTTTGTTTTCCTGGCAAATTGGTCTTTTTAGTTCATGGACAATTCGTACGATCTTTCCGAGAAATCGTGGTCTCACGATAAGGATCGGATCTTTTAAAAATCTCAACATCTATGGCCAGCTTAAGCCACTAAGTACCTGGTCAGATCAAAGGAAAGGTGCTATACAATTAAAGATGCAATTTTTGGTGCCATTTGGTCCCTCCTATCTGGATCAAATTGGTAATTTATTTTATTTCTGTGCTATTATTCTTTGCTTTGTACAAATGTAATAATACCTTATACTTATACTTTCCCCTAAAGGTCAATGACACTTTAGTCTTAAAAAGAGACTGTGTGCCTTGGCCTTTGGTTAATGTGTGATTTTAAAATGTCAACCCAGGGTAAATTGACTTAGCTGTTTAAGAATGCAAGATCTCTGCCAATATTATTTATTTCTGGGTATGATGTGTTAATGGACATCACATGGCTCATTTAGCATTTCAAAATGTCAAAGTTCAGTAGTGCGGAAGAAAGAGCAGGTACCAGCCAAACACAAATGAATGCAATTACTGCTGCTAGTGATATTATCTATGGATCTTTCTATATCTAGCTGTCTATGTTATGTCTGCCTCTATCAACATCTGCATATTATCTATTTATAGTCTTTGAGGCATATTTATTATGCTGTGTAAATTGAGGATTTGCTGAAAAAACTGTGTAAAAAGCCGTGTAAAATAAATGGCGGAGGTGTGTGTAATTTTACGCCATGCGAACGCCAGATTTTACATTGCTTCGAGTGGAAGTCACTCTAAGAAAAAATGAGTAAAAACTTTATGCCGTTTTTTACACGGCGAATCCTGGCAATGTGTGGTGTATTATCCTGATTCAGAAACCTGTAGTTCCCAACTGAGAAGCCTACTCAGCTCTGTATTTTGTGAGCCCCCTGTTGCTGAAGTGTGTATGTGTGTATGACATCACTTCTGCCCACAAGTTCAAGAAGAATGTTCTTACCCCTCACCCTCAGCTTAGCCATCAGATTTGCCCTCAAGTTTCCTGCAGCGGCTGGTGAGGTTTTACATATTGTATGCAACCGAGGGCTGCACTTTTTACGCCGCACTTACTTGATTAGCAGGGCCCCCCTGCTTTCTGATAGCCGCTGACTTCGGGAAGGCAGGGCATGAGCACAGGGGGAGGTATCTTCTGTCCATTACATTCCCTTATTGGTCACAGAGTTTAAGTCCTGGTTGAGCTGCTCAGGGATTGGATAGCTGAAGTTTGAACTTCCCCTCCAGCTCATCCAATCACCATGCAGCTTTACCGGGAATTGAAATTCTGTGACCAATAAGGGTAACCCTCTGTGGTCCCTGTTGTGTGGTGGGGCCCTGGGCACCAATTTTTGTAAACCTCTGGGGGGGGGCAAGTTTTTTTACATGGACGTTTAAGCGGGGACCTGGCCACGTTTCTTATAATGTGGGGGGGGGCTGGCCACTAATTTTTTTCAAATGTGGGGTCCTAGCCACCAATATTTTTTAATGGGGGGCCCTGACCACAAATTTTTTTTTAATGGGGGGCCTTGGCAACCAATAATGTTTTTTTTAATGGGGGGGCCTTGGCAACCAATGTTTATTTTTTTTTTACGGTGTGGTGGGCGATGGACCTGTGGGGTGGGGAGGATGGACCTGTAGGTGGGGCTTGTGGTGGGCGCAGCCCAGGGGGCCCAGGAAAGTTTGTCGTATGGGGCCCTGCGATTTCTGATGGCGGCCCTGGATGGGGGGCTGGTGCACCTGGACCACGAATTCAACATGGTGAGTTATTTAATCCTTTAACCAGTTCCTATGCATGAACAAGTAATATTACCAAGAACTACAGACCTTTAGAAAGCACAGCTATTGCAACCTGACTGTCCAAGCATCTAATTACTTCATCATAAAAAGAAATTACAATAATTACATAATTACAATTTTCTAACATGATTAGTGCTTTATAAAGACAAACTGATTTCTGCCTTACCATAGGACTTTCTTACATTGGAGAATGAGAGCAAGACTTGGTCTCCCCTTAATATCAGAGTCTGAGGTACTGTAGCTCAATTATGCTATGGGACTGTTTAGTCAAATGAACCCAACATCTATAATGTTTTAGTTATTCAAGTAGTTAACTAAAATTTCAGATTTTATTGTATAGAATTTGTGATTCATATTTTTTTTCACAAGCCATTTTATTTAAACAGTCACATAATTCATGATGACTTCTAAAATTCATTCCTTCGGCAGCAAAGCACAAGGCCGGTCTGTCAAATTACCAGTTTGGAACAAAAGGTGACTGATGATGTGCATGAGAAACCTTGTGGGAGAGCAACATTTTTACCTTGGGACATGGCATTGCAGAAGCCTTCCCACATTTACAATGTCAGATTGACCTGTGATCAAGATTATGCCCATAGTCCACAATTAGTTTGCATTAGATCAAGCTTTGATCTAACAGGGATACTCTCATTTCTGTTCCCATGCTCTCAATTTCTTTGCTGCCGTCATAAAAGTTCCTTTTAATAATACACACGTTTGATGAAAATTGTATTGTTATGAAATTAAATGTTGAACTAACTGCAGATTATGGTACAACCAAATGTATCACGAGAGCCAGTAACATCAAGGCCAAAAAAACTCCGCGACAGATTAAAAAGTTAATTAGTGGCAATGGGAGATATTGTTTTTATTAATTCTGTCATAAAAGTTCCTTTTAATAATACACACGTTTGATGAAAATTGTATTGTTATGAAATTAAATGTTGAACTAACTGCAGATTATGGTACAACCAAATGTATCACGAGAGCCAGTAACATCAAGGCCAAAAAAACTCCGCAACAGATTGAAAAGTTAATTAGTGGCAATGGGAGATATTGTTTTTATTAATTCTGCATTAATACTTAAACTTGGATGGATCTGGGGGCAAATTTTAGGCTTATTTGATGTAGCTATTAGGCATTAAACTTGTTGAAAATAATGAAAAAAAGTATAAAAATACCTGGGCTTGCTACATTAGGCACTGTGGGGTCCGTTTACTAAAGTGCGGTAAATCTGACTTTAAGTTTCCGCATGTTATCGCTGAGAATACTTTTACGCCAGAATATTCGCAGCGACTAAGTTTACTAAACAGCGATGCGCTCAGAAGTCATTGCGATCACTTGCGGTAACTACGTTAAGGAACCAGCTTACGTTAGCGGTAATTTTAGCGAGTTGCGAATTTTCTGGCGAAAAATTACGTTTTTGCGAATATTTATGCTATAAAATAGTCTTGTTTTATGGCGGTTATTATGGCAATTTTTACTGTGACATTTATGGCCAGAAATGCATCTTCAAAACTTATAAACTTTATTGACTGATGATTATACCATCCAACAACATCACCAGAGTAACACCAATCAAACATTTATGCATCATATAAACCCTTCTGCCAATAGAATCATAGGAAATGATACCAGTCAATCTCTTTGCTTCATAGAAATGCACAGTTTAATGTAGCCAATCCCAATGAAACCAAAAAGTGTAGAGGCTGACGAATCCTTGGACTGTGATGCCACTGCCAATAATACGCCTCTGAGCTGAAACTGCTGCTGTTGTACCAGATAGAAGCAGAAGCCAAAACATCCTGTCAGCAATAGCTACAGATCTCCCTCCTGTCAGCAAAGAATGATGGGTAAAAAAAAAACATTATTATGGGATATTTCCTGCCCCTTGAGAATTTTCTGGCGGAAAAAATACTTTTACGCCACTTCATATGTGGCGGTAAAAGTTTGCGAATATTCTGGCGTTAATTTTGTCTTTAGCACATTTCGCTGTTTAGTAAACCATGCGTTAATGTGTACGTAGCGTTATTTTCAGCAAATGCGATAACTGGCGAACAATTATTCTTGCGCAAGAAAATTCGCAAATTTATATTTACCGCAGGTTAGTAAACTGGCGATAACATATTTGGCGAAAATTCTGTCTATATATTGTGCGAATATTTTTAACGCACTTTAGTAAACGGAATTATAAAAATATTTGCATGTGTTTTTACTCCATGAACTTTTTTATGGATTAATTTCCCCATTGGCCCTCTATCCCTGGTCTCATCCTGCACATAGTCAAGGTCGGCATAGAGCACCAAGGTGACAGAAATCTGTCAAATATGGTGGCTACCAACTGCTCTGCTGTAAGAGTTTAGGAATGGGGTAGCACGTATGGTGTACATTGCAGGAGAAACTGTACAGGGACGCAACTAGTGAAAATGTCATTTGGGAGGGCTATTCCACTTTAAAACATCAGTGGAAATAGTCCATTCCCCAAGTGCCTTACATCTTTTCTAGACTTCCGAATGATTTCTCTCACTGGTACAATATTTATAAAAACAAGGGATGCACCAAACCCACTTTTGCGTTGGGGAAATCCCCAAATACAGAGTTATGGATTCAGCTCAAATCATTTATTTATATAGTACCCAGTCATTTATAAAGTTAAGTTGAAACAAACAAATCTTATAATAATTTGCCAAACAAGGGTTACAGAGTAAAAAATAGGGGACCCTCCTTGCAAGAGCTTACAATGTAAATCAGCAGTGATACAATTCCAATAAGGTTGAAATATCTGCAAGGTGCTAATAATAGAGGTCCTGCTGTTTCAAAGGCTCACAATCCATCCCACAATCCTAAGTGCAACATCAAGACACCTCAGATGACATGGAATCCAAAAAAGTCTTGACTTCTACATCTTTAGATGGTGCCCACCAGCCCCCACTGCGCTACTTTGAATTTATTAACAGATATGGGTACAAGTACCACATATGTTTGATTATATAATTAACTGGGGAACTGTAATCTATGGGCTCCTGGTGTACAAAGATGTTGCATATGAGCATTCACAGATTATTCTCATAAAGATCAGAAATAACTATCTTGGTTACTACATTGAACAGTAAAGAGGACACATAATGAAACACTGAAATATTAAAATCAGGAAGAAAGGAGAAAACAATTGCCATAAGAAACTAAATTGAGAGATGGCACTAGCACCTCAGAGACTATATTTGGAAGGTGAATAATCATTAATGGGCAATTAAAAAACAGGTGATATGTAAGTGCTCATTTTAGCAAAGCTATGGTATTTTTAAATGTTTAATGCCGAGAAGACAATTCAAAATGACTTTTTGACTTATTCTTTAAAGTTTTGTCTTCCATCAACACAATATTATGTAGACTGTTTCAGTGTATAAGAGATTGTGTGTAGTAGGTTGAATTTGATTCTAGAGGAGATTGAGAGCCAGTAAAGGGATATGTATATGGGAGTAGATGATGTTGAGCGGTGAGATAGATGAATGAGTCTAGCAGCAGCATTTAAAATGGATTGGAGTTGTGAAAGGTGACTTGTTGGAATGCCTGCGAGGAGTAGGTTGGCGAAATCAAGGCAGAAGATGATGAGAGACTGAATCACTGTTTTGAACTGAGAACTGAGATATGGTCATTTTCGAGCAATGTTTGGATGTGTGGTGAAAAAGACAGATGCAGTAAAATCTAAATGGAATGGGGAAGATCTTGGTGGAAATATAATCCGTTCTGTTTTTGAAAGATTCAGTTTCAGGTGGTGCTGTGACATCCAGGAGGAGACAGAAGAGAGGCAGTCTGTAACTATGGCAAGGACAGAAGGAGAGAGATCAGGAGTAGACAAATAGAGTTGGGTGTCATCAGCATAAAGGTGATACTGAAGTCCAAACAACTGAATAAGTTTTCCTAGCGAAGTAGTATAGAGCAAGAACAGCAGAGGGCCTTGAGGAACTCCGACAGAGAGAGGGAACATAGTAGAAGTAGAGTTAGAGAAGGCAACTTTAAAGGAATGGTCAGACAGATGTAAACCATGAAAGAGGTGTAGAATGTCTAGGAGGAATGGGTGGTCAACTGTGTCAAAGGCTGCAGAGAGATCTAGAAGGATGAGTATTGGATAGTGAACTATAGACTTAGCCAGTAAAAGAGCATTAGTTACTTTGGTGAGTGCAGTTTTAGTTGAGTGTGTTAGGTGGAAGCCAGATTGCAGGGAGTCGAGAAGGGAGTTGTGAGTGAGATGCTGGATCAGACGTTTGTCAAGAAGCCTTTCCAGCAATTTGGATGTGAATGGAAGAAGGGAAACTGGATGATAGTTGGCGGAAGAGCTGGGATCAAGGAAAGGTTTTTGAATATACTGTAGGAATGATTAGTGCTTGTTTGTATAAAGATGGAAACGTACCAGTAGAGAGCTTAAGGTTAAATACAGTAGGTGGATAAGTACAGGAGAGAGTGTATCAGAGATTGAATAAAGGAGGTGAAAGGGTATGGGGTCAAGGGAGCAGATTGTGAGTTTTGAGCAGGCTAGAAGTTTGCTAACTCCATCTAATGTTGCGGGGGTGAAGGGGTGCAAAGTGGATGTGAGTGGACTGCAAGTTAGTCTGAGATTATTGTCAGATGGTATGCTCAGTCTAATAAGATCTATTAAAGAAATGAGCAAGATCTTGGGCAGTTACATTAATGGGCGGAGGCAGATAGGTTGTGCTACTGTTGATAATTGTTGATAATTGTTGTGGATGAAATAAGTTAAGGTATCTGTATGTGTGGGTGGAGAGAGATGGTTGTAATAGTGCAGGTGAAAGTGTTATCTGAAAGGAGAGTAGGTGGTGGTTAGATAGGGGGTAGAGATAGTAAGTAAGGTTGGATAGGTGGCACAAGTGCAGAATATAAGATCAGGAGCATAACCCTTGATGTGAGTAGGTGAGTCGGCCCACTGAGAGAGACCAAATGAAGTTGTTAGAGAGAGTAGTTTAGAGGTGGCAGGGTATGTTGAATGCACCTAAAATGAGAGCAGGTGTCTTGCTGGAGAGAAGCCAAGCAGCAAAGTGATCCAAGAAAGTAGAGTAGAGACCAGGGGGACAATATATGACAGCGACACGCAGAGAGATTGGAGAAAACAAAAGAATTCTGTGGATTTCAAAAGAAGTGAACGAAAGAGAAGTTGGTGTGGTTAGATTTTGAAACCAACATTTGGGGGAGAGGAGAAATCCAACCCCACCGCCGTGACAATCTCCTGGTCTAGGGGTGTGACTAAATGAGAAGACTACATAGGATAGGGGAGCAGGTGAAGCAGTGTCAGTGGGAGAGGGCCATGTTTCAGTAATAGCCAAAAGGTGAAGAGATTTGGATATACGTAAAGAGATCATGGACTGCTGTGAGTTTATTGCAGATTAATTGTGCATTCCAGGGAGCACATGAGAAAGAGAGGGTGCTGGCTTTAAGTGAATACGGTTTGCAGGATTAGAAGTGAATAAGGTCTTACGAGACTGGAAAAGACATTGTTAAATGCCTAAGAGTGGCAATTGGTGAGGGTAGGAATGGGTTTATGGATATGTCCCCAGCTGCAAGTAAAAGTAATAAAGAAAGTCACACAAGGTGTGACCTAGATTTGAACGTGCTAGCATTATATTGATTTAACAATACAAGATAGGGTGCCTAGATTTGGAGAGGGTGATGGGAGCAGTGAAGAGGAGATTTTCAGGATAGTTGGATGGATAGTTTGATGGAGTGCAGAGGATATGTGCAGAAGTATAGAGGAAGGAGAGAAAAAGAAGGCAATCATATTAAACATCTTCTACCCCGAGTTCTGGTCCAGCATGGAACAGTCCATAATTAAAACATATGTTCTCATAAAATTGTTTTTATTGTAGTAAGTGCAAATATATTATCCTAAGATGAATGAAATTCTTGCATTTTATGTACTAGAAACCCACCAACCTTAATCCAAGGGCATACAGTACATGCTAGGTTACATCAGGCAATTAATAAACAGAAACACTTTGATTACTCTGTGTTAGTGTTGGTTGATATATTTTGCCAGGTATGGATTTACAGCAAATTTCACCATTAGTGAATATTTTTCTAAACGGCTGCTAAAGTTTGCAACAAAAATTAAAACAGTGAAAAAATGTCACTGTTCATTGCTCTCAATGTATTTCACTCATTACTACTCTACACTTTATTATTACAATTAGTACAGATTTTTCTGCTCATTTGTGTCAGGAGATCAGTGAGAGAACACAGAACATCAGAAATTTGATTTAATTCTTTTTATCGGTCACATAATAGAATCTTAGATGACTGGTTTCAGAATTTGTGTTCTAATATTATGGATACATTAAACTTATTGCAGCAGTTCCAAACTGATGCTGAAATTATAAACTTTTTCAATGACATTGTGTCGCTAATATCTAAATTTCTTAATTACGTCTGGATGTGTGGACTATTGTCTTTTTTTAAATCCAAACTATGTTATTGTGTATCAATGTCATTTAAGTGTTGAATGTTCTGCAAAGTAGAGTTAGTCAACAATATATTATTTTTTTAAAGGAACCTTTATTTCATCAAGTTTTTTTAAATGGTTCACAATAATCTTTTGTAAGAAGGATCTCATCATACTGGACTGACTTTTCTGTAGTTTGGGGGTTTAATAGAGGTCGTACTTCCCCACACTTCGCCAGGCATAGTTTCGCCAGCGCTTCGCAAATTCACTAAAATCCAAAGTTGCGCTCAGGGGTAGCGTAAGGTTGCGAAGTTGCGCTAGCGTTGCTTCGCTAAGTAAAGCGAAGTTACGCTAGCGAAGGCTAATTTGCATACGGCTCCAAATTCAAATTTCAATGGAGGAATACGTATCAGCACTACAAATGGCTAGAAAAGCTTCAAAACATCAAATAAAAATTTTATTTTGCCCTACACATGTGCCCACTGTCTAGGTAAGTTGCCATGAGTCAGGAAATGTAGGGGGGAAGGAGGGGAGCCCCAAAAAATTTTTCGATCTTTTTCAGCCTATCACCCATAATGTAGAAAACACGCCAGCGTTTTTTGGGACTTAGAAAAAATTTTGACTTTTTTTGAAGCAATCCCTATCTACTCTATTGCGCTTCGCCTGGTCTGAGGTGGCGAAGGAAGTCTAGCGTAAAAGGTAGCGTTCAGTACACTGCGTGTGAATTTGCGTAGTTACGTTGCTTGCGAAACTTCGCCAGGCGTAAGGGTGCGAAGTAACACTAGCGAAACTACGCCAGCGTTCGTTAGTGAATTTGCGCAGTAACGAAAATGCCAAACGCTAGCGAAGTAACGCTAGCATTTGGCGCTTAGTGAATTTGCCCCTTGGTTCTGCTATAAGTTCCCTTGTCCTCTATTATATAAGCATCACTATCTTAGATTTAAACCCGCTGACTGTTCTGTTAAAACAATGTTTCAGAACGCAGAGTGAACTCTTGTGTGATTTTAAGGTCACAATCCTTTTTAATATATGAGAGCTTTCAGGTGTAAGGAGAATATTTCTGTTAAATCAGCAGCATATTCAAAAGAAATGCTATCAGGTTAGAGCATCACTACCCACAGATATGTTTTGCTTTGCTGGAAAATTCACGGAATTCTGTGAAATTCGCAAAACGCGAATTTTGACGCCCGTGTCAATTCTGACGATCGCGTCAATTTCGACAACTGTGTTAAAGTCAATGGACGTCCGAATAATGTTGATGCAAGACTGCTTTACTGTGAGCAACCTTTCCGACGCACGTCCAAATTTTTTTTGTCGCCAACGTATTTTCGCGAATTTATTTGCCGCTGCCGAAACGCTGAAATTTGACCATCACATTACAAAGACTTGATACTTTTTCTCCTCCAAACCCATCCAAATTTTTCAAATCCAAGGTTCTTAACAGTGAAGCCTCTCCCTATATTTCAGCTTTGATTTCAAAAGACACTCCTTTAAGCAACCTTTACTCTGCTTCTGACCTTTGCCTCACTTCTCCCCTCATCACTCCATACCATTCCTAACTGCAAGTTTTCTCTAGGACGTCTGCCTGTCTCTGGAACTTTTTGCCTTGAGCTACAGTATCAGACTCTCCCCTTCCTTCCAAACTTTCAAAAGACCCACCTGTTTAGGGAAGCTAATTCAGTGTATCGTGATCAGTCATTTACATTATAAATCACCAGGGGGCACATTTACATTAAGCTCGAGTGAAGGATTCGAAGTAAAAAAACTTAAAATTTCTTTTTTTTGGGTACTTCGACCATCGAATAGGCTACTTCGACCTTTGACTGCGACTTCGACTCGAACGATTCAAACTAAAAATCGTTCGACTATTAGACCATTCGACAATCGAAGTACTGTCTCTTTAAAAAAAAAACTTCGACTACCTACTTTGCCACTTTAAACCTACTGAGCTTCAATGTTAGCCTATGGGGACCTTCCCCATAAGTTTGCTAAGTTTTTTCTGATCGAAGGAAAATCGTTCGATCGATAGATTAAAATCCTTCAAATTGTTCGATTCAAAGGATTTAATCGTTCAAAGTATTTGCGGTAAATCCTCCGACTTCGATATTTATTTCTTTGACTTCAATATTTAATTAACCCTCGATATTCGACCCTTAGTAAATGTGCCCCCAGGTTTAGACTGTAAGCTCTTGCAAGTAGGGTTCTATGGTGTAACCCCTGTTTGTTAAATTATTGTAAGACCTCTGTTTGTTATAAGTTAAAGTTCTGAGTAACTTGCTGGTGCTATATTAATAATTGATGATGATAATATAAATAAGCTTGATTATATGGTTCACGTGTGAGCAGCATAAGAAAAAGACAAAAAATATAAAAGCGTAAAACTGAAATTGCTTGAGGGTTAACATATATCTCGGTGCAAGTACTAATCTATGCGATGGTTGTAGCAATTATTAACTATGCAATCAATGGATATGATTCATGTGGACACGTAGCAGGATGCTTTTCTCATTTGTCATCATAGGTGAAATAGCAACGCAATACAGGAATCTTAGCAAAACAAACAAAAAGAGTCATTGCATTTCAATTTGTCAATGTGTGCAGGGGCCTCTTGACTTTATTTCTCCTTTAAAATATGTTAAACAGAATTTTGTATCATTAATGCAACGCACTGAGTTTGAAAGATATTGTTATTCTTCTTATCAAAGAAACAAATGGGCAGTTTATTTGTTTTGATAATTTGGCCCAAGGAGTACAGTATATACATTATTGAAGGGACATTATATGATGATATTAATTAGATACTAATAAATGGTAGCATGGCTATTTTTGCCAAATAAATCATATCATTATGATTTATTTCAAATCATTGGTCGATAGAAGGCAAGCACTAATATTTCACTTTTTTCATGATATGTTGACTAGAGGGAATGGTTTGACAGGTCTGAGCTGTTCCCGCTACCATAAAGAAACACATGCATCATCCTAATACATTGCCCCATCGTGTATTTAAAGGGGCTGTTCGCTTTTGCATTAACTTTTAGTATGATGTAGAGTGGGACCATCCGCAATTTTTTTTCATCTTTTATTATTTGAAGTTTTTGAGTTATTTAGCTTTTTATTCAGCAGCTCTTTAGTTTGCAATCTCAGCTCCAAATTAACCTAGCAACCATGCATTGATTTGAATAAGACACTGGCATGTGAATAGGAGAGGGCCTAAATAGAAATATCAGTAGTCAAAAGTAGTAATAATAATAAATCTTACAGAATTTGTAGCCTTACAGAAAATTTCTTTTTAGATGGGGTCAGTGACCCCCATTTGAAAGTTGGAAAAAATCAAAAGAAGAAGGCAAATATTTAAAAACCATAATAAAAAATAATTATGACCAATTGAAAAGATGCTTAGAATTGGTCATTCTATAACATATTAAAAGTTATCTTAAAGGTGAACCACTCCTTTAATCTCAGGTGCTGATTTCCCTGACACAAAAAAAGGTGCAGCAGAAAATTGACTGCTCTTTGACAGGCACAATAACTTACATTCAGTTTTTAATTTAATGGATAAAAAAGCTTCATGTGAAGTCAAAGTAGGTGTAAAGTACAATTTAGTTATAGTAAGAGGTAATGCAGTTTACTGGTTTCATCTTGACTTTTGCAAAATTACTATGCACAAAAAAATTTGGAAAAGTTTTATTTTTTTGTAGTTTGGTTTATATTTGTATATGCTCAAAGTAAGGTTAACGGATGAAATCTTAAATCTGTGTGCAGTACTTGCAGTTATAAAACTGGATTCAAGCAATTTGCAACATGAACTGCAGTAAAACATTCAGCCAGCATTTTGCTGCCATCTAGTGAGCCACCAATAGTTTTCTGTTTGAACCTTAGAAGTTATATATTTATAGCAGGTCATTTTTCTATAACACTCTTATAGCTAAGGTGAAAAAAATACAAACTTTCAAATAATGTATTCAATAATAAATGGTCTGCTTTTCTACAGTGTTGTTAATATTTTTGTGCACTCTGCACCGCTAGGTCTCCAGGTTTAGTTTAGTGTTTTTGTTCTAAGAACATTAGCATTGTCGTGCCATAAATACACAAGTAAAAAGTCAGGACTAAAAACTTATTTGCAGAGTTTTCAGAATTTTGTGCTCTATAATATTATAGAATTTAGTACATACATGAATCTGCTTCCCAAAAGCCACACAATTTAGGGTTCTTAAATAATAGGCAAAGGGCTTGATTCAATTCAATGCACTAAATGTATGATAAAGAAAAAATGTGTTAATAAATAATAATAACAATGCGATAATTTGCTATTGTACCTAATTCAATTCATTATGACATAGAATTTAGTGAATGCTAAAAACATTAAATTTATCAGTACTGCATTTCCATTTTTGTGGTTTTGCAGTTTCCATTTTTGACTCCGGAAACAGTTGTTATCGCTCTTATTTTTCCCCACAACTTAACACCTCCGTCTTCAATTGCATAAATACAACATATGTCAAGTTCATAACTTTTTCATTTTTTCATGTGGAAAATAACTTCCGGTTACCCTGTAAAGCTCAATGCTGCCTATGCTTTCTACCAACATCTTCTATTGGCTTATCACAACCAATCAAAGGTTATTTCTTAAACACCACACCCAGACATAGCAACGCTATTAAATGGAGTTCTGCCTTTGCACTCCATGCTGCAGATGCTTGCGTGCTTCAAGTCAAGTCAAGGTACATTTGGCCTTGCAAAACATACAACCATGTGCATTCTAACAACCCACAAGACAACCATGTTCACTTAACTGTGTATAAAAACAACTTCAGCCTCACATTTAATTAAAAGACTTTTAAAAATGTAAACTTGAACTGTAAACCATATCCTCTATATCATCTTATAGGGTACTCCAACATCAGCTGAAAATGACCTTCACCAGTCTTCCAATCTTCTGTGTTTTGGTATTTCAAAATGAGATTTAATGTTTAAGTACCAAAATAACCCAATTATATTTGTAATATTCATCATCTCCAACATTTCAAACAAACATATATTTATTTATTTACAACCATTTACTGGCCGTGTATAATTATTCACTTTTTTCTAGTGTAAATATAATTAGTTCTCTTCTGAATGTGTATTTAAAGGGTTAAATCACCCTGTTTGATGAAAAATGTGTATGATTATTTCAACATGTTTACAGAATTGTACACCATCCTACATCACATAATTTTGTGGTATCAGGTTTGATTTGTTTATTTTTCTAAATAGTTATGGTTTGTGTCCATTTGTGTCCATTTCCAGTCTGCCATTATAAACCCGGGCTGCTAGGATCACATACTGTAACAACTGGATAGGTGTTGTAAAGAAAAGCTAGTAGCTATGATGAAACACACAAATATAGTGAACTAACAAAAAATGAAGCTGAGAATTATCACCATGCTATGTTTATTTTGAAACAATCAGTTACATTGAATTATCTCTGTGTAGCCAATGCCATTATTTGATGTTAAAGTCACAGTATCTATAAGTGTATAAGGGCATAAAAATATTTTTTTCCCCCTTAAATGAAAATGTGTCTTGAAAATAAAGTATAATGGACCATAGCACAGTCCACAGTGGCCCTGATGAGGCAAACGCACATGATGATGTAGGTGAAAACGAAATCAGGTTATCTACCACCTCCAGGCATGGCTCATGTAGTTCTGTTAGAGGAATCCAGTGGAATCCAGTGGATGATGACGATAGTCAACGATGCCACAGGTTTAGCTCTGAAGAAAATTTTGCTTGCATCACAACTCTCACTAAGTTTTCAGTTAAAAACACAGAACAGAAATGGTTGTCATTTAAAATGATATTAAATCATTACTGTTCTCAATTTATTCCCTTAAGGAGTAAATGTAGAAGCTCTAAGAATCATCCTATGTGGCTTAATACAGAAGTAAAGAAGTTAATAGGAAAGAAGAGAAAGGCAATTAAAAACTACAAATCTGTTGGGACAGAAGCTGCATTTAACGAATATAAACACTTTAATAAATGTTGTAAATTAGCAATCCAGAAGGCAAAGAAAGGAAATGAAGAGCTAATTGCGATGGAGGTGAAAACTAACCCTAAAAAGTTTTTTAAATATATTAATAGTAAAAAGATCCAGGTTGAGAATGTTGCTCCATTAAATAATGGTACCAGTATGGTTGTAAAGGATAAAGAAAAGGCAAATGTGTTAAATCAGTTCTTTTCTACAGTGTATACAATAGAGGAGTATGAGTTCCCATGCTCACTTTATAGCTGCTGTCTCAGCTCAATCTAGTCAGTGGCTGACTCAGCATATGATTCATAAAGCTTTAATAAAAATTTATGTAAACAAGGCTCCAGGGCCTGATGGCATACACCCCCGGGTTCTAAGAGCTTAGTTCAGTTTTAGACCAGCCCCTATTTCTGATTTTCTCAGCTTCACTTACATCTGGTATGGTGCCTTTGGATTGGATGTTATTCCAATATTTAAAAAGGGATTACGATCTCAGCCTGGAAATTATAGGCCAGTAAATTTGACATCTGTGGTGGGCAAATTATTTGAAGGCTTATTAAGGGATCACATTCAAAATTTTCTCCTAGTGAATGGCATTATGAGCAGCAATCAGCATGGCTTTATGAAGGATAGGTCATGTCGGACAAATTTGATTGCTTTTTATGATGAGGTAGGTAAGATGCTGGACAGTCGGGAGGCAGTAGATTATCTATTTGGATTTTGCCAAAGCGTTTGATACCATGCCCCACAAACGGCTGCTTTCTAAACTAAGGTCTGTTGGGCTTAATGAAGTCGTTTGCACAGGAAACTGGCTACAGGATCGGGTACAGAGGGTGGTTGTTAATGGTACATTCTCTTATTGGAGTAAGGTTCTTAGTGGGGTCCCCCAGGGCTCGGTATTAGGTCCACTTTTATTTAAATTTTTATTTTATTTAAATTGTTCATTAATGACTTAGGGGAGGGTGTTGTAAGTTGCAGATGACACAAAACTATCCAGCCCAATTAATTCCATTCAGGATGTGACATCCTTGCAACACGATCTTTAAGTGGCAAATGAGATTCAATGTTGATAAATGTAAAGTTATATACCTGGGATGTAAAAATATACAAGCCACTTCTACCCTTAATGGGACTGCACTAGGCAAATCCATTATGGGAAAGGACCTTGGAGTCCTTGTAGATGATAAACTTGGCTGTAGCAAGCAATGCCAGTCAGCAGCATCAAGGGCTAATAAGAACTTGAGCTGTATTAAAAGGGGCATAGAGTCACGGGAGGAGGGGGTCATTCTTCCACTGTATAGAGCACTTGTAAGGCCCCATCTAGAACATGCTGTACAGTTTTAGTCTCTATCACTCAAACAGGACATTATTGTATTAGAGAGGGTACAGAGAAGGGCAACTAAACTGTTGAAAGGTATTGAAAATCTTAGCTATGAGTAAAGATTGGCCAAATTGGGGATGTTCATGCTGGAGAAGAGGCACTTAAGGGGAGATATGATAACTATGTATAAATATATAAGGGGATCATATAATAATCTCTCTAATGCTTTATTTACCAGTAGGTCATTCCAGCTGACACAAGGTCACCCATTCGAATTAGAAGGAAGGGGTTTTTTACAGTGAGAGCTGTGAAGATGTGGAATTCTCTCTCTGAATCAGTTGTACAGGCTGATACATTAGATAACTTTAATAAGGGGTTGGATAGCTTTTTCGCAAGTGAGGGAATACAGGGTTATGGGAGATAGCTCATAGTGCAAGTTGATCCAGGGACTAGTCCGATTGCCATTTTGGAATCAGGAAGGAATTTTTTCTCCCTCTGAGGCAAATTGGTGAGGCTTCAGATGGGGTTTTTTTTTTGCCTTCCTCTGGATCAACTGGCAGTTAGGCAGATTTAAAAAAAAAAAAGAACTTGATGGATGTGTGCCTTTTTTCAACCTTACTTACTATGTTACTATGAAATATATGATAATCTGTTTGGAACTGGTAAGGTCTGTACATATTATTCACAAAATTAGCCTGCTAGAATTAAATCACAGCATCTGTCAACAGCATCAAAAAAAGGTTTAATGACTGCAAAAGAAAAGTCAAGCAAAAATGTTGGAAGACATTTGGCTTCAGGCAAAAAAACTGGAGGAGGCCCATTTCAGTCTATACACTGCTCTCCGCTGCTCTAACCAAAATTAGAAAAAAATTGTCTCTGCCAAAATATTTATGGACCTAACTGTATATTGGTTAATGCGGTAAGTGTTCAGTGCAATTAATTGCATATTGGGCACATGAAAAGATCACACGGGGAAATGTACCATATAGCATTGAATTGACCCTAGCCCAAAGTTTGGTCAAGTTCTAGTAACCCATAGCAACCAATAAGCAGTTAGACATTTTATCATAAGTTTGAACCCTAACCACCTCCCTGCCCCCTGTCACGCCTCTGTCACACCTCTCTGAGCTATCATTGCTTACTATGGAAGCTATGTAGGTGATTGCATAAGTTACATAAATTGCATATGTTTAGGGACCTAGTGATCTTACTGTGGGGCTCATTAACTAGTCATTCCACTAATGAAAAGTTCATGTCAGAGATAGCTCATTTAATTCAGCAAATACATCTCATTATAAAAATCTTATGTTACTCTGTATTAAGTAGTTTATATAAATAGTTCAAAATAAATGTGCTAATAAAGAGACGCCGGCGCCGTTTCACGAAATTTTTTTCGCAAATTCGCCCATCACTACTCGTTGCTCCAGCTTCTGACATCTCTTTTGAGAAGATGTTAGGGTCGTTGCCAGCTGCTAATAGAGGAAGAGGCAAGAAAAGTTTTGGTTTCTAGCGCTTGATTAGAGCAATTAAAGCGACAGAAGCAGTGAAAAAAGCAAAAAAGTGGGAGAGCCGCATCTGAAACCAAATTAAAAGGTGGGAAAAATACCAAAAAAAAAGTAAATTTTTCAATTGCCAAATTCACTAAGTCAGCGTATACTGTATGTTGAGTTATAGACATGTTGACCTTGAGGGAGGTGGTGCAGACCTAGGGTTGCCACCTGTCCAGTTTTGAACTGGACAGTCATGTTTTTACATGTGCGGTTGGGAAATGTCTGCCGGTTTTCAAAAGTCTGAAACCAGGGCAAGCCTGGCCAACCCCTCCACATCACTGGCCTTACGTTATCAACCCCGCCTCTGATATCACTAATGCCACCCCTGTCTGGATTCAAAGGAATGAAAAAGTGGCAACCCTATACAGACCACTACCATTATGGTATGATGGGGTACATCTATCAGAAATTGTCCTGGACATATTTAATATAGGCCTACAAACAGCATTGGAAAGAGGTAACAGAGGCGTCATATTTAATTAATTAATTAAAGTTATTTTGAGTTTGATTGGAAATATAGATTGTGTATATACAAATAAATACAAGCTCTGGCCTTTGCACAACCTCACTTATTGTCTAAGTTGCAATAGTCCCTTACCTGGTTAACATGAATATTGCAAATTACCAACCCCATGCTTGAGAAGTAAAATATTAGGGTCTCTATGAAGTTCTTACGGTATTGCCCAGAAACACAGAGGACCACTTGTGTTGATTACTACTACTTCTGTGATAATAGGGATCAGTAGTCATTTATGTCAGATTAGTGCCATTACTTTAATAGATAGGTATAGCGGCAAAATAGCATGTATGACATAAGCCCCTTGGTACTGTAGATATTATCATATTGTGAGAACTAAAAGATGACCAATTTAACATTTTCAGCATAAATATGCTGATTTTTATTGGGCAAATAAGCTATTTTACAGCATTAGCTTGAATTTAATTGTGATCTAGACAGTAATTTATTTTTTATTCTCTGTTTTACACACTCCAAATTCAGTCGCTTTAGTTGCTGTACAAAGGTTGAATTAAGGATAAAACAATACTAAGAACAAGTGATGCAACAAGCATGATGCACTGACATTAAAAGTTTATAGTGTTATTTTCTGTTCCATTCGGCACTAAAGTGAGGGTATGTTTTTTTTTTTACATCGTATTTTATAGGCTGTAGTAAACAAGCCAGAATGTATAAATGTCCCTTTGGCATATACTTTTTGTCAAACCTGTGCTGTTGTTTTTCCCCACTCCCAATGTTTTCCTTTTTAACACATTAATCTTATAATAGGAGTCCACTGGGAATGCTTATGCAAATGTAAGGATTACTTAAATGAATGCCTTAAATTCTCTAAATAAATTAAATACCTGTATAACAAATTTCTGCATGTACCTTACAAACATGGACATTATGGAAATTATAATTATTGCATATTCTTTTCTACTCTAAAATGTCATTTGTAGGCACTACATAACTAATTCTTTATTAGCTGTTGCACGAATTTACAGGTCAACTGTGTGTTAGTATACCATGCATGATCCATTTGCTGGCTGCAGAATAGGAAATGAAAATAATAAGAAAAAAATTAATCTAGAAGGTCTGTATACTAGTGATGGGCAAATTTATTAATTTGCGTGATTCGTCCCCGGCGAATAATTTGAGAAACGGCAGCAAAAATTAGTTTTTTCGCTGTCTCGGCGAAGCGCAAATTCGCCCATCACTACTGTACAGACAGCCCTGCAACTTGAATTTATTAGGGGTAGCTCTGATTTTCCTAATGAAATGGTAACCCTGGAACAGGATTACTCAGTAGTAGTGTTAAAAAAAAAAGCTAAGCAAAGCCAATGGAGTCTAATTTAGAGTTCGTTACAGTGAAGGAAGACAATGAACAAATACTGTAGATAATGTTTTTAGAAATAAAGTAAAAGGACATGACGTTTGAGGTAAAACTAGAAAGTTAGATTAAAAGAGAAGGAATGTTTAGAGTGCCAAATGTTATGCGCACCGCACACCAACTTTATAACCTGGGACACTTTTATATCGGGGGGGGGGGGCAGCTGGTTGATGAGAACAGAGAAAAAGCAGAGATTCTGAACTGTTATTTTTCATCTGTCTACACAAATGAGGAACCAGTTAATGAAGGTTTCCTTCTTAATAGTCTCAATTCTAGTAATACAACTAATTATTCATGGTTCAAGCAAAAGGAAATTCAAACAAATAGAACATATTAAGATAAACAAAGGTCCAGGATCAGATGGTATTCATCCAAAGGTTACTAAGGAAGCTTAGCTTTGCAAAGGGGTATCAAGGGATACATGACTTTATTGAAAATAATACTACTGTGAGTTTGTGCTAGAATAGTTTTATGCGTAATGGATCTTGCCAGACTAATTTAGTTTCTTTTTATGAGAAGGTGAGCAGGAACCACTATTCTGGGATGGCAGTGGATGTGATCTACTTAGACTTTGCTAAAACATTTGATACAGTTCGACAGAGAAGGTTACTTGTTGCCCTGGAACATAGTATTTGTACCTGATAGAGAACTGACTAAAAGATAGACTACAAACAGTTGTGGTAAATGGAACATTTTCTAATCAAACCAGTGTTGTTAGTGGAGTACGGCAGGGCTCTGTACTGGAGGTGTGCATTAAAAGTGCTTTTTCTATTTTTGCTGATGATAATAAATTGTGCAGAACTATAGATTTAACTATGTAAATATGTAACTATGTAAGTATATACCAGCTCGTTTATTGTCTCCACAATCCAACTTTGTATATAATGGCAAATAAAGTGCACCTGTTAAACCAGATATAAAGTGAAACAAGTTCACATTTTTCTCTTTACACATCTGTATCTGGACTCATATTTGGAAAAAATATATTGATTTTGAGCATTTGCACTATTATTTTGAAACAAAAAATGGCATTAAAGCAGGATACCTTTGAAACAAATTGATGTACAATGTATAAGTCTCTAAGCACAAGTGCAAATTATGTTATTTTTCCCCCATAGTTTTTGAGATATTAATTTTTTTTTCTGCGTTTCATTTCTGCTGGATGCAGCCAGAAAAAAATAAAATTAAAGAAAAAGATATTTCTTGTGATTTTGCCCTGCTGCTCCAGTTTTTTAATGTTAGTCTTGTCAGTTCTAAGCAAAGCAACCCCAATAACTTGATTTTCTACTAACTGTGCATAGCTGGCCAAAATGAAGAGCAGGTGGCACTGTTGTTTTAAATTCATTATAATTGTAATGGAAAAAGTTGCTGAAGAAAAGCTAGAAAACAAAAAAATGAATGCAAATTGCAATGTGCTCTGAATAGTACTCTGAGTAATATAACATTAACTATGTTTACTATATGTACTATATTTACCATATAATCACTACAGATTAACTGTATTTCAAGACAATTCCTTGGAACATGCATTCACATTTCATGAAAACTATTTAAATTCATAAAGACCTTGCAGTTTTGTGAAAAGAACATTGAAAAACATTGACATAAAAATGAGCAAGAGATATGAGGAAGGTTTGAAGAAAGCCAAAGGATGCTTCAACCAACAACAACATGGTGGCAAATACTTGATGATATTAGTCATCTCAAGGGAGTTATTAGAGCCAAGGCATATGACACCTATTATGGAATTCAATAATGCCTTTAGTGCAAACTCTGTTCTCCCATGATGTTCTCATATTCCAAGATGATAATGTGATAATATTCCTATATACACTCTAAACACAATCAAGATGTTTGAAAAGAAATGACCAAGTATATACTTACTAAGATTGCACTATTTACCACATCAGACACAAGCTAGATTACAATAGCAGGATTATTATGATTTTGGAATCTTTTATTTGAATTCATGCTGTACAGTGATCAGACAACTACATGCTGAATGTAGATAATATAAGCTAGAATGAAAAAGAAGCACTTTAGATCTCAGTATTACTGACCAGAAATACCTTATTAATAAATATACAGATGAAGCCATGACTGCAGTAATGGATGCTGTTGGATCTTTTAGAATGGCCTCTTTGTCAGGGAGCCGGGAGCTCCCTCCAGGGAGGTAGTCTGGATCAAGGAGGAAGCCCTCTTGAGGGAGCAAGGTCGCGGTATCCAAAGGGTTAAGCAGAATCAGTAGTAGTGGTCACAGGCAGGAGTTAACAAGGGCAGGCAGATCAGATGCAAATATCAAGAGTTCAGGCAGGGGGTCAGAACCAAGGTAGGAGCTAGAAACAGACTGGGAGCAGGATTCAGGCTGGAAGCTGGAAACAGGCTGGAAACAGGCTGGAATAAGGCTGGAATCAGGAATCAGGAAATACAAACAGGAACCCAGGATTAATGGCAGCAAATCCTATTCTTGGGCGCCGTCACAGTGTTTTGGGCGCCCTTTTATGATGAGATCCCGGCACCAGTGATGACATCATCATACATCAGCATGGGCGCCGCCATCTTGGATCTTCACTGTGACCGCTGGGAATGTAAACAGCGCCGTCGGACACTTCTGGGTCGGGTACGTCTGGCAGTCCTGACACTCTTGTGGGTTCATTTGATTTATATGCAAAAAGGGTTGTATTTGACATTGCCAGCACTTAAGACTTCACAAAAATATTTTACAGTATAAAGACTTTATTTTATGTTAAAAATTAAACTTTAGGGAAAGGATTCAGAGAAAATAAAACTGCTGTAAAAATAAGAAACAGGCTTAGGGGAAGGTAAAATAGCTCCATTGTTCTCTTGTTAAGTAATATTTTAAAATCTCTGTAATATCAAATGAGTTGATAGACGACACAATGGTCATTCCTACTGCAACCTTGTGCTTAGATATTATTGTGGGGAAATCATATTCCTGTATATGATATTGCACTTCGCATTATGTATAAATATTTTCCTTCAAGGCGTCATCTTGCAATGCTTAATACTTCTGCAGCTTTATTATCTGGAAAGGAGAAATCATTTTAGTAAGAGTATATTTAAATTGTTACTGACTTTTTTTAATCTTTAATATTAATTGTATAATCTCATTTCTCTTTCGTGAATTCAAAAAACATTTTAGTGATCAATCTACAGTGTTGATTTGCAGGAATTCTGTGGTGGCTCAACAAAATTCCAGGCAACCCTTATTGCTTGTAGTTTTGCTTAGAATGTTATATGGTACAGCTAAGTATGCTGTGGGCACTTTGAGATGCTCCTCTGTCTATTCTTCAAGTCATGAAGAAGCTGCTGGTCAGTTGGCTGCAGAGTGCATTAAACACGCAAGGTATCCTGTGTGCCTTTGAATTTCTTTCTATGGAGCATCACACATGAGGCGGACAAAACTCTACCTTAGTGCACCAGGTATCTTTACCTTATTTGAAGTCTTCATTTATAATTGTTTTAATTATTTGCTATCTGCTTCTGCCCTAGATTTGAAACCCTATGTACAAAAATCCTATGGTATTCTATGTACATGGGCACTAAGGGGTACTCAATTAACCCCTTGATGTCCTTACACTGAGTAATGATATATTTATGCTTGCTTAATCATAAATAAATGGTTTATGATAATGGCAGTGGTTGCCATACTGGGTCCATGCTTGCTGTTGAAAAATAAGCAGACTTGTATCTTAAACTGTAAAATCTAAATTAATCTGCAAAATATAATCATTATAGACTAGCTGATGTAACCTGGAAAGGCTTTAAGGAAATTAGACCATGTAAATGGGGTCAGCAACCTTGTAAAAACCCCGGCGTGTACTACATCTTCTTTGCAAACATGTGCTGCTGAGTAGTGTTGCAATACTATGGAATGGTGCAATCTCATTGGTCAGATGGGAAGGTGTGGGATGTTGGAGTATATAGATGCCAAGTTGAAGCAAAACACCTTTGATTGCCCCTAGGTGGATATTTGTTCTACAGTTTTGAAACCCCTAGGTGAACGTTTTATGTATAGTCCTCAGATACTAAAAAACGGTGCAGTCTCAATGGTTACATGGTCAGACTTGTGATTTTGGAGTAAACAGATGGCAGACTAAAGCTCAACGCCTTTGGAAACCCCTAGTTACATTTTTGTCCTTTTGTCCTTTGCCAAAGTGTGCTGCTATGGAATGGAGAAATCTCATTGGTCTAATGTGTAAATAGATGACTGAAGATATGGATTGATTACAACATTTGATATCACTTTCTAGTAAGCACATATTTAACAAATTACATATACCTTTACAAATTAGTAATGAGCTTTGCATATTCTGGTGCCAAGAAATTGGCAAATTGGTAGGGTAATGAGGAATAAGCAATGAATCCATTGCAAATCACAATACTATTGTCAGCAACTATGTCAGCATAGTTTTTGTTCAATATCTTGCATACTAATCTAATTGCCTACAGTAAGTAGGGGAGCAGGAACCTAGGCGCTGGAATGGCAGTGAAGGAGATCTATTTTGCTAAAGCATTTGATATAGTTTCACACAGAAGCTTACCCATTAAATAAAGGAATATTGGCCTGGACCATAATACAGGTATGGGACCTGTTATCCAGAACCCTCAGGACCTAATTTGGATCTACATGCCTTAAATCTACTAGAAAATTATTTAAACATGAAATAAACCAGGCTGGTTTTGCATCCAATAAGGATTAATTATATCTTAGTTTGGATCAAGTACAAGGTATTGTTCTATTATTACAGAAACAATGGAAATCATTTTTTAAAATTTGGATTATTTGGATAGAATAGAGGCTATGGGAGACAACCTTTCCATAATTCGGAGCTTTCTGGATAACAGGTTTCTAGATAAAGTGTCCCATACCTGTATATGTCATTGGATAGAGAACTAGCTGAAGGATAGTGTATGATAAATATTTTCTAATAGGATTAGTGTTGTTAGTGAAGTACTACAGGGGACTGTGTGTGGTGCTTTACTTGTTGTAATAACCTGGAGGTGGGCATTAAAAATACTGTATAATGTTTTTGAACTTGCCACAGGCCATCACTGTCCTTTAGCAGTTAGCATCTATGTCTCTAAAGATGCAAGGCAGGTTTGCTTGACAATATTTAGCCGTTAAGCTTAAATACAATTATGAATAGATAGAATAGTAAATTAATAATGTACAGTTTGCCCATAAGCTTATTTGTTAGAGATCTTTAGCTAAAAACAAAACTGAATGAAAAACATGCAAATAAATGGCATAAGCGATATGCACTAAGTACATTTTAGTCAGTTACCTATTGTAGGAGGCATGATTCCTGAAGGCATATGTTGTTCAGAAACTTGTTAATCTGCAAAAAAAAAAAAAAATAGTTTTTGAAAGTGTCAATTGGGATTCTAAAAGAAATGCAAATAAACATTTGGTTGGTAACTAAGTAACAAGCTTATGTGGCAAATAGACTGTAGCATGACTAAAAATGTAAATGGTTCATTTAAATGTATGCTTGAAGCTCAGCACATAAATTTCAGTCCAGATGGTATGATTTATGTGATTGGTAGTATAGCCAAGCCAAATATTGTGTCTACTATCACCTGCTGTATAAATCATAATAAATATTAATTGTGTTAATAATACCACTGATTACTACACTATACTGAAAACAACACTCCGCCACCTTGCCAGATAAGCCTCAATGACTCACCAGCAGTGACCAGGCATCTCAGTTAGTCATTTACAGCAGAATGCATTTCTCAATAGATCTGATTAAAATCACTGTAGGTCTGAAGCACAACAAAAGACAGTACAGTATGTTTAGATCATTGCTTAATTTATTTGGGAAATAATTTGTCAGAGTATTCCTTTAATATGTGGAATAAGGCATGTCATGGAAAGAAAAAGTTATATTTATTTCTTAAAGTTCAAACAGTGTTTAAGCACCTTTCCTATAAACCAAACCCACCAGAAAAGACCCCAGTGTAGCTATGGGGTTTATTTAAGACTGCAGCAGCTTTTAGGCTCAACAATCTTTAGGGAGACCCAGTGAAAGTTAATGAACTTCTGTTGGGTTTCGGGCCCGATAACTGTGTGTTTTTTCAGCAAGCGTTTTTTTAAAAAAAATGTTTGCCTGCTTTAAGCTGCCGAACATTTCTGCTCGATTGACTATCTCTTCAATTAATGAAGGCTTTATACAGTATTTTATAAATTTTTATATTTTGTTCTAGATAAACTAGTAAATAAGGATTATTTTGCATCACAGAAACACAAAACTCTTGCCTTAAATATCAACTATGTGAATCATAGGAAAAAAATGGGTACCTCTTCTAATTAACATAAAGGCACTGCACCTGTATTGATGTTTTTGCTCAGCTCTGACAAATTATTGGGTGAAGATAATGAGGCACAATTTATTAAAGTCTTATGTAATTGAGCACTATGGGATGCAAGTTTGCACCACTTAGTGCTCTTACACGCTTCACCTTAATTTGTCAGGCAGTAAGTACAAGGCTCGGCTTGCCCCAGGGCAATTGATGAGAGCGCCAGAATTGACTCGGGTGTCAAAATTTTAAAACTGCTATAGAGCCAAAATAAATCAATAGAAAGGTTTTGGTGGTCCCTCACTCCATACGTTTCAGGGTGTCCTCAACAGAATAGTGACCCCATCAAGCCACAAAAGCTTCCAAATCAACTTAAAATGAACTCTGGAGACCCACAGTAATTTCAGTGTACTTTATTTCACAAATAAAGTACATAAAGTGAAATAAAGAACACTGAAATTACCGTGGGTCTCCAGAGTTCATTTTAAGTTGATATAGAGCCAAAATACTTGCTATCTCTGCCTAAAAAACATACATTGACTTCTAGCTTGTGATCAACCTTGCTTATTGCAATCTCAAATTGGCTTGTATTTTAATATTAATGTTTGGCCTTTTGCAAGAAGTACAGTTTCTGTGCTAGATGTGTGATGCAAAACACTTACATTTAAATTAAAGCCTACCAGAGCCATATCTTCCAGGAAGCATTGTATGGGGTCTTGCTTTCATTGTGTTTCAGGTCATTAATGTAATTTATATAGTGATTCATAGAAAAAATGCTGTCTCACTATAAGTGGTGTCAAGATCCTGAACAGTCAGAGGACTGATGGGATTACAACAAAACGCATAGCCAAAAAATGTATAAAAGAATGCAAAAAAAATATTTCAGTGTCAGACCCACCTAGACACACACTAGGGTCAGTTGACCAGAAGCGAGTATTTGTGTCATTTTTTGCAAAGTATGAAGCTATAGAGGAAGTTGACCCTGTGGTTGGTGGAGTTCACAGTAGGATCTTGCTGTGAGGCCACTGGTAGGAACAGTGATATGACAAGAGTGCACCAGGTCCCCCTGCAAAAAAATCTTCAGAGGGGCCTGTCGCACTCCAAATCCAAATCCTTCCAACCCTCCTGCACACTTCCTGCCCCACCACTTCCCGCCTTGCCTCCGCCCACTCCCCATGCTGACTTGCACCACCTTCCCTTCTGCAGGTAAGAGAGTGGCTGGGAGGATTTTTTTCTTCTTACCTATAGAGGAAGTGGACCCTGCTAGGCACTGGGTACATGGAAACCTGAGGAAACCCCACAAACATTGGAAAAATATTACATAGAGTTTTATTCTATGACTCAGACTACTTGAATTGTAAGGAGGCAATGGTTGTGTCACATTTAATGGTGGACCTAAGGAAAAAAGTAGCTTTAAGCATTTGCTATGAGCAATTGCCCAGATGCAAATTATCTAAATGTAAGTAAATGAAGCTCATATTTCTGTAAAACTTATTTAAATAACACTAATAACATGGCATTACAATGACATTTTTAGGACCCAAAGGATAATTTTCCTCAGACTTCCACCATTTTTAAGAAACTGTCACTAGATGTCTCTGGGAAGATGATCCGAGTAGAAAGCTTGATAAACAATTAACTTGTTCCCTGTTGTGCTTCAGTGCTCCCACCTGCAGCCTCAGGTTCTGCTATTTCTTTTGTTACTTTGTCAACTATAAGGGTAGGGGCACACGGTGCGATTTCGCCGCGATTCTGCGCTAAGCGAGTTGTCGCTGCGTTTTTTAAGCCGAAATAGCTTTGCTAACTTTGGCGCTGGCGTCAATGCAAATCGCGGCGAAATCGCTGCGCTAATTCACACGCGGCGATTCGTTTTCTATTGTCGTCCGAAGTTGCCTCGCTGGGCGTTTCCGGGCGACAGTAGAAAAAGAATCGCCGCGTGTGAATTAGCGCAGCGATTTCGCCGCGATTTGCATTGACGCCAGCGCCAAAGTTAGCAAAGCTATTTCGGCTTAAAAAACGCAGCGACAACTCGCCCAGCGCAGAATCGCGGCGAAATCGCGCCGTGTGCCCCTAGCCTAAAGCTTTCCTTCTATCAATAGCCCAACTCAAAGTGCATTCTTTTAAAGCAATTACAAACATTTTATAGCAGTTTCAAAGCTGCAAGTTACTGAGTGGATAAACCTAAATGCATTTTTTCCCTATGCATCTGTAAATAAAAAGATAAGCTTTCCTTTGGTTCTGCAGACTGAGCATAATGGTACATTATTTTATACCATCTGTTGAGCTTTTTTCTTACTTTTCTTTGAATTATAAAAGAAACTACTTAATAACCATGAAGATTACTTTATTAACCTTGCGAATAGCTTGGTAATTGCACAAATTAGAATTTTTATATCTATTCCAAACAGCGAAGGAATGAAAAGAAAAAGATAATTAATGAACTAAGAAAATTGAGAAACATGCTAGGCAGCAGTGTGCCATCATATATCAGTAGACGACTGTGCATTACTTTAAAGTCAAATTGTATTTCCATAGTAAAGTTAGCTTTTTCAAGCACACAATGATACTGCCTAGCAACCTCTATGCATGGGGGATACTCAAGTAAAATAAAACACATCACTTGTTGTTGAAGTACAATGCTCTCCAGCAGATAACATCACTGATCTGGCAAAGACTTCCTTTGCTTATTTTTGAAAGGAGAACTAAATTTATAATCAATGTGGGCTGTCAAAATTGTAAGTACCCCCAAGTGCTTATAATCAGTTGCCTGATACGCCAGGCTGGTGTTCCTGTTAGCAGAAAACTGCACTGGCCTGGGTACTCTTGAAGAAGCTCATTACCTGCCATCTTCTTCCTCTTCTGTCTTCTTTTCTCCAGGCCTTGGCAGATGCATGTGCCAGCTTTTTGCCTCTCAGCTTTCACTTACTGCACATGTGTACATACTGAGGACCATCGCAAGTTTTAGAGTACAGGAGACCTGGTCTGGGGTATTAGGTAAGTGATTATAACCACTGGGAGTGTTTTGGCCAGAGCCAGGCCAAGTCAGCCGGGCGCCCTTGGCAACTCGGCAGACTATGTTGGCCCCTCCTCATGAACACAGAAGATCGCACTCGTCCAAGATACAGGGATTGCTGCCACAGGTTTATGCTTGCTTGCCTTTTACTTACCATCTCCCTGCAGTAAACTGGAGGAGCATTAATTAAACAGCATGTTGATGCTAGGCTTGAGCGTGCTTCCACCATCTCCTCCACTTGGCTTGTGGATAGTTTAGGAACTTTCCTGCTGAGAGCTTTGCTCAGCCTGTGACAACAAACAGATCCACATTAGTTAGAAAAGGCTTAAAAACAAAGCTGCATTCTGTATTGCCTCATTACGGATTTAAACTTACAATACATATATATATATATATATATATATATATATATATATATATATATATATATATATATATATATATATACAGTATATATACTGTACATTGCTTCAGACCTTTGTAAGTAAGTTGCTCAAAAAAAAGCATGTAAAAAATTGAAGTGGTGTGTGAAATAATTATTCCGCTGTTCTTTACACCACATAATAAATCTGGCCAATCTAGCCAGGGGCCTGTGTCTATAATATTGCCTGAGCATGACACAAATGCCTGCATGAAGATACACACATTGTCACTGTTTTTGTCTTTAATGAAGATGTCTGTATTCATACTGGGGCAATTCACCTTTTCCTTTAGGACCTCCAATCAGCTGATGGTCAATGTGTGTTTTAATGGCCTGGGAAGTAGCTGGCTGGACAGTAGTATTAAACATTTACAAATTAGGGTGAATAGTACAGGGTTTGATTAGAAAAATAAACCATAAAAAATAATAAATTTGGAGTCTCTTAGTGAATCTGTCTTTTTTGTTGTTGTTGGGGAATGTGACCCTGCCAACCATGCTCAGTTTCTGGCTGAAAAGAGACAAGCATGTAGAGAGATAGAATAAAGTTCAAGTTGTAGGCACGAGGATGTGTCTGATTTTCAGGAGGATGAAGTGTAAGGGGTTAAAATATAGAGTACATTTGTATAATGGAAATAGTTAAGCTATGCTGTAGTGCAGGGTGGTGCCAAGTCCACCTGAGAGCCTGTATAAGGCTGCACCTTGCTGGAGCACTTCCTTTTTTGGCCTGTAACATCTAGCAGCAGCAGACTGAAGTGGCCAGTCCCGTGGGAAGGTTGGTAGGGCTAGCTAGTGGATAGCAGTGGCAATAGAGCTGACTGTAGGAGTGAAAGTTAGACAGCCTGCTGTTCCAACAAGGAGTAGTTTGGGCTTGAGCCCTGTGGTAATTGTGCACCAGAGATAGGGAATAGAACATTTAGGTGTAGGCTAATGGAGAACCTATGGGAGAAGTTTGGGCATTACAAGTGAGGTTGCGGCAGAGAATTAGGGGTAAGAGTTCCTTAGCCAAAGGGGCCCCCATAAAGCTAATGCCACTCCTGCCAATGTGTCTTACGTGACAAGTTCCCTGAAGGCTTCAGAAGGGAGAACACTGTGTATGTGCATGAGTAACCAACATTGTCTGACTGTAAGTTGTTATCTTGCAAGAGGCTGCTATCTCAATAAAAGTGTTTGATTTAATCACATTTATTGTGGAAGTGGATTCTTCTGGCAGCAAAGGCCTTACATATGAACATCTTAGTGGCAGGTGCCCACTTGCCACAAGTGGCCCTGTTACAAGCACAAGGAGGCTACTAATTAAAAAATCATAAAAATGACCAACTGAAAAATTACTTAGAAACAATTCATTTAACACATAATAAAGTCTAAAGGTGAAATAAGTGAGTTTAGTACGTAGTGAAAAATATGGTTGCTTATTTCATTTTAACATTTATAAGAGAAACAGAGAAAACACTTAAGGTTAGTCTTACTTTTCCTTGAATTCTAGGAAAGGGTATTTATGGTAATCGGCACACAATTCAGTTGCCTGGCTGATATATCTATTCATTTCCTCATTGAGCTGTGATTTCTGAAAAAAAAAGAACAGACATTTCCTTTCCAGGATCTGCATACCTCCCTATATTTTCCTATGGGTCAGCCTGATGTACATTTTAATAGTGTAGAATTTTTCAGTAGCTTGTACAGAGAGATGTAAGACGATGCTGACATCGAGTATGTGTTACTCTGTAGTAAGCACAATGCTTCTGATAAATTTAAGGGTAGAGTGTAGGGATGGGCGAATTTGACCCGTTTCGTTTCGACAAAAATTCGCCGCCAGTGAAATGTAGCAGACGCCCATTAAAGATTATGGATGTCAAAAAAATTTTGTCGCGTATTTTTTCGGTGAAACGAGGCGAAAAAATTCGCCCATCCCTATTATAAATATTTACTACATGTATGGAATACCTTATTCAGAAACCTGTTATCCAAAAAGATTTGGGATGACCATCAGTCCATTTTAACCGAATAATTGAAATTTTTAAAAATGATTTCTTATATTTCTTGTACTTGATATGCAAGACTTAATAGGCTACATGAATTCATAATGGTGGCAAAGCAAACCCATTGGGTTTATTTAATTTTAAAAATATGAACTTTAGGAATGAAGATAGAAATTACAGAAAAAGAGACAGACAATAGATCATATACCTGTACTGTTATTATAAGATGATGAACTAAATTAAAATGTAATGTATTTAGGAATTATTAAATATGCATATTTATATAATTTATATATACATTTCATTGAATTTGGCAACCAGATAAAAAGGTTCATTTATGAAAACAAATGCTATAGTGCACCACTGCAATTACCCACAGAAAACAACAATATCTTTATTTTATATATCTATTGTATCTATTTATACAGTAGACTGTTGAAAGATTATTACTGATTGGTTGCTATTTACAACTGCACTTTTGCAATCTTTGCCGGAAAATTAGCAAAAACGCATTAAAGGCAATTGGCATTCTTTTTAGGGTCACTTTCTTTCACAGCAGATTTTTCCACCCACAATACATTTTGGTCTATGGGCATTTTTTTTTGTTATGACAAATGTGCAAAACACATTGGTGGTTTTGGGCATTTTGTTGTGCATTTTTTCACTGTGACATTTTTCAACACATTGGCCAAAGTATTTGCTGATGGTGAAAAGTGTCACAAATCCATTCCTGGCAAAAACATTTTTTGCTCATCACTACTACTTTAATTTGATGTATTGCTCCAAACCCAGAAAAGCCTGCAATTTTATTTTTCATTGTCATATGTACATGTTCACATACAGCCATTTCAGATTTATGTAATTTCAGAACTAGTCATCCATTTAGCTCAAAGCTGCTACAATACCTTGCTTTCCAGGCAGACGTCAGGTGTTTGGGAAAAACAACATCCATTTACAAGCTCTGCGAAGGAATCATGAAGCTTATTGATAAACAATATTGGCATTTTTGTGTTTCTGCGTGCCAGTTCAAGTATGTATCTGTGGAAGTGAAAACAATACAAAATTCACTTTTATACTTCTTAAAGGATGAGTACCTCAGGCCCACCAAAGCAATTCACACCAGGGGCCCATACAGCACTTGCTACCACAGCCAAATTTCCCCCATTATGTACACGGATGAGCAGGGATGTCTCAATAAAATATTGTGCATTGCTAACATTCAATTACCCAGATATGCCAGTAGGCTCACTGCATAAAAGGATAGATTAAAATCATTACCTCACCCAAACTTGCACAAGCAGAATGCAACACACTTTTCTTATCTTCCAGTCCTCCCATGCTGCTTGCCTCACCCTGCCTCCTGCACACAGTAGCTGAAATGTAAAGATGGCCATACATTCCACAGTGGAATGCACAACCATTATGAACTTTTTTCATCACCAGGCAATACAGTATCATGGTTGGATAGCCTTTTATCAAGCTTGATAAAAGGCTGCATGGCCTGAAAAGTTGCTGTGATGCCCTAAGCTAAAATAAAGGCTTTTTAAATAAAAAGATTTACAGTCTGGTGCTGTTCAGCAAACAAAGGTTGTCATGATATCAGTGGAAAGTGGCCACTGAGGAACGTGCACCAATTCTCTAAAGGAGAGATAATCGATGTGCTGACTGCTTTTCCAAGATTAAATAGCTGAGTAGCATAATATCAACAGATGAGTATGAATGTGGTCAGAACCCATGTTATCTCCACCAGAGAATGTTTTGTACTTCCCAGTCCTGGCACTTACAGTATGTGCCTTGAACTCAACCTACTTTATAATCTCCTGATTCTTTCCTTTCTTGCAGAGCTGATCACTTGATGGCCAGTGAAGGGTTGGTAGCTGGACAGGTTCAGCAGATGGCAACGAGTACAGGCAAAGAAGTATTTCAATAGAAGATTTTTTGCAGCATTCAGCCACTTTGGCTTCTTTTGAGGAAAACTTCTTGCAGATTTGTTGGACGTGCACTGACAGCTGCAAAATCATACATTAATAACAGTTTTAGCAATGTGCCTTTCAGATACTTTTTAAATCACTAACTTTAATCTGTAATTTACACTACAGGTACCTGTGGCTGCATAATATGCTGAATGCTGATCCCCTTTCACCCAGAAAAGCAGCCCAGCCTTCTATGCAGTTAGTTAAATCACAGTGTAGCAGCAGCTGTATTATACTGTAGCTATGGAGAAGCATTTATAGAAGCCACTAATAGCTACACCTAGTCCTATATATTCTTACCAAAGTATTTAAGGGCAAAGTAAGTCGAGAAAAAAGATGGGTTACTTTAATTGCATAGTCCTTCTTTTCATGGCTAGCATCCCCATGTCACTAGTTAGACACTCCTGTGCAACCCCTCACTTGGAATATCTATCTATGTCGGACTTCTACTCAGGGCTTCTCCTGTCATGAGAAAGTGAAAGCCTTGCCTCAAGCAGTAGTGTGTGTGCCACTTCCAATTTTAGTTTTTCCAGTTTGTTGTTTTTTCAATAGCAATAGTAGCCCACCATTTAATGTATGGCCCTAAACAAGATGACATTAATCTTGTATTCTCTTGGGTGGTTGTACCTGGTTGGTAAAGAGAATAGGAAGCAGTGCATATAGGACCATTGGCTACTAAATATGCTGCTGTTACATTACATTGGCCTAAGACAATGGTAAGGGTCTTAGTAAAAAGGTGTATTTTAATATGAGTGTATTTTTAAAGATATAGTAGAATTTAAACCGACTTAAAGGAATTGTTCCGCATAAAAATAAAAACTGTTTAAACAGATAGGCTGTGCAAAATAAAAAATGTTTTCAATATAGTTAGTTAGCCAAAAATTTTATGTTTAAAAGCTGGAGTGACTAGATGTCTAACATAATAGCCAGAATACTACTTCCTGCTTTGCAGCTCTCTTGGTTTTCACTGATCTGTTACCAGGCAGTAACCAATCATTAGTGATAGGTGAATCTCTCCCGTTTCACCGAAAAATCATGAAATCGGAAACTTCACGAAAAAATCGTGAAATTTGGCCGTTTTCACGAAAAATTTGAGCAATTCGTACGTTTTCACGAAAAAATCTAGCAATTTCAATGTTTTCAAAAAAAATCTTGAAAATCGGAAAGTGGCGCCGGTGAATTTTCGCGGGAGATTCGTGAATGTATTCGCCGGCTGCGAAACGCGGGAATTCGTTGTTATTTTGTGCCAGGCAAATTTTTTTGCCCATCACTACCAATCATTGACTAAACTGGAGGACACATGGGTCATAACTGTTTGTATTTGAATCTGAGCTGCATGCTAAGGATCAATTGCAAATTCACTGAACAGTTATGTCCCATGTGGCCCCCCTTAAAGTCGCTGACTAACTCAGAGTTAGTAAACTACAAAGTAGGAAGTTCTGTTCTGTTATGTTAGACATCCAGTCACTCCAGCCTTGATATTGATATTCTAAGAGACTTTGAAGTTGGTATGTATAGGATATTATCTGGATGTGAAGGTAAGTCATAAAAAGTAACAATAACAATAAAATTGTGACTTCACAGAGCAATAGTGTTTTGGCTGCTCTTGTGACTTCACAGAGCGATAGTGTTTTGGCTGTTGGGGCCAGTGACCTAATTTGAAAGCTAAATATGTAGACCAATTGAAACATTGCTAAGAATAGGACACCTATTTAAAGTATCTGGTATGGGATACTTGCTGACCAACAATTTATCATAGCAAATGGCCATGAAGAAAACAGTAGAAAATTGCACCTCATTCTCCATGCAGTCATCAGTTAAGGTATTGCAGCACTTAGCAAGGATCTTTCCACACTGTTCAACCAAAGGCATCACCTCTTTCAGCTCTGCTGATGGTATTTTTTGGCTTAATCTTATTGATGCACTAAGAAGAAAAATATTCACAAGCAAGGCATGATATAAACACCAAAAAAAACTCAACAAAGTAGAGATCAGTTAAAACTAGGGATGCACCAAATCCCAAATTTGGTTTGGAATTCAGCCAAATCCTTGGTCCTGGATTCAGTTTGGCATTTTTTGGTGGATTCAGTATTTGGCTGAATCCTAAAATTTTGGATTCTTTGTATTCCTTGTTAAATCTTTTAAAATGGCAAATAAATAAATGAAAATATAAGCATATCCTTTTACCCAATTTTAAAATTTTCCTCTCCGTAACTGTTATAGCGTCCACACAGTCTATTAGACATCACGGTCAGTAAGTGAACTGGTCTGATCTGAAGTCTCTAAATGTGAGAAACAAGTTTAAATATTAAAAGCATGCAGACAAGACAACTATAGCAGGTCAACTATAAGAGCAAATTCCATATAAAGTGATACATACAGTAGGCATGCTAAAGAACCATTAACAAACAGTGAAGCCCTAATGTACTGTATCTGCTGGCCTTCTGTTTCTGAATGTACATAGTGTATACTGTAAACTGAATTTATGCTATACTTTTCTGATATGGAGATTTTGATGTTCCAAACAGACATATTTTCTTGCTCAATGGTTGTTTGCCAGATCTCTAAAACTAGTTCTAACTATCTGCACTTCCACTATCCAGTTGTGCTGACCTGTTCTGCTCCTACTGCCTTTGACACTTTCCTCCTCTCCCTGGACAAGATGTCTAAGGAATGCCTAGGCAATGGCCTGTTAATGGGTTTAATCATCCTGCACTGTCATAGTTTGACCCCCTCTAGAAAATTCTCCATCATCTTGCATTGATGTCTTAAAAAGGATGCTATGACAGATATCATAACTGGTGCCTTAAAGGAGAACTAAAGCCCCGTAGATACAAAAGCCACCTTCCACTTGCCTCCATCACCCTCCCCCATCTCTTCCTTCCTGTACAGTCTATTATGTAAAAAAGTGCCTCTGTTTGAAAACCTGAGCTAAAAACGCAGAGTAGCACAGCGGAGTTCCCAGACTCCATCTTCTGTCTCTTTGGTGACCCGGACCATGCAGGCGCATGCGCAGTTGAAGTGGATTCCTGAATAGCTTCAATTGCACATGAGCCTGCACGGTGTGTGTTAACGCTGAGTCACTTAGGGGGGTTATGTATCAAAATCTGAAATGTCATAATTTTCTGGAAACTACTCCGACCAAATCCGCATGGACTTTCCCCCCTATTTATCATAATTTTTACAAATCTTTCTTGTGCGGAAAAAGTCACAATGAAATATTAGAAAAAATTGTACAAGAAAAGAATTGTACAATTTTTTAGGATTTTGCACCTGAAACCTATAATTTTTCTGTAAAATCAACTGAAAGCTATGTTTTTTCAGAAACCCAGCAAAACAACATCTTGTCATTGACTTTTACTGTACATGTTCTCGGCAGGTCTGAGTTGGAGTACTTTTTTTTCTCTCTTAATAAATGGTATTCTCTCTTCATGCAGCATTTGGGTGTCAGATATTCATTGACAGTTACATCCAATAAATCTTATAGGGGGCTTCCTTTCCTAGCAAATGTATTAGAGCTCACTCTACAAATCCAACAAAATAACTGCCTTTTGCACAAATCCTGTATGTAGAGAGACAGGATTTCTGGTGATTTTAATAGAGTGAGCTCTAGTATATCTTCTAGGCAAAATGAGCCCCCAATAATATATATTGGATCTAACTGTCAATGAATATCCGAAACCCATATCCTGCATGAAGACAGAATGAAGAGAAACAGATGCTGAGAGAGGAATAGTGAAGATAAACTTGATTATTTCAGAAAAAGTACAGAATTTTTAATTGATTGTATTTAGAAAGCACTATGATGAAGCTTACATTAAATATAAATTTTCGCGATAGTTCCCCTTTAATAAATAACCCCTAATAATTTAGTAATGGACAGAAGATGGTGTCTGGGTACACCTGTTGTGCTGCTCTGTATTTTTAGCTCAGTTTTTTTTGGATAATGCATCTCTTACCTGTATACCGTTAATTATGCATGACATAAGATGAACATAGAATATACTACAGTCATTTATAATTTTCTTTTCCATGTTGCTGTGGTACGAACCAACACAAATTTGCCCTGTTGATACTGATTTTCATAAGTACTTAGGTTCTGATTCATACTTGACCCAGGCAGCATTAAGGTCTTACCCTTTCAGCTCATCCCCATATAACATAGTGTTTGCAATAATGACAACTGGAGCCCAGAATGGAGTTTAAAGGTCACAGCTTTATTAATCAAATTAACATAAACATGTAACTGTAACATAACATCAACCACATGGGAATGATTACCTAACCAGTTACTCCACTAAGTGAATGGGCCACCACAATGCCGGCCACCCAAATGCTCTGCAAGTAGTAGCGAATGGCTTCACTCAGCCTTACCTCCCAGGCACCTTACCCTGAGGCACCAATACATTCAACAGATAGGGGACTACAGCTCCATTAACACACTCTGGCAAGCATCCCGCCCTCCCGCGAAAGAGTGTGGAATTCTGGTTGTGGGTAAGTTGGTAAGGATGCTGCTATGGCAGCGGGGTGAGCGGGGGGCATTGCAAAAACTATGTTCATTGGTTCCATCCTGATTTCATCGACTATAGTAAACTATGTTCATTGGTTCTTGATTATATTGACCACAGTGTTTGATTGTAATAAAGAAATAAACAGAATACACTTTTTGGTGGGACATCTACAAATCACAAATCCAAAAAGGGGAGGGGCATGGCAGGGATCACTCCAGCTTCTAGAACTACATTTGGTCTTTGACTTCAGGCTGGAAAGGGTGCCCATTGCATGGGCTGTTCATGGGACAAAAGCATGCTGCACAGTGATACCTTTAATGAGTTCTTTAATGCCAGTGCAGACATTGCCTTCATAAACTCAAAACTTTTATTGCCATACTAACTTCATTTATTAGGTTCTACAATGGTCATGTTACTTTTTACCTTTTTAAAGTATAAGCAGGCAGTAGGGATTTAGGATAGATGTTTAGGATTAACATAGAGCTGCTGTGCAAAAGATATTTGTGTGCACAGTTTTAGATTTTTTTTCCAGACTAATATATTTAATAATGTGCTTATGTTCCTATAAGAAAACTTAATTGTATCAACTATATTGGTACCGGCCCAAAATCTTATAGCATATTATTGCAGTACATAGGATCAAATGTAAGTGTACAGACCTGTTTCAGAAAGCATTGTGTTTGTCTTGGTTTAGTGCAGCATTCTATTATCATCTTTAAATATTTTTCAGTGGAATTTACCACCACAAGGAAAGGAGTTTGAGCATAATTGCTAGAGTAATCATAGAGAAATCTACAAAAACAGAAAAATATTTGCATTAATAAAATCTGTAATTATATTCTGATTATCTGATTATGTACCTCTCGTAAGCCTTGAGGGATATAGATATTCATCTGAAAAAATTGTTTCAGATGAGAAGAATATGCTGTACATTTTGTAATCTATTTGTAAGGCACCAGCACCTTTTGTAATTGTTTTACTGTACTTTGTGTGCATAACCAATTTTAACTGATGGCACATGTTTTAAGAAGCCCATTTATGAAATTGTGGTTTTTAGAGGTTTTAGATACCATGCCATGTAATTTATTAAAAGATTTAAATCTCAAAAGCACAAAGGGGGAAAAAAACGCAATGTGCAAGAAGATATGAAAACCTTGAAAATGTTAGTATTGAAAAATTACTAGCAAAAGAAATCAGACCACCACTAAAAGTCTGGTCAGGTAGTACTAGAGGCTACTGCAAACCAAAAAATAATAAAATTATTTTTTGTATGACCAAAGTTTCTGAGATTTTTCCTTGTTTTCTGACCCAACAGTCCTCGTTTCCTTGAGTGAAAAAGCAGGAATCCAAAGTTCAAATAGGTCATATGAGGACCATATGAGGTTGTGGAACTACAACTCTAAGTAAATACTACACTAGATTATCTATTTTCCCTTTTTTTATTTTATTTTTTCCCCTGAGCTTTTATTAGCGCTGACCTATTTGAACTTTGGATTCCTAGTACTTACTATAGGCTAACATTATGGTAAAAAAATACCAGTCCCTGGTATAACTGGAATCAACAGTTCAACATGTGCAATGTTTCACAGTGATAAAATAAAAAAAAAACAAGATGACTGGAAACCCTCAGTTGTTATTCTTATCAGAAGAGATGTATGTGTTTATGGTGGACGTAGTGTCATGTCCTTGAATGCAAGGATGGTACACCCAAGCTCAGGTATAGTAGTTGCAATCAGCTTACAGATGTCCAGTGTGTCACCTTCCCAGTGTTGCCACATAGCACATCCAAAAACATTAATGGAGTAGAATATTAATTCTGTACTTGCCTGGATGAAAACACTTGAGCGTTTTCTTTGAAAGATTCACACAACTTTTCATTGGATGGTTCAGTGTATGTTGGAAACTCTTTTGGAGGCTGCTTCAGATCTGCTAAGCACAGCTTTCTCTCTAAACCTTTGTGAACACAACATCGTTCAACACCAGGATGTTTTGGAAATGGAGACTTTGGGTCACAAGACTGAGCAGACAAAGCATTTGCCTTTATAGAAAAAAAAAATATATATCTAACAAATTGGTTACAGCATTATAACCAAATACAATTCGAACTTTAGTTCCCTTGGTCAGTGAGTCACTGGGATTCAGGTTTGTACAAAAGGGAATCTATAAGCTATGTGAGAACCCTTAACACTGATAGGGTATAGTATGGTCCAACAGATATACTGAATAATTGTCACTGAATAAATGTGGAAATTGCAGAAACCTTCCAGAGGCTTAACTGTATTACCTGTCTTTTTATACTGATTAAAGTCACATTGTAGACATTGTGTAAGTGCAATTAGTGAAGTGTTAAATATATTTATGGTTGGAAAAAAGGCCATATCCATTTTTAGACCACTAAATACTAGAAAAATATTTAGACCACTAAATAATATTATGTTAAAAGATGACAGTTAGGGACATGCAAAGTTTTTCTCCATAATAAAATGATTTATGAATTTGAAATACATTAAATTATTTTCCCTATGTATATGAAAAGGCCCAGATATACAATATGATATGAAAGATGTTTTTTTTTTTACCTAAATGAACCCATCTGTACTAAAAAAAAACAACCAAAGCCCCAGTAGGTGATTTCCAGAGCCATGGTATATCCAATATATATCACACAATTTCATATTTATTTAGGTTACTGTAAATGTCAGGGGAAAATGATAGTATTTAGTTCATACTGAAAGCTAAGTACTGTAAATGCTACATTGTAAATTAATTTATCAATATCCTAGTTCTTGCTTGTCACTGGCTTATTGACCTACCTTTGTTTGTAAAGAACAGCAGCTTCAGAGGTGTAGTAATGGAAAAGTTATGTTTTAGATCAATAGAACAATATTTTTTGCAAGCATCAATTCAATACAATATTCTAAGCAGTAAGGTACCTTTTTGTCATAGCAATCAGCAGCAGCTTCTTTAGCACAGCAGGTTTCTGCAAGAGAGACTATTGCCGTCACTAAATGGCCTATTTCTTCAAAAGTTGCATTGGAATACTTCCTGCTGTTCATGATGAGAGCTCTAAAATGAATAAAGATTTACAACTCATGTTATTTGGAAAACAGAGCTACCATAAAAGAAGAAAACTCATCCAAAGTATTTTTCATTAACTACACAAATACAAAAGCATTACAAAAAGGGATTTTATTGACCAAGATATGTGTACAGAGGGCCTCACAGAGGTTGACCCAAATAATACTCTGACTCAAAGATGTATGGGACAAATGGTCAGATACTGTACTAGGGCTGTACATGTGTATGGCCACCTATGTGTTCTCTTTACGCTGATCACCAGAACAGCATGAAGATAAGAAATGCCACCGGCTTGCTTTCTGCTAAATGTTGGTCATTTTACACCTGTACCATTAATTATTCATCTACCTAAATTGCTGGATTGTCAGTCTAAATGACCCCCTAAATGACAGAGAATGTTCCAGATATGTGTAAAAATACTTAAAAGGAACAAAAGCCATATAGTAGTTAATGGAAGAACTGGTATGTTTTTATCTGTCTTAAACTAAACACTGAAGGGAATTAGGGGTTTTGAGTTCTGAATATATGAATCACAGGGAGAGAAGAGAAGCATAGGTTTAAGATAACGCAATCATTTTATTGGGAAGCAACACAGCAGCATGGCAAACAAACAATGAAGTCAAACAGGCTGATAAAACAACAGTTGGGTTGATTTGATACATATTTATCATAATTTATACTCTAGGCACCTTCTTCCCCACATATCACTCCCACAGAAAGCTGTTGAAAAATTCTATAGATGTTTCCTATTAAAACTACTGAGCAGGCACTTAAATAATTTTGGGCTACAGGGTAGCATTACTTGCTGCAACAATGAGAATTCTGTCTCTAATCAAAGTAGGGGGTATATTTACCAAAGAGGGAAGTTAGAGATAAGCACAGTGAAAGTTTACCCTTTGATAAATACACCTTTAAAATCCCATAGAAATGAATGGAGAGAGGCGGTATTTGACTCTAGCGGACTGTGGTGATCTCTGACTTCACTTTTTGATAAATATGTAAACCCCTAGGACTCTAAAATGACAGATCAATAGCATGGCTCTATGGGATAGATTTATCAAAGAGAGAAGTTAGAGATCTCCACAGTCCACAGAGTGAAATACCGCCTTTCTCCATTCATTTCTATGGGCTTTTTGTATAGGCATATTTATCAAAGGGTAATAGTGAAAGTTTACCATATGATAAATAAGCCTTTAAAAATTCCATAGAAATGAATGGAGAGAGGCGGTATTTCACTCTGCGGACTGTGGAGATCTCTAACTTCACTCTTTGATAAATCTACCTCAGTGGGGGGGGGACAAAATAACTTTAGTGTCTCATTTAGAAGCAATCCAAGCATGCTGTCATGTAGCATTGGCAGCAGAGGTGTCTGCCAACATTTTCCGTAGACACCAACCACCCTGCTCAATATTGCTTATCGTGGTTGGGAATAATACACAGTGTTCACTGCCTAAATCTTCAATAAGGAAAATTGAGAATTAGTGACCTCTGTGTAATTCTGATTTGACAGACAGCCTACAGGAACACCATTCACTTTCAAGTTCATATCATGGCAAGCCTTTTACTGGGGTATTTTGTATGCTGGGGAATGTCCAATAGACGTGAATAAATTTAGCAGAGCACTAGTTTGTATTTATACAATGCAAAAGATGCATACCTAAGTATTTGTGGGCCTATTTATGAAGCCTCATATTTTTCTGGTCAAGTTTTAAAGGGGAAAAACTCAATGGCTCAAGTCTTTGGTGTAGAAAGGAAGGGTTTGGGTTCCTAGAGCACTGGGCTGATTTTTCCTTGGGGTACAACCTATACAGTCGTGACGGTTTGCACCTCAATGGAAGGGGGTCCACTGTGCTAGGGGAAAGAATGGCTAAGAGGTTGGAGGAGTGTTTAAACTAGGCAAGGGGGGCGGTGAGATAAAGAATTATGGGGAAGCTAGGGTAGACGGGGCAGTGGGGTTAGTAAGGGGTCATGGGGGAGGAGTGAGGGGGGCATACAGTTTACCAGCTAAGGAGGTCCCTCTGTTACAAGGAAAACAGAATAATGCTAAATTAACATATAATTCTCCCCTAGGTAATGCAAATTTCAAAATTAAAAGTAGTAACCTACGCTGTATGCTGGCAAATGCATGGAGTTTGTCAGATAAAATGGGAGACCTAGAATTAATTGCATGCTCTCAAAATTATAATATAATTGGTATCAGTGAGACCTGGTGGGATGAAACATGTGACTGGACTGTGAATTGACACCCTTTTTAGGAGAGACAGCGGGATAAAAAAGGGTGGAGGATTGTGTTTGTATGTACAGCCTGAATTAAAGCCATAGCTGGTACTGGTGAGGGTGTAGAATCCCTCTGGGTAGAGATTTTGACTGGGCAAAAGGTTACAAAGAGAATTATCATTGGTGTATGCTATAAACCACCTCGTATAAGTGTCTAGTATAAAACCCAGCTACTCTTGCAGATACAAGTGGCTTCACAGCTGGGTCAAGTTGTTGCTATGGGTGACTTCAATTATCCAGACATTGACTGGGGTAATGGGGTTGCCAAGACAGAAAAAGCTAGTAGGTTTGTAAATATGCTGAATGAAAATTTTTTATTCTGGCTCGTTCAAGAACCTACTAGGAATAACTCACTTTTGGACATTGTAATAACTAATAATATTGAACTCATCTCTAGCATTTGTGTGGATGAGCATTTAGGGAATAGTGATCATAACATGGTCTCCTTTGAGATTCTGTTGCAGAAGCAATTCTATAAGGGAGTAACTGAAACACTAAATTTCAGATGTGCAAACTTTGACAGTATAAGGGCATCTCTGCAACATATTAAGTGGGAAATGTTTTTCACAGGGTTAAACACGGAACGAAAATGGGAAGTCTTTAAAATGCTGCTTAATAAATATACATGTCAGTATATTCCCCTTGTAAGCAAGGAACGACGTTGCAAAGCAACACCTTTTTGGCTCAATAGAAGCGTTGGTGTTGAGGTGGGTAAGAAAAGACGTGCTTTTAAGGCTTTCAAGTTAGCTGGGACAGCTGAATCATTTATAAGGTACAAATAAGCTAATAAATCATGTAAAGAAGCTATAAGGCAAGCTAAAATTTATATGGAAAAGGATATTGCAGCAAGCAGTAAAAAGAATCCAAAATTATTTTTTAAATATGTTAATAGTAAAAAAATGAAGCAGGAAGGGGTGGGACCTTTAGTATCAGAGGGGGGTTAGCTGGTTGATGAAAACAAAATAAAAGCGTAGATTCTAAATTCATATTTTTCTTCTGTCTACACAAATGAGGAACCAGTTCATGAAGGTTTCCTTCTTAATAGTTCCAATTCTAGTAATACAACTAATGATGCATGGTTCACACATGAGGAAATTCAAAAGAGACTAGAACATGTTAAGATTAACAAAGGCTCGGGGCCAGATGGTATTCATCCCAGGGTACTTAGGGAGCTAAGCTCTGTGATTGCCAAACCTCTTTACTTAATTTTTCAGGATTCATTGAGGTCTGGCATAGTGCCGAGAGACTGGCAAATTGCTAATGTGGTGCCTCTATTCAAAAAAGGATCCCGTTCTCAAAACTATAGGCCAGTTAGTCTGGCGTCAGTGGTAGGAAAGCTTTTTGAAGGGTTAATAAAGGATAAGTTACTGGACTTTATAGCAAATCATAATACTATGAGTGTGTGCCAGCATGATTTTATACGTAATAGAGCTTGCCAGACTAACTTACTTTCTTTTTATGAGAAGGTAAGCAGGGACCTCGATTCTGGGATGGCAGTGGATGTGATTTACTTAGACTTTGCTAAAGCATTTGATACAGTGCCACACAAAAGGTTACTGGTTAAATTAAGGAATGGTGGCCTGGAACATAGTATTTGTACCTACATAGAGAACTGGCTAAAAGATAGACTACAAAGAGTGGTGGTAAAAGGAACATTTTCTAATTGAACCAGTGTGCTCTGTACTAGGTCCCTTGCTTTTCAACTTGTTTATTAATGACCTGGAGGTGTGCATTGAAAGTACTGTTTCTATTTTTGCAGATGATACTAAATTGTGCAGAACTATAGGTTCCATGCAGGATGCTGCCACTTTGCAGAGTGATTTGTCTAAGTTGGGAAACTGGGCAGCAAACTGGAAAATGAGGTTCAATGTTGATAAATGCAAGGTTATGCACTTTGGCAAAAATAATATAAATGCAAGTTATACATTAAATGGCAGTGTGTTGGGAGTTTCCTTAAATGAGAAGGATCTAGGGGTTTTTGTAGATAACAAGTTGTCTAATTCTGGGCAGTGTCATTATGTGGCTACTAAAGCAAATAAAGTTCTGTCTTCCATAAAAAAAGGGCATTAACTCAAGGGATGAAAACATAATTATGCCTCTTTATAGGTCCCTGGTAAGGCCTCATCTGGAGTATGCAGTGCAGTTCTGGACTCCAGTCCTTAAGAGGGATATAAATGAGCTGGAGAGAGTGCAGAGACGTGCAACTAAACTGGTTAGAGGGATGGAAGACTTAAATTATAAAGGTAGACTGTCAAGGTTGGGTCTGTTTTCTCTGGAAAGAAGGTGCTTGTGAGTGGACATGATTACACTTTACAAGTACATTAGAGGACATTATAGACAAATAGCAGGGGACCTTTTTACCCATAAAGTGGATCACCGTACCAGGTGCCACCCCTTCAGACTAGAAGAAAAGAACTTTCATTTGAAGCAACGTAAGGGGTTCTTCACAGTCAGGACAGTGAGGTTGTGGAATGCACTGCCAGGTGATGTTGTGATGGCTGATTCAGTAAATGCCTTTATGTGTTTGAAATATTTTATTTGGTTTTCACAATAAACCATAAAAATCAATATGATAACAAATAGTATGCAGAAAAGAAGATTAGTTAATGCCTTTAAGAATGGCTTGGATAATTTTTTGGACAGACAGAATATCAAAGGCTATTGTGATACTAAACTATATAGTTAATATAGATATGGGTATATATAATTTATGTGAAAGTATGGAGGGGTGTGTGTGGATGCTGGGCTTTCATCTGGTGGGGTTGAACTTGATGAACTTTGTCTTTTTTCAACCCGATTTAACTATGTAACTATGTAAGTAAGAATTTTTTTTTTTATTCATTTTTTTAAGAGTCTGAATTATTTGAATAATTTTCCTAATTATTCAACATCTTTTCATATGGCAGTCATTAACCACAGCAGCCCCAAACATTTGCTCTTATTGTAACCTTTTATGATACTGTATTACTTATCTTTATAATCAGGCCTTCTCCTATTCATATTCCAGTGTTCAAATATAAAAATATATAGGATGTAAAATCAATTTTTACACCAAATCTTATCCTAAACAACCTTCCAACTGCTCCAAGCTTCCTCTCTTTGGACTGGCCTCACAGGCATTGGCCTTAGGGACAGAAGTTAATTTGTATAAGTGGGAAGGATATGTGGATTCTGTGTTGAATAGCTACCATAGCTGTCATTTAAAGGAAAACTATACCCCCAAAATGAACACTTGAGCAACAGATAGTTCATATCATATTAAGTGGCATATTAAAGAATCTTACCAAACTGGAATATATATTTAAGTAAATATTGCCCTTTTACATCTCTTGCCTTGAGCCACCATTTTGTGATGGTCTCTATGCTGTCTCAGAGATCACCTGACCAGAAATACTACAACTCTAGGAAGAAGTGTGGAAGCAAAAGACACATAAGACCCAACTCTGTCTGTTAATTGGCTCATGTGACCTAACATGTATGGTTTGTTGGTATGTTTGTGAGTACAGTGAATCCTACGATCCCAGGGGGCGGCCCTTATTTTTTAAAATGGCAATTTTCTATTTATTATTACCCAATGGCACATACTACTAGAAAAGTATATTATTATGAAAATGGTTTATTTACATGAAGCAGGGTTTTACATATGAGCTGTTTTATGCAATATCTTTTTATAGAGACCTGTATTGTTTGGGGGGTATAGTTTTCCTTTAAGGGACAAGCATATTAGTACAAATAGTTGCTACTTTCACTTTTCTTGAAGGTAATAAAATATAACCCAAAGTAGAGCTGGGGCAGAGTGCAAAACTTTCCTATTTTACTTCTCCCAACTCAAAGATGTTTGTTTTTTCCACAGGATAACTTCTTTTCTATGACTAGCTTTTAAACCATTGGGATTGACACAGAAAGGGTTAGACCATTGCTGTTTATCATTATTGAATTTTTACATCAGTAAACTACTAGCTTTTCTACTTGCAAAAATCATTATAATAACAAATTCAGCATCATTTGACAGGAAAGAATGGAAATGAAATTCCTTTGCAGATAATCTGTCATGCGAAAAATAAGTAACAATTTACTTTTTACATTTGCTGCATGAATATGAAAATACATGCTTTTGTACACTTGAATTTTCACCTGTATGCTATGGCTCTGTGTTTAGAGAGGTGGAAACAAGTATTATTTGAATAAACTTGTTTTGTAAGAAGTTAAATTACAGTAGCTATACACTTATATAAATTAATATAGAGTGAGGCAATACATGTTAAAAAGGTGACTAAAATCTGTTTGCAATTTCAAAGAGCAAACTTCCCATGTTATTCATTTTAAAAAAAAAAATCTGACCCAGATTATTCTGTTTTACACTGGTTTTGTGATGTATATTCTTAGGGCAGCTTGAGGGCATGCTCACCAGAAAAAGTAAATGACAGTCATCATTATCGGTGGCGTAATAAGTTTTATGAAGGTGAACTGCCCCCTTAACTTCAAAGCAATATGGTCATTTCTAGCTGAACTATATGGTCTGCAGTAGTTTATTTTGTTTTTTATCTGCTTTATATCCTGCATATTAGCTTATGTGCAAACAGCTTAAAATGTATCTCAAAATATATCAAAAATATATCAAAATTAAATATATCAAAACAAAATCTTTATCCTTATACCATATTTGTAAATATATATGCACACTTGTAGAAAAATCTTTACATAAGTGCGCTCTTTTAAACGTATTCAACTTTTCAAAATTTACAAACAAGTTAAAAAAAAATCCCAATAATCGATGTGTATTTTGCTTGGAAACCTGTAATTTTTGCACTCGGCTCATACCATTAAACACTTGCCTTTCTGTTTAAGGAATACAGTTTGATATCAAAAATCTAATTTCATATAATATTATACAAAATCTCAGCCAAGGGGTCATGGGACAATAATGAATGAGTCCCAAACCCATTTGGGCATCATATATACAGTATGTACAGTATCTGTGTAAACAAGACTAAAGAGAAAAAAGTGTATTTTGTGTAATATTTTGTGTAATATAATGTTTATCAAGCCCCTTAGGAACATGGGTTTCACTTTCTGTCATACCACAAACAATATTAATTGTAAAAGGAACAATATCAATAACCTCTTGAATTGAGTTTATTGTGTCTGCACTATTCATAATCATCTGATGATTAGTTTATATCTCCTTAAGTTCATCTAGGTGAGTTGTTAGACATGCTGTAGTGTCTAGCATTCAATAGAACACAAAATACCAGCAGGTGATATATGCACTGAAAGTTTATAGCACAAATTACACAATGGTTTCATGAGGTCCTCTTCATTTTCATTTTCATTCATTCTTTAAAACGTTTTTACAGTTTTAGGTATACAACATAACAAACTATAATGCATGATGAAGTGCAGATAAAGAACTTCGGAATCTAGCATGATTCATCCCTATATGAATGTTACACTTTTAGCTATACCCTGTTAAAATAGTATACAGAGATAGGTTCATCCAACTAGAATCAGTACAAGCTAATTACTTAAAAGCTTTAGTAAAATTTCTGTTCGGTTTGTGAAGATGGTGCAAGTGCTTGGTTCTCAAAAGATTCTTAACAAAATTGTATTATTCACGCAACATTTAAAAAGTGGTTGGCTAGTCTACCAATTATAAAAACAAAGAACTGAAGAAAATGAAAGAACTGAATTGCTTCTATCAGAGAGAATTTTTTTCCATTATAATTATTTTTCTTTAACATCATTTCTTTAGTATTTACGTTAATGAACTATGGTTTTATCTCTCTAATTAATTATTTGTAATTTTGGATATAAATGATTATAACTAGGATTGTATCATACATGTGAACACTTTGTTTTTTTTTTAATATTTAACATCTTTTAAAATGTAATAATAATAAAATTAAAATTATTATTGAGAACCACACAAATTGCAAATCATTTGCATGTGTACAGTAGGTGCAATGTGCAAAAAGAACAGTTTTGTAAAACTGAGAATTGACTGAGCATTTCAAAAGCATTTGTATGTACCCAAACGTAAGAATACAGCATGTTTGCATCAGTATTTCTTGCTAATTGTGAGTTTTTTTGGTGCTTTTTTAGGTTTACTGCATTATCTACTACAATCTTGCAATGGCCCTACCTATCTCCACTGCCAATGCCCATACTAATGAACAGTTTATGTAAAATACTATTTATAGCAATTTATGAATTTTTTATTGAAGGATGGTTGAATTTTCAGTTAACTTTTACTATATAGAATGTCATTCTTCATTTCTTTGTAGTTAGGGTCAATTTTGCAGAAATTGATTCTAAAGTCATGCTAACATTGCTATTTCTTGCTAATTGCAAGTTTCTTGGCTCTATTTTATTTTTAATCTGCTAGAAGCGTCTAAATAATTAGCCATTTTAGGGTTTATTTCTTCATTAAGGCATGGTGTCCCATGATATATAAAGACCTAAACATATCAGATAATAGATCCCATATGTGTATGTAATATAAAATTCTATTAATAAAGTTAACTAAACTTACATTGAAGAAAACTTGTCTTTTCCCAATATCTGTAATTCTTGGCATACTTTATCCTTTTGGTATGGTTTACCTATAAACAAAATAATAATTCATCAGAGTGGTAGCTTAATAAGTTTTATTCTTATTTGAAAAAGTCAGAATAATTACTTTGACATTAGGACTACAAATGCAGACAGGTTGACTGAAACAACATATTAAATAAACTATGGGCAGTATAATATTGTTTTCAAGAACAGTCAGAAAATTACTGGTGCTTGTTATATTTACTAGAAAATCCCTGGCCATTTTGTGGGGGATCATATGCATTGGAGAGAATATGGATATGGTACAACCATACACTGCCCACTTGCCCTCTTTGAAATAGAATGTGGCGTTACATTTAGTTTCAGATTTTGCTTAGTAAAATAACATATAGACATATTTGTAATATAAAAGAAGGGCACAATGTTTAGCACCTATTCATTGATTTAATGTTTGAAACTTTCGTCTACTACAATTTACTTGTGGCAATGTACATAATGCTTTATATATGGCTGTGTCAGAGAAAGACCTGCCTCCATTACCGCGATATAGTCCACAATAAAAGACTCGAAGACGTTAGTTGTGTGGATAGGGGTTAATCATTTGAAATGAAATGTATAATGAAAAGTAACTCTATGAATTCATAGACAGCCTCAACATTTTTTGGGATGGCATAGGAAGTAACAGCTTTACCAAAGATTAAAGGAACAGTAACACCAAAAAATTAAAGTGTTTTAAACTAAGGAAAATATCATGTACTGTTGCCCTCTCTGGTAAAACGGATCTGTTTGCTTCAGAAGCACTACTATAGTTCATTTCTCCTTTGAATGGCTGCCCCCATTGCTACACAGCAGCTTATTATATAAACAATAGTAGTGTTTCTGAAGCAAACACAGCGTTTTTACCAGTGCAGGGCAATGCTGCATTATATTTTTATTACTTTAAAACACTTTCATTGTTTGATGTTGCGGTTCCTTTAAGAGAATCTGATATGAATAACTCTCTAAAGTAAAGTTAGTTAACATCATATTAATATTCATATGTGGGAATGCCGAGAAACCAGTGGCTCCACGAGGGTCTCCTTAATTGCAATGTACTGTTCATCAAGTGATCCAAAAATTAGTAGAGCAGCAAAAAGAACATTAAATTATGCTATTTTATTAAACACACAGACTTCAGTTCATCTCTAAATATTCATATTACTGTGCTATTGTATTGAAAGTGCCCTGCTGAGCAAGGTGACACAATGAATTAGCTCCATAAAAGTTTTAGGCATTTAATACAAGCTCAGAAAACATAAATTTTACCTCCTAAAATTTACTTTTTTAACGTAAAAATAGTTTTGATGAGAGTACAAGGCTAAATATAAAATCCCCACTATCAATGAGAACAATATTATCTTAGAAGATTTTGTGTGTGGAACATTCTACACAGTGCAGAAAATGCTTAATAATGCTCTAACACTATCTTTGTTTATTACTGCATGTGACCAAATCTTGAAATAACTAATAATAAACAAAAAGGCACAGAACAGCTACACTGAATGCTGGAGAGTGACACACCCATCCAATTCAGCTGCAGCCAGCCAACCAGTTCAAGCCAAGGTTGCTACAAAGTATTAAAATATAACTTTTAATTCAAACTACTTTAAAAGAATTACTCATTTGGCCACACCAGCATACACACTCACAGCGTGAAAAAATGCTACGCCGTGCGGGACCATGTCCCTAAAATAACACACAATTAAAAACTCAAAGCGTAGGTTGGAAAGGTGGTGGGTATGTGCAACGTCTTTAGTAGCAGGTTTAAATACCCATTGTCAGTACCTGCTCAATAGGGATATTCCTCAGTATTACACCGTTTCGCTGACAAGCAGCTTCGTCAGGGGCATAAGTGACGAAGCTGCTTGTCAGCGAAACGCGTAGGGCGGCGTAGGTGGAAGGTGGTGTGAATAGCTCCCACTCTTCCCAACGTAGCTAGGCAGAAAACTTTGCTGGGGGAAGGGTGGAAGGGTGGGAACCAGCACTATTGGTGTAATACTGAGGAATATCCCTATTGAGCAGGTACTGACAATGGGTATTTAAACCTGCTACTAAAGACTTTGCACATACCCACCACCTTTCCAACCTACGCTTTGAGTTTTTAATTGTGTGTTATTTTAGGGACATGGTCCCGCACGGCGTAGCATTTTTTCACGCTGTGAGTGTGTATGCTGGTGTGGCCAAATGAGTAATTCTTTTAAAGCAGTTTCAATTAAAAGTTATATTTTAATACTTTGTAGCAACCTTGGCTTGAACTGGTTGGCTGGCTGCAGCTGAATTGGATGGGTGTGTCACTCTCCAGCATTCAGTGTAGCTGTTCTGTGCCTTTTTGTTCATTGAGATTATTACCAACCTGCGGGCTAAAGGCTACATTTAACTTAGTTGGCTCCGACTATCTTTCTAAATAACTAATAATAGTAATAAAAGTGATTAGCTTAAAGTAGAACCTAAAATCGGCAATGGTACTAGCTACTGATGTCTATTTAAAGGGACAATTTCACACCAAAATGGACATGCTGACGTTGCGCAGTTTGACTCACTGGTTACAAAACGCTGCAACGTAATGTGTGTGACCTCTTGGCCCTGCCATCTTTGTGGAGAGGAGTGCCTCCGGGCGCTCCTTACACTGCCGCTGCTGTGACAAATAAAACTTAAACAGCATATATCCACTGTTTTGATCCAGAGGAAGGCAAAAAACTCAGCCTGAAGCCAGTGGCAATTATGCCCCAAGAGGGAAAAAATAGCTTCCTGACCCAAATGGTGATCAGAAACATTTCCTGGATCAAGCATTCGGAATTAAAATGAAGTAATACAATACTGACTGTCACATTTATACTGTGTAAAGTTACAAAATCCACAACAAAACCATGCATTTAGGAAAATAACCACATTCAGTTATTAATAGATAACATGTAAACAAAAAGATGAAAACTCCTGACATTTTGCAAAATATTCAAAAGGGAGGAGAGTGAGTGGGAAGTTTCTACCTGCTCAGAAGAAAGGGAGTGAACTTCTTCTTCCCCTGACTTTACATACCACTCCACCCCCAGATGAGCTTTGACCTGCCGTAACTCATGCCTTCTCACCCAATCACAGTTATATAGGATTCTGCCAATCTCTGAACATAAACCAGTGTAATGTGGTTGCTTATTATTCGGATCCCTTTTCATACAGCTCCTGCCCTTATAGTGTCAGGGCTTTCCTTGACTGGTGACAGTAAACGCCAAAAATCTGCTGTGGTTAACTTCTAAATAGGCAGACTAAGCAAATTTGTTGTACAACTTTAAAATATTTTGACTAGAATGAGTCCATTTATACTAGTGATCCCCGACCAGTGACTCGCGAGCAACATGTTGCTCATCAGGGCCTTTAATTTTTCTCATAGAAACATCAAAGTGGGTGCTCGTTTTTGGATTTCTGACTTGGAGACAGGGCTGTATTTATACTGCATATATGCACCCAAGGGTCTGTCCCTAGGGCAGCAGGTTTTGGGCAGCAGGCCTTGGGTGCATATTTATTTGAAAAAAGTGACATTTATCTGAAGTGACGTCACCCCTGTGAAAATGTAGAGTAATAGTTTAATTGGCAGATATGAGGACGTGACTGGTTTTCAGAAGGTTGAGATGTAATAGGGTAAAATGTTGATGGTTTAATATATAGATAAATGTATATAAATGTTCAAGTAATGGTTAATACATATTTTCAGGTTTGCCACAAGGGGGAGCTAGAGGATAACAGTTGCGAGGGAAAGGCCCCAATGGGTGGAGAATAGCAAGTTATAAAAGGGAAGGTTTCGGGAAGTTTGATCAGGGATGCCTCATGGGAAGAGAGCTGAGCAGTAGGCTTTGCAGCAGTAGAGTCATCTTCTGGAAGAGGTACTGAGCCTCGGTAGTGTTTGGCCTAGTGGTGTAATAGTACACTCTAGGAAGTGTAAGAAAGCTAGGTAATTAGCATGGGCAGGTATGGCCTCATGCATAGTGTTCCCACTGGTAGCCAGGGCTTAAGTGGAGAGGCTGATCCACATAGAGCTGGCCAGGGCCCAAGAGGGGTTCCTGTGAGTTCCCCTTGACTGTGTGCAGTTACGAAGTGGCATATGGAAAGCTGGGAGATTGAGCCTCGTTAATGTGCTGCTGCTTAATTGAAGGTTGTGACAATTAAGAGACCATGATTAAACTATAACTCTAAATCATGTGTTTCACTGAAGGTTTCCCGGAACACAAAAGGTCGCTGGTACATAAAGGGTTAACGACAGGTAAGGCATAGGAGATATTTGCCCCCATTACATACCCACCTTGTGATATCATTCCTCACATTGGGGGAACACTGTATCTAGTGCCTAGAGTGGCACTGGACCTAAATACAGCCCTGCTTGGAGGCAAGTTTTGGAGGCATAAAGTCTACGAATACTGCCAAACAGACCCACCTTTAGTCTTCCAGTCCAACTAGAGGCCACCAAATAACCAATTACAGCTTTTTCATGATTGTGTTGCTCCCCAACTTTTTTTGTATTCAAATGTGGCTCACAGGTAAGAAGTTTTAGGGACCCCTGATTTATACTCTGGTAAGTGAAATGGGCTATGGGGGAGTGCACCAACTAAGGTCACCTATTCTTTTCTTATAAGAAACTGAAAGACTGGATCTTTAGCAATATTTCAGAGAGCTCAGTTCAATATGGTTTCAGATGTCTGTTGTAAAATTGCAAGCACTATTACATGAACTAGAATTCAGTTCATTTGGGTGTTTGTCATACTATAATAGCATGAAAATGTAGCATTGCATACTTGTTCATGTTCAGTACCATAAATTATATACAGTACAGTGCTGAGGAGTTGCTATTGGCAGCCAAGGCTCCAAGTTTCATTCAAATTGGGGAAAAAGAAGCAAAGCCTCATGTGCCATTTGTGATCCCATGGGAGGTGCAAACTATTTTTCAGCAAGACATAACACTGTCTAAATGCAGCATGAAAACACCCAAACACATAGACAGGTGCAAAAACACAGTATAAACAACCAATGTCACAAGTCCTCATTTACTACATATAATTCATATTTGCACAATCTCAGCAGTGCATAATACCCATGGAAAATATAGATGTACCTAGTATGCCAGATATTCACACATACAGTAGCTCTATTAAAATATAAAGTTGTACTACGCTACTACAATGGTACAGCAAGTTTTCACTTTCTAATGAAGTATACATATGAGAATAAATATGCCTGCTGTACAAATTAGTGAAATCATTACGGACAAATTATATATCTTCTGTATTTTCAGGTCACACTATTGATTATAATCTAAATTTTTTTCAAAATGGGTTGTTCATAATATTCCCTTTAGAGGGAGCCATTGCGCTACTTTTTCATGCTAAAAATTCAATGAAGTTTCTGCAACAGTATTTCCTTAATGAAACATGAAATAGTTCATAAAGTTTGTATGGCAAATCCTGGGAGTTTAAAATCACATTCAGAATGTTTAGAAATTATAGCCTTAGCCTGCTGAGAATGGTTTAGACTATTTCATAAAACAGTGGCTTATTTTCCCCAATTTGCAGGCTACTGCAGATTTCTGAAATAAGTATGTAATGGAGACCTATTATTTCATTTAGTTTAGTCTGAGAAAAAAAATTTAGATTACTTATACAGTATAAATATGCACTTTAGAACTTTTCTGAAAGTATTACTGCATTACACTTCAAATCGAATCAGACCCCATATCGTTGACACAGTGAACAAAATTTGGGAATGTTTTCACAAAACTGCGGCAAAAATCCACAGCAAAAAATTTCACCACAACAAAACAGTCACCAAGACAAAATTGTCGCCAAGACACAATTCTCGTAGAGACCAAAAAGTCACCATAAGAAAAAAAAATGAGCATTGACTTTAATGCATCTGCAGTGAGAAAAACATTGTTGCTTGTAAAAAAAAATGTTGATGCCTATAGACAAATTGTTCAGCAAAGCGAAATGGGACAGATTTGCTCATCAATTACAAGCAAGCTATATGGATTGCAGTTAAGTGGCGCAGTCCTTTCAGGTGGCATGCTGAATATCAGATCTGCACTCTTAGTGGCAGGAAATGGCAGAAAATTATAATCTCCAGACCCCTGTCTGTCCTGGGACTAGAAAAATGCAAAATGTGAAAAACCCTGCTCATTTCTTTCTCCTGGACAGTGCAAAGCAGAGATGGGGTGTAATATATGGAGACATATCACACAAATATCGAGCATATGTTATCTAGGGATTTGTATAATTTGTTGCATCCCCTCTCCTCAATCTGAGCCCCCACAATATTTATCAGATACCTGATAATAAATGACAACATGCTTATTAACCAACAGCACAAATATGGCTTTTTTTTAAAAAAAAAAAAAAACTACCACTGTGACAAATACGTAACATACCGTATATCAGTGTTTGAATTACAGTTTGGTTGCTAGAGAATAAAATTACAAATACAACAATTTCAACATGAAATTGCTATTCAGATCCATAGTTAAGAGAGCAGATACTGCTCAAGCAAGACTGAAAAATCAGATTTTTCCTCCCTGGGGCAAATTATCGAATTTGTGAAACTTGAATTCAGGACACTTCCAGCAAAGGCGGGATGGGGTTACTCAACTCTTACACAATCAGGGCATTTGTTAACTGTATTTTCCATGAACAAAATGGCAGGGAGGCAATGTGGCTTTGAATGGTTTAGTTAACCATATTCTCTCAGTATCAATAAGTCAGTATGGGATATGAATAGAAGCCCTTTGTATATTGGAATACACAGACACTTAACTAATCATTGACACCTTTAGTCTGGGAATTCATAATTATAGCAAGCAGGCAGGAGCCATTTTGTGGACACTGTTATTAAAGGAACAGTAACACCAAAAAATTTAAGTGTTTTTAAGTAATGAAAATATCATGTACTGTTGCCCTGCACTGGTAGAACTGATCTGTTTGCTTCAGAAACACTACTATAGTTCATATAAACAAGCTGCTATGTAGCAATGGTGGAAATTGAAAAACGGCTAAATGGCACAGGTTAACTAATGGATAACCGATAACACCATTAGACAGACAGAGCTTATCTGCTATCTGATGTGTAACCTGAGCCGTTTCTCCTTTGAATGGCTGCCCCCATTGCTACACAGCAGCTTATTTATATAAACAATAGTAGTGTTTCTTAAGCAAACGCAGCAGTTTTACCAGTGCAGGCCAACACTGCATTATATTTTTATTACTTTAAAACACTTTTATTTTTTGACGTTACTGTTCCTTTAAGGCAAGCCTTGCATCATCTCAGAGTCTTGTTTGTGCATCAGAATGGGGAATCGGATGTCCATCCCGATGCCCTGGCTACACAATTAAATGGTGAAGAGAACGGGGAATGTGTGGAGAGCAGTGACATCTAAGAAGTGCGAATGGAAAGTGAAAGTGATTGTCTGCCCGCCTCTATGCCTAAGGCATATTTGATTGACAGCTGAGATTTTTTTTTTATCATGTACTGTCTCTTTAAAAATCCGACTTCAACCATTCGCCATCTAAAACTTGCTGAATTGCTATTTTAACCTATGGGGTTAACTTATTTGGAGTCAATTGGTGGACTTTTGGGGAAAAACGTTGAATCGTACGATTTGAATGCACTATTACTTCGATTGGTATGATTTGCATTCATTCAAAAAGGGACTTATTCGATCGCCAACAGACCTATTCAGCCAAAAAAAACCTTCAATTTAATTTCAGTTGGTCTTTTTGAATTTTGAAGTTTTTCAAATTCGAAATTCGACCCTTCATAAATCTGCTAGAAGTATAAACATGTAAACATTAAATAAACCCAATAGGCTGGTTCTGTTAAATATGAGATAAAGTAATTGTGCATGTTTCCTGTTGAATCTGCTTATGCTGTTCTAGTACTAGAGTCTTATGTATAAGGCTTCATGTTGAATCTGCTGTTATGTTTTTTCTGCTACTTTTATCTTACTGTGTTATGGAGTTTCCTTTCTGTTAAGCATTACAGCAATTACTCCTGCAGTTACTTGTCTGTGTGGTTCACTATATTCCATGGACACAACAGGTTCTGCTTCCAATAAAAATTGATTAAATCTTAGTTTGGATCAAGTACAAGGTACTGTTTTATTATTACAGATAAAAAACAAATCAAATTTAAAAATCTGGATTATGTGATTATAATTGACACAGCCTTCCGTAATTCTGTGCTTTCTGGATAACAGCTTTCCAGATAATGGATCCCATAACCATTTAAATTCAATAATAGAGTAACATTAAACCTCAACATTTCGGTATATAAAACTTCAACTTGTTGTAAATCAACTAGTTACAGTAGCTCAGCTTTTTGCATTGCAGTGTGTGATTTCTCTATCTTCCACTCGGATAGTTATAGGCCTGTAAAACCACTTAGAAGCAGATTATGATATATATCAAGCCATTGTCATTGTCGTAAGAAAATTGCATCTTGATCTTGTGGGTCCTGCTGAAAGGGTCATAGTAGTCTATCAAACTGAAGTGTTAGGCTCATATTCTTGGTTTTGTGCAACCACCTTGTCAGTGTGGGCCATAGCAAAAACTCCTTAGTTCACAACATCAGCCAGTGAAGTGGTGTCCATTCCAGAATGTCCTAAAGAGGTCTTACTATATATATGTCCTTTCTCAGTAAGTAGTCATGTAATGACTGATAGTGCTTGCCTTTTACAACAAAGCATTCTTTTCCACCAGTTAACCAGTTCTATGAATAGCTTTGGCACTTAGCAGAAAGTTAATTCTTAGTTTGAGTCTTTGGCCGTGACCTGATGAGTCTCAAGTGTGACTATTTGTAGTCATACCTGATGAGGGGCAGAATTCAGGTATTCCCTTAATGCAAAGATTATTTCTCCTACCTCTATTAACAAGTTCCTCCATTTGTTTATGCAGGAGGTAGATGTAGCAGTGATGATCATTTACCCAATTCATAATGGTGTTGCAAGTGGACTCTGCCTTATGGAGCTATCTCTGTGTGTGTCTGCTCAGCACCGCATCCCGCCATGCCCCCCCCAATATTTACATTTTACCATTCCTTGGTTCCAAGGCAATTCAGATGCTGAGCACTGACTTAAAAGCCACCAAATAGTGTAAACCCTGAACCTGAAGGCATGCAGTATTCTCAATAATCGTATTTGTTAGGAAGTAAATACAGACAGTAGATGTTTGGAGAAGCATCTGTCATCTTAAAGGGCATGACAGTCTTAAATCTGGATAATGGCTGATCTCAGTATTACCAAAATCAACACTCACACCCCTCCCCCATGTCCATGTTACAATATTTTGCACAGATTTGCAATTTCTCCAGTTCCGTAGTGCCCATTCAATACCCCACATAATTAATGCGCTTGTGTTACATTATGCAGTCCTCTGTTTTCTCGACCTTTAGATACATTTTGGAGTTACAGTTAAAACAGTTAGAAATAACCCACTGTCACCTGTAATTCCACACACTTTCATTCTAAATGTCTGGGAAGACTACTCTTATTACCAGCAAGCATTACAGCTAGCATCAGTTCTGTTTTAGTCCAGTGTGCCTTAGCAAGTAGATAATTAGGGGAACATATCTGACAAATCTTATGCAGGATAAGTTACTGACGAACTGAAGGTTATGATTTACAAAATAACATTTGACTTTGTGTTTTTGGATTATTTTGCCGTGCCATTGAGAAACCATATCCAACATAACTGGATATTTAACATTAATGTTAAGCAAAATGTTTTGAAACCATTAAAATAAAGGTAGAAATGGAAGTTCTTGTAAAAACCATCTTGGGCCCTTCAATAAATAATAGTCATTTCAGCACATTCTTCTATTCTGGAACATTTTATACTACAATCACCAGTTTGTCTAATATTAAGTTAATAAGCATTTTTCAGAAAAAATTATTTCCCACCCACACAAATGTCGGGCTTTAAAAAAAATTGTCAAATTACATTTGGAAAAATATAGCAAATACAGTACCTCTGTCAATGTGCCTGCTATTTTATATTAAACAGCTGGGATTAAAAGTTTTTTGTCTTAATGGACATAAAAACAGGGTAAAGTAAAACTGTCGGAAGATGTGAAGGATTAAGATCTAAATATATGCGCATGCCTGAAACATGTCAGAATGATTTTAGCTCACAAAAATGAATGGAGCCACATGTTCTCTGTGGAGACTTTCAAATGGAAATGCCCATATTAAAAGAATCAGAAAAGAACAAAAAAAAATCACTGTCAAGGTGGCAGTTTTGAAGAACATAAGGTATTTTATTTTTCTGTATAAATTCTGTCTCATGAGATCATTTATTACCAAAGGGGTTAGAATAGGGGTCAGAACAGAAGATATTTCAACTTTTCTTTGGGATCATCTCCACTAACCCAGGTAGCTGCTGAGAGTCCATATTCTGTAATATGCAACATTACATTTTAAGAATTATCATTATCTGAGATGAATATTACTTATCCATAGCAATATCACAAAGATGTACCTACATAGGATTTCAAATGATAGTAATTTCTATAATTTAAAATCCTATGAAGGTACATCTTTGTGATATAGTTATGGATTGCTAAGTTATGAAGTCTTTGGTTAGTACTAGAAAAAGTGAGCCTGCGTCAACCATCACTGCAGCCCATAACTGGCAGCCCATAATTAACCCTTTCTATCTTCTTTTTCTTCAGTGCCTTTTATTTTCTTCAACCTTTGTTCATTATTTGGTTTTCCCTTTGTAATTTTTCAAACCTGTTGGATTTTTTTAAGTTTAATTATTCCTCTCTCACCTCTGTCCAAACTTTTTCCTTTCATTGCCTCAAATTTCCAAATATTCCCCTATCATTCTCTCTCTGACTCACTATTCTCTGCTTCCTACCAGTAGTGATGGGCGAATTTATTCTGCATTCCACCGCCGGCGAATACATTTGCGAAATTGCCGGCTACAATTCTAAGCGCCCATTGACTAATGGCGTCAGAATTGTCGAAAATATTTTGACGTTTCAGATTTTTTTGCCGTTTCTCAAGAAATTCGCTAATTTTTTGGCGAAGCGAAACAGGAGAAATTCGCCCATCACTACCTACCAGTGCTTTCCTTTTTACCTGCTTACTTGTCTTTTTTGTTCCCAGCTTAAATTTCATTTTCTACCATAGTTCCTATTACAGCTCCTAATTGCTGAGTTATTTTGTGTGTTGTGATTATCTATATCAGGATTTTATCATGATTTTATCATGTGTTTTACACATTGGTTTTAATGTCCACATAATACTTGCTTTTCTCAGCAAAGCCAGAAAGAGGCACTGGAATGAACCCCAAACAAGCTCATCTCTAATTACTGCTGACTTTCACATCTGATTAGATAAGTCATTCCAGATAGAGATTGTCTATTAATATCAGAACAGCTGTCCCTAGAATAGGATACACATTGTAAGGAAATATTTGCATGTCATTAACACAATTTATAATTGTAATGATTGCTGCATACAGAGATATGGTATGAAAGAGCAAGCTTGGAGCTTACTGCTGAATGGAAGAGAAATGTTTCACCTTTGCACTGATAATGACAGGCTTTTAATTCCGTTGCTGCTAAATGTATATTGATGAGATCAAATAATGTTCAAGTAGGGCTCTGCAAATGATGTCTAAGAGCTTTCAAAATGAGCTGTACAAACTATGCTTAAGGGATCGGTATTGATATTACTAAGGTTACAAAAAAATGTGCACAGTAAGAAAAGCAGAAGCCTTTTCTGAGTTGAAAGATCGAACACTATAGTAAATGCTTCCATGAGCAGGAAGAAATTAAGCATCTAGGGCAGTGGTCCCCAACCTTTTTTACCTGCGAGCCACATTCAAATGTAAAAAGAGTTGGGGAGCAACACAAACATGAAAAAGTCCCTTGGGGTGCCAAATAAGTGCTGTGATTAGCTATTTGGTAGCCCCTATGTTGACAGGCAGCCAACAAGGGGCTCTACTTGGCACTATACTTAGTTTTTATGCAATTAAAACTTGCTTTCAAGCTTGAAATTCAAAAATAAGCTCCTGCTTTTAGGACCCTGAGAGCAACATCCAAGGGGTTGGAGAGCAACATGTTGCTCGCGAGCTACTGGTTGGGGACCACTGATCTAGGGAATACAACTCAAAGAAAATACAACCCTGTATATTCTAAAGCTTCTTGAGATACGAGGTACAGTATTTATTAAATTAATGTATTTGACTCACGATCACTTGATTGATTTTTTTTAATATTAGATAGCAATATGCTTACTAATAAAATATACATTTCTGCCAGTTCTGCAGATAAGGTAGTGAAGATGACACAGCTTCTTTTGTTTCATCTATCCCAAAAGTTTGGGATGCTGGACTGGATGAGCAGAACAATAAAAAACTGCCCATACCATGTATGGCTCCTTGTTCAGCATCCATCTGTTTGGTCTATGGTCAAATAAGTCAGATAACATTAAGGGGGCTATTAAGTAAAACTCCCATTTTCCCATTACATTAAAAACTCCAAAAACTCCAAAAACTCCCATCCATGATTTGGCTTAATTTACTAACAATTCCAATCAAAAATTGTCTGTGCAGGAAAAGTCTCAACAACATCATGCAACTTTTTTGAATTGTCGTCCGAAAAACTTGAATTATTCGGATTATTGAATGAAAATTGCGAATTTATTGGATTGTTGAAAGGAAACAAGTGTCAAACAGCTTGACACACAGCTCGACAAAATCATGAAGGCAAAAAACATGTTCCGATTGTTAAAAGGACCATTTGCCATTGACTTTTAGCCAAGCCAAGGCTTACATCAGGGTGTGTGGGAAACTACATAGATCAGAGCTGTACATCCTTTGGCCCTTTAGTTTCTCTTTGAATAAAAGTACCATTGTTTCATTGACAACCACCTTCTGTACACGATCATGTAGCCAGTTCCTATCCAAACAACAAACATACATTAAGTGAGGTATATATAGTGAGGGGATATAATTGAAGAAAAGTGGTATCATGGTCATAATTTCCTCTTCTTAATGGATTATTAAGAAGAAGAATCAAATTATAAGAAGAATAAATTAATTTAGTATCATGAAAATCTGCTATGCCTATTTAGAAATAATTATAACTGCAAATTTAATTAATATTCGAAATAGTACAAATGATTGGAATTCCGTTTTTTTCTTTTTATGAAGCCAGTGCTGAAATAGAACATTATCAAGCTGACAACAAAATCATTCATGCGTTCAAAAAAAACCTCCCAATCTTCATCAGGGAAATTGCCTTCAAGGTTTATAAAAACCTTAACTGTTATATTATCATAAAAAAAGTATCATTATATTGCTAAAAGTCATCATTTTTAGTTTCTGTGTAAATCTCATTATAGCCCTGAAACATTATTGAACATCATTAGTCATTTGCAGTTAATCTGAGAACTGGATCATGAAACAAAGCTGCTTCCTTTCATAGCGATCTGTTCTCCGAACTGCAGGAAAAATTTAGAAAGGGAAAGATACAGCAAAGGCTTGTCCTAACTTCAGAAATAAAATCTTTGGTACTAATGTATGTCTCTAACCTTTATTTTCCTCCTCTATAACTGCCATGTAGCGACTCAGACATAAGAACAAGTGTGGTGCTACTGCCAAGAATATTAAATGCCCTCTAATTCTGAAAGATACGATTAAAGATGGTTGCAGTTTTGATGCTTAAAATTATGCTGTGGCTGGTCAGCAGTAACTAGCTGTTTACACAAACAGTAATAGTAGTAAAGATTTCATCCGAATTTAGTACAAACATTATCTTGTAGCAAACTATATTAAAGTGTATGGGCATGACAATTTTTTGTTGAGAACATTTTTTTGTCACTCGTAATATTGTAGGAATCTAAATTAGCATCTATTAGCTTTTTTTTTTCATGGCACCTTGTTTTTGCTTTGGGGCTACCAATAAAAATTGTTGTTCTTTAATATTGCTTAAACAACATTGCATAAACAAGTCACATGTAAAGCACTGCTTCATGAAAATAAACCATGTGCATAATAATATACTTTTTAAGTAGTATGTGCCATTGGGTGATCCTAAATAGAAAATTTCCATTTTACAAGGAAAACTATACCCCCCCAAACAATGTAGGTCTCTATAAAACGATATTGCATAAAACAGCTCATATGTAAAACCCTGCTTCATGTAAATAAACCATTTTCATAATAATATATGTTTCTAGTAGTATGTGCCATTGGGTAATCATAAATAGAAAATTGCCATTTTAAAAAATAAGGGCCGCCCCCTGGCAACGTACGATTCACTGTGCACACAAACATAACAAACAAAGCATACTTGTTAGGTCACATGAGCCAATTAACAGACAGAGTTCTGTCTTTTGCTTCAACACTTCTTCCTGTTTCAGTTACAGTTGTATTATTTCTGGTCAGGTGATCTCTGAGGCAGCACACGGACCATCACAAAATGGTGGTTCAAGGCAAGAGATGCAAAAGGGCAAGATTTACTTAAATATATATTCCAGTTTGGTAAGATTCGTTAATATGCCACTTAATATGATGTAAACTATCTGTTGCTTAAGTGTTCATTTTAGGGGTATAGTTTTCCTTTAAGAAATAAGGGCCGCCTCCTGGGATCCTATGATTCACGGTGCACACAAACAAACCATACATGTAAGGTCACATGAGCCAAATTTCTTCATGCTACAGTCAGAGCTGCATTATTTCGAGTCAGTTGATCTCTGAGGCAACAAAGAGAATATTATAAAATGGGGGCTCAAGACAAGAGATGTAAAAGGGCAATATTCTCTTAAATATATATTGCAGTTTGGTAAGATTCTTTAATATGCCATTAATATGCTTTAATATTATATAAATGATAATCTGTTAAATTTAAATTTGGGGGTTATAGTTTTCCTTAAAAGAACATGAGTCTTATGGGTATGTTAAAGCTGACTGTACATGGTAGGCCCAAGGAGTGATTCATTTATTAAGGCTCACATCAACTTATATTTAAATTGGCCATATATGAATATGGTTAGATTTTATTGTGGTGGATTATATCTCTTGGTCAGCCGACAGCAATGTTTATATCCGGTTGGAGGATACTGACTGAGTGGACTGCAAAATAATAATGTTGATGTCATTTTGGTACAAAACATTCATGTTTTTTACCTGACCTAGGACAGCAAACTATGTTTTTTTATAAGCTTATGCTGCAAAACAGTAATGCTGACAATTTGTTTTAACTGTTATTGTCAACAATGATGTTAGTAATAATGTTCATAATGTTTAACAAACAAACCCCCTTCCTTCATTTTAGGCTTGAATGTGTTGTATTTCTCTTTTTTCATGCCTCTGGGCTTTCTTATATTAAATTACTTTATTCACCTTTCCTCATCTTCAAATAATAGCCTTGAGGTTTACATTGAGTTTGGAATGTCATTCATCTGCAGCATACGATTTATTATACAAATGGTACTAATAACAGGCCTGGTGTCAGGTCATTTGATGTGGCTTGTGATGCTAATACTGTTCATGAGTACTAGTCATATTTCTATTTAACTTGTAAAGCATTCCTACCATCCTTATTACTGAAATACCCAAAACATGCTGGGTATAGAGATTACATTTCTTGTCAATGCAGATATCCTATCAGTCTACAATACAGAACAGACACTATTATCAGATGCTGCTTATGCTTCTGTTGAAGAGTACATTAACTAATTACAGTGGTGTGATTAGATCATCACTAAATTAATTATGGTTTTGCAAAAACATTCATTGTTCTTTAATAGAACTCATTCAACTTAAAACTGAGTTGAATTATTAAATATCCAGAGTTGACTAACGCCAGCACACTTTTTATGAAAAATGTATTAGTTGCAAAGAATGCACTTGTTATGAGCCATTGTAGTTCAGCTTTGTTATGTGTGTATCACTCAGGGGGTTATTTATTAAAGTCCAAATTCCCAAAACTTGATTCGATTTTTTTTACTATAATACCTGAATTTTTAGTGGAAAAAAACAACTCAAATTTTTCGGGATTTATTATACCCACAAGAATGGAAAAAGTGTGAATTCAAAATTCCAGCATCTCAGACCTACCAAGGTTGTATATAAGTCAATGGTAGAGAGGTCCCTATCCTATTTGAAAGTTTCTGTGGTCTGCGCTGGAATTAGCCTGAAAAGCTGACTATCTCGTCTTTTCAGGCAAAAATCCTAAAAATTCAGGCTTTTCAGCAAAAAGCCTGAAAAAAACCCTGTACGATTAAGGAGAAAACTCGATTCAGGTTTTCGATCGATTGTTTTGAGTTTGTCCCCGATCCGATTAGATTGTGATTTTTTAATAATAAATCGGGTCACATCGTGGATTCTAGTTTGGTCTGACTTTTTTATTTGAAAAAATTGAATTTTGATAAATGAACCCTCAGTGTGTGCCTAATGCGGCCTGCAATGAAGATCCAAAGCATACACTACAAGCTTGTTGACATTTTTACTATTCATTGTGAAACAATTTTATGTGTCATGTATTTATTTCTCTTCCTATAGATTAGGGAAATCATTATATCATTTTTTCTTTCATTCTCTGGACTTATTCAGTTACTTTTTTCTATGCAGGTGCTCAAAATAGAAGCCCATTTACTAATCAGCTTCTGTTTGTTAATGGGTCTAGTTGTGTAATTGTCTTCTATTATATGACAAACATTTTTTGGATTCCATTTGAAAATAGGCCAATTTATTTCCTTTCAAAAGCACAAACTTGTCTTTAGTTATACCAAGGTTCATCTGCTGTTTTATTTGTCAATTTTCCAAAAAATCTTTGTTATGTGGCCCTCAGCAAAGTTTTCTGCCTATGTTTAAAATTATTCTGGTAAAGCTTAAAAATGTCATTTATGTAGAAAACTGGAAGAACAGTATCAAACGCCCTAACAAAAGATTAATATATTGCATCAGCTGTATTGCCCTAGTCCAAATTCCTGCTTTCTCTTACAAATGTATTCAATTAGTTTGACACAACCTATCCTTCATAAACCAGTGCTTTCATTGTGTGTAATTGCTTTATTGATTATGTGCAATAGTGCTGCATACAATGAAAGGGATGTGTTTCACAGATGCAGCTAACAGAATCACAAAGAAACCAACCATAGAATGTGGAGATACAGTATACAGGCGAAGATTAGGATAGTAACAGGAAGTGACACACATTCAAATACAATAGGTGCAACATACTAATTATTACATCACTCACATAGACAACAACAACTATTAGAATAATAGCATGTTATATCTTAAAAACTCTTAGGGGCATATTTATTAGTCTGTGTAAAAAACAGTGGCATAATACACCACATATAGCCAGGCTTCGACGTGTACATTTTTTACGCTTTTTTTTCAAGTGACTTTTGCTGAAAGCAATGTAAGATAAAAGCGTCAAATCCGGCGTTCGAATGGTGTAAAATTATACACACCTTGATAAATTCTCCATTTTACACAGTTTTTTTTACAGTGTTTTTGGCAAATTATAATGTTTTTGGCATAATAAATATGTCCCTTAATGTGATAAATAAAATATTAGCTAAAAACTTACCAACTAATATTTCATATTTTATTAAGGAAATCAATTTCACTTGTCATGATACAGGCCTGATAGAGTTAATGAAACAGGCCAATGTATCATGAACAAACATTTCTTCATCTAAATCAGACACATAACAAGCTTCTTTTCACTATGGAGGGGGGAAAGCCCAAGGAGGGAGAGCTTAAAGTTCCCAGCAAGGCCCCCTCACAGGTGAAGTGAAGATCATACATAACTCATCCTAAAACATATTTATCCTCACAGAACCCATACCTGTTGTACCAATGGTACCAGATGGGTTCAAGGTAATTTCAGCTTTCAGATGAGTCCAAACATGATTAGGTTTGTATATCAGATGTGAATATTTGGGCAGGGGCAGGTCACACAGTATTGATTTTTACTATCCAAAGTATAGGACAGTCTGTGCCGAATATGAAACCTCTTACCACTGTGAGGGTGGGAAATGTATTCTCAGTCATTAAACAGCCACAGTTTTTACATCCTCCACATTGAAAATATCCTGGCTTATTCACTAGCCAAGTCCCAGGGGTTTCAGTTAGTTAAATTCAGTCAGTTTATATACAGTATATCTATAAAGATCCCAATGTGGACCAAAATGTTAGACACAAGTAGTATGTGAAATAAAGAGTTTTTTGTTTTAAATTGAACACAAGAGAGTGCTGTTCCTAACTAACCAACTATATATATATATATATATATATATATATATATATATATATATATATATATATATATATATATATATATATATATATATATTCGAGTAATGGCACACCAAGGGATATAACAACAAAACACACAAAGGTAAACTAAATTAAGGTTTATTTAATCTTGATTTATTTTACCTTTTTTCGTTTTGTTGTTACTGTATATCCCTTGGTGTGCCCGTTACTCGGAGATATACAGATTGTTTTACTTAAATTAGCACCCAGATATTGCTTCTCTTAGTAGTGTGTTCCACTAACTGCTGTGTATATGTATGTATGTGTATATATATATATATATATATATATATATATATATATATATATATATATATATATATATATATATATATATATATACCACATATATGAGAATGCCTGGGATGCAGTCTGATATGAAGGTCCGCACTCACAGGTCTTATGTATTATATATATATATATATATATATATATATATACACATTATATATATATATATATATATATATATATATATATATATATATATATATATACATTATATATATATATATATATATATATATATATATATATATATATATATATATAATTGTATATGCAATGAGGGGCAAGAATCAATTTAACAAAATCATGTACACGGGTGTTAGTGAAAAATACAGCTTAAAAAATGGTTTTATTGGAATGTTTGTTAGGTTCATATCCAGGTGCTACTTCCCCTTTAAGAAAAAAAATGACATGACCATTTTCAGCATATTAGTTTTTTCTCACACACTCCTGTACGAGTCGTAAAGTAAAAAAAAAAAATTATACTGTAAATTTTGTTTGTGTTTTTCATGAAGCTAATTAGATTAGTGCAGTTATTAATCATTCTTCACATTTTAATTGCATTCTTTGATTCATTTTGGCTTTTATGATTCCACAGGTCCACAGCTGCCTCAGACATGTATTTTCAGGAAAAATAACTTTAGGACTGTTACTATTTAAACTTGAGTCTGGAAGTGAAATTTAATATTTAATACACATTAGGGGTTTGAAGGGTGAAAGCATAAAGTGTAAAATGATGCTCAAAGCTTACTTTTTTGTCCACAATGCACTTAATCACCTCTGAGTGGTGCCAGCCAGTCATGGGCACAATTCTTTGTGCTCCCTGCTGGTGCTGCACACATGTATATATGCTTCATATGACACATGGCACACTTTTTCATTTCATTAAAGGAGAACTAAAGCCTAACTAAAGAAGTAGGCTAGAAATGTTGTAAATTATGTTTTGGATATCTGTATCAACCTAAGGCAACCACACGCCTTTAGCAGGGAAGATCTGTGTCTCCAAAATGCCCCAGTATTTCCCTCTCTTCTTTTCTGCCGATTCCCTGCACATGCTCTGTGCTGTTGTCATTTACTGAGCTTAAGGACTGACTCACAATATACAGTACACATAGAATATAAATGTCACAATAATAGGCTGATTAGTACTTAATACAGATACTGTAATTACTACATGGCAGCACAGAAACCAGTGCAACTAGCACCAGAATTTAATAATCAACATTGTAGCATCAGATTATATTGCAGACAAACCTTGTTTTATGCTTGATAATTCAAGACAACCCCTAAATTAGCTTCTCAAAAGCTGCCCAGAGTTCACTGAGCATGTGTGTGTCAAAGACACTTTCCAAGATGGTGACCCTCTGTGACAAGCTTGAATTTCTTGATCGTTGCTGCTATTAACAAGCTGAAAATGTAGGCTGGTATTATAAGTGCAGTACGCAAACAACTGTATTTTTAGCCTTAGTCATTTTTAGGGTTTAGTTCTCTTTAAGTTCTCTTTAAAGGGGAAGGAAACCTAGTCGGCGCAAACCCCCCACCCCCCCTCCCGTTTGTTGCCCACCCACCCTCCTCCCCCCTGGCCTACCTGTCCCGCTGGGCAAATGCCCCTAACTTGTTACTTACCCTTCTGCGCAGGTCCAGTCCAGGGAGTTCACCGACGACATCTTCTTCCACGCGATCTTCTTCCTGCTGTGAACGGCGTTTTGGCGCATGCGCAGTAGGATCATTTAGCCGGTACGGTTCTACTGCGCATGCTCCAAAAGTCACGCGCATGCGCAGTCGATCGTACCGGCGAAATGATCCTACTGCGCATGCGCCGTTCACAGAAGGAAGAAGATCGCGTGGAAGAAGATGTTGTCGGTGAACTCCCTGGACTGGACCTGCGCAGAAGGGTAAGTAACAAGTTAGGGGCATTTGCCCAGCGGGACGGATAGGCCAGGGGGGAGGAGGGAGGGTGGGCAACAAACGGGAGGGGGGGTGGGGGGTTTGCGCCGACTAGTTTTTTTCCCCTTTAAGCCTTAGGAAGGAATGCTTTCTGCCATGTGATCAAGTTAGTAATACCACACACCTATGATGCCTGCCCTAACACTGAACTACATCTTACTACATCACTACTTAAGAATCACTCCTATGTAGGGTTGCCACCTTCACAGGGGCAGAAAAACGGTCAGGGGGGCAGGGTGGATGAGGTGGGAGGCGGAGTGGGGCGGGTCCAGTACCATTGGGAACAGGACCGGTGATATCAGCAATTGGCCGATCACGATGTCATTAATTTCAATCTCCTGTCCAGATTTTCTAATTTGAAAATCCGGATAGGAACCCTATTCCCATGTTTTCTCAGTCACAATTGAAAGACATAACTCTAGCTGTCATAAATAACCCTTGATTTATTCGTTTAGCCTCTTTTATAGAGGCATGTATCCTGTTTCATGAACTAAAAGTTACTGTCCAACCAGATCTGTCTTTGATGACTAGCTGACAGAAGTCGTACAGAACATGGATTGATACCATAGAAGTTGCCGATTTGCTCCTTCCAGACTAAGTCGGTAGATTATTGATCCATGCATGGAGCCCTATGACAAAGCTGCCAAGCCATTATCTAGCTGAAAGTTGAACATACTGTATATCGATCTGGCAGTTTTAAAGATACCATGCACAGCCTACATTTACTGGTTTTGTGATCTAACTATTTTGACGGGTGGATTTTTCACCACAGTTTCGCAAATTCGTGTCTGGCCAATTAATTCCCCCATCACTAGTGACTTTGCCAAGGACCAAGTTAATACAAGGATATCCGTTGTAATCCATAAAAAATCAGGGAAACCTCTACAGTCTTAGATGCATATTAGGATGACCACTGTAGCAAGAAATGCATTGTAGGCAATACCTACATGTATCTCTGCAATCTCTAAGTGGCCTGAAGAGATTTACAGTATTTTAAGAATATTGTCTTGGGGCAGGAAATAATAGTATTCGATGTAATACACATAAATCAAAGATTTATGTCGAAGATGAGATGATATACATTTCTAAACAAATAGGTTTTACTTTAGGTGTCATACGAGGTCATCCTTTCATGCACTACTAATTTGCAACATCTTCAGTCTGAGAGTACTGACCTCTCCAAATGTCATTAATCACAATATGAAACCTTGCTTTACATGATTTTTTTTTAGATGTCTTTCCATTGTTTGGGGAATCATTTTATAACTGAGTAGTAATTCATTTACAGTTGTGTTTACAGCTTATTAACCTTTTGTTTTAAGAGTCTTGCAATGTTCTGGAAAGGATACCAATAATCCAGCTCCGGCAATGTTCGTCAACATTTTAGTAAAGCCATTTATATTTAAAAATATAAACAGATTACATTTCTTTTAGTATGGATTGACATGGGATTTAATATCTGGAAAGATAATATCCTAATCAGGGTCATGGGAGATACTTGGGACCCAGGATCTAGCTTTTTTCAATTGTTTATTCGATTTTTCAAATTCAAATGTATTCAAATATTTATATATATCTGTACCACTGGGCCTGGGTGGGTGCATGGTATGTATCTGCTGGGAGAAGATTCAGCAGCCAGAAAGGGCAAGATGAATAAATGGCATGTACCAGAGCTCTCTGAGACGTGCCGGATCAAACACACACCATGCACGCACATGCGTCTTGTCTGGCTGCCTAATCTTCTTCCAAGCAGGCACCCATCCTGACTAGACCCAGGCCAAGCAGCACAGCTAAAAATAAATTTTTAAAGAAAAAAAAGATAAAGATAATAATTGAAAAAGCAAGATGGGTCCTCAGATTTTAAAAACACATTAATACAATAATAATAACTCAGTGTATAATAATAACTTGCACACTAGGTTCTGCTCTTTACAAATTGCCTTGCCATAGGCCTCTGTGCCCTGTTCTAGAGCACAGATTCCTGCAGCTAGCCCCTTGAAAATAGCACTGTGTATATTCTTTGTGAAGTGTCACCATCTGTTATTTTTTAAGAAGATATCTTACTATACAGTTTGCAGTTTTTGTCTTTTATAAACTTTATATCTACACCCTATTATAGTTACACCCTACATCATCAGCAGCAAGAAATAATGTACTGCATATGTGTAGCCCTTCTGAATAGACAGGAGCCTTATGAGACTCATAGAATCTTGCATGCTGTCCATCACTGAGCTGTACATTCTTACATAATGTTAAATAACAAATATTCTACCAGAATTCTAAAATAAATAAAATAATTAACAACTGACTGTCTTACTTTTCCTGATGTGCGGCAAAATAAAACAGGTGGCTTGAATTGATGATCAAAACTGTCAAATTAGACTAGAATTTTTTTTTCATTTAATTAGAGTTTTTTTTTAAAATTCAAATTAGATTTTTGAGATTTAGCATACTCTGTCCCTTTAAGAAATCGAATTTGACTATTCACCACCTAAAACCTGCCAAATTCATTTATAAGTCAATAGGAGAGGTCCAGTGACCAATTTGGAGATGTTTGTTGCCTTCCTGACATTCAAGTTTTTTTCTGTGGAAAAATATTTGAATTTAATTTGGTTGAATCTAATCGAGTTTTCGGGTCGGTAAAATTTGTCCGAGTTTTGCATATTCGTTTTTTTTTTATAAATTACCCCCCCAATCAAATAATAGGTGGCAAGAATGTACTATTGATTAAGGGGCAGATTTATTAAGGGTCGAATTAAAAATTCTAATTCAAATTTTCTATTTTTTTCATGGTCAAAACTGTCAAAACTAGGAACTACCGAAATAAACAGTTTTTAACCCGTGGCACTCAAATCGGTGACAGGACTCCCCTAAAGGGGGCAGATTTACTTATGTGCGAAATTTCGCTTTGGAAATCATCGCCATACTTTCTTCCTAGCGAAACTTCGTTAACATATGATTATGTCAATTTAATTATGGCAGATATGTAAAGGTTTTACTAGTGATGATGGTGAACAGTGGCCACTTATTATTTAAAATGTTCAGTATTGCACCAAGCTATTTTTTTTTATATATAATTCAGAGTGTTAACAAGCCAGGAAAATATATTTATCTCATATTTATGTTCCTGGTGCTACATTTGTACCAGATGTTGCAATGTGTGATACAGAAGAACACATAAATATTGGTTATGTATTCTAGCCTGAATAAACAACTTGTCAACCATTTACCTATCTTACTTGTTCCTCTTTGTTACACAGATATTTTTTAAATTGGATAGTAATAACTTCTAGCTATAAAAGTATCTGTCTGTTAGTGAAGGTATTTTAGCTTCATGTCTTTGGACTGTCTTTCCAATTATATGGATAAATACAACCACTAAATTTGTTTGGGATGGAGTGTGATGATTAACTGCCATTGATTTTTTTGTCAGTTCTGTTTCTGCAGCAGATAATTCACTAAATAATATATTGTGTTGTTTATCCAAACAGACTCCAACAAGATGACATGTATTATTGCCAAGGGGCCAGTTTATATGTAAATACTGTATATACATTACAAGTGCTGCACTCCAGCTAAAAATGTATTTGGAAGACCATATAATAAGAATCACAAAATAGGGGCACCCAAAGAAAAAATGTCTTCACTGAACATTTGACTTTTTATTAGAAAATAATTCCATGTTCTAATACAAAATGAAAGTAAAAAAGTTTATGTTGTAGTGCTACTACAGTAGTTCATTAAATGGGGTTCTGCGAAATGTCTGGTGTTAGGGCTCCTGTACTGGTGGCCCTTGGCAAATGCCTCTTTTGCCCATTTACTCGACCAAGAGAAACAGATTTATGACATGCAACAAACAGCTTTTTAGCCTGGGCTTATATAAAAAATATATAGCTGAGTTCATTCATACTAATAGCATTTCCTGGCACAAGGTGAATGGGACACCAGAACCATTTGCAAATATTTGCAGGCCATATGGAGCACTGTTATATAAAGCAAAGGTCATAAATTAAGGAAATTATCCCTATTGCAAACAGTGCTGCTCATAGTCTATGCATACAATTGTCAGGATTAACCATGGGTGTAGCAAGCCTGCAAGGAGCATATGTGCTGTCTAACCTTGTACAAAGAAACTGGTGTTACGGCATGCAGCAATCAAGCAAGCAAATGTTTTTTTAACAAGCCATAGAACAAAACTAAGCTAGCTTATACAGAATAGGACTGGACAGAAATTCACACATAATAGTACAGGGTCTAGGAACACAAACAGACTGGATGTGCCATCAACACTTGCACCTATACTGTATGATTATAAATGAGCCCTATTAAAGGAATTGTTCAGTATAAAAATAAAAACTGGGTAAACAGATAGGCTGTGCAAAATAAAAAATGTCTCTAATATAGTTAGTTAGGGAAAAATGTAATGTATAAAGGCTGGAGTGACTGGATGTGTAACATAATAGCCAGAACACTACTTCCTGCTTTTCATCTCTCTTGTTTTACACTGACTGGTTACCCTGGTTACTTAAGGGGGGGCACATGGGTCATATCTGTTGCTTTTGAATCTGGGCTGAATGCTGAGGATCATTTGCAAACTCACTGAGCAGATATGTACCATGTGCCCCCACTTCAAGTTGCTGACTAACTCAGAGTTATAGAGCTGAAAAGCAGGAAGTAGTGTTCTGGCTATTATGTTACACACCCAGTCACTCCAGCCTTTATACATTACATTTTTGGCTAACTAACTATATTAGAATTTTTTTTATTTTGCATCGCCTATCTATTTACCCAGTTTTTATTTTCACACTGAACTGTTCCTTTAAGTAGGATACCACCCACTCTACCAATAGTTTGGAACAGCAAAACTTCCATCCTGATGATTACAGACAAGTGGAAGCTGCAACAGGAACGCTCAGAATTTATCTGCATAACTCCAAATATAGGCTCTTGTAGTCCAAATAGTGGGGTTTAGCACTAATGTTGCTTTCTGATGTATTGGCATTATTATTGAAGATTTTGATCTAAAGTTTAAAAACCATTAAACAGTAACCAATGGATATAAAGTGAATAGAAACATTTTTTTATAAACCTTCAGAGAACAATGACAATGTCTCCAATCCCAGTTAGGAGAACTATAGAATAAAAAATGAGAACAGGCTTTGTGCAAAACATGGGGAGAACATTAGTCGGGTTTGGGATGTATATTCCAAAATAATCCCAATGTGAGCAAAACCTAGGTTATATTACAAATTGACTGAATATGATTTATTCATACAATGTTGTATCATTTATTATTTTCTATACCCAGAGTGATACTGAGAAAAGATAAACATGTTGCTATGTAGCAGTTTGGGGAAAATATGGAAATCTTTGATAAATGTCTACTGGAAACTAAAAACCTTTTAGCCATAAGTGTTTAACCTTGACTGGCAATAAACAGAAAGTATTGCATTGTCATAAAAGAGACGGATTATCTGTTTTGAATACTTAAGCATTTGAGAACTGAATATAAAATAACAGTAACTTATGCGCACATGAACAGTTAACATTTCCAAAAGCCAGCACAAAGAAAAATGTCTATTTAAATGATTTACACACAATCCCGATCTAGATTCTTCACTTCACTAAGGGGCCGATTCATCAAGCTCGAGTGAAGGATTCGAATTAAAAAACTTCGAATTTCGAGTGTTTTTTTGTGCTCCTCGACTATCGTATTGGCGTAAATTCGCCTGAGTAGAATGATTCGAATAGAACGCAAAAACGCTGCGACTATTCGCCATTCGATAGTCGAAGTACTGGATCGAGTGCAAAAACGCTGCGAATATTCGCCCATTCGATAATCGAAGTACTGTCTCTTTTAAAAATACTTCGACTGCCTACTTCGGCACCTAAAACCTACCGAATTGCTTTAAAAGCCTATGGGAAAGTCCCATAGACTTGTTTTCCAAGTTTTTGATCGAATAAAAAGGCATTCGATCGAACGAAAATCCTTCGAGCGAATATTCGATCGGGCGCCTTTTCACCTGGCGAATATTCGCCAATTCGACTATTCGCCAGCGCGTAAATTCGCCCGAATTGCCTATTCGATTCTATTCCCCAGTCGAATTTCGAGGGATTTAACCCCTCGAAATTCGACCATTGATGAATTTGCCCCTAGATATCCATCACATTTTAAACCTTACATTATGGGGCAGATGTATCAATGGTCGAATTTCGAGGGGTTAAATCCCTCGAAATTCGACTGGGGAATATAATCAAATAGGCAATTCAGGCGAATTTACGCGCTGGCGAATAGTCGAATTGGCGAATATTCGCCAGGCGAAAAGGCGCCCGATCGAATATTCGCTCGAAGGATTTTCGTTCGATCGAATGCCTTTTTATTCGATCAAAAACTTGGAAAACAAGTCTATGGGACTTTCCCATAGGCTTTTAAAGCAATTCGGTAGGTTTTAGGTGCCGAAGTAGGCAGTCGAAGTATTTTTAAAAGAGACAGTACTTCGATTATCGAATGGGCGAATATTCGCAGCGTTTTTGCGCTCGATCCAGTACTTCGACTATCGAATGGCGAATAGTCGCAGCGTTTTTGCGCTCGATCTATTCGAATCATTCTACTCAGGCGAATTTACGCCAATATGATAGTCGAGGAGCACAAAAAAACACTCGAAATTCAAAGTTTTTTAATTCGAATCCTTCACTCGAGCTTGATGAATCGGCCCCTAAATGTTTTATAACCATTTACTTTATAGAATAGTGTAATAGGCAGACAAATGAGGATGATGCAAAGGTCCCCTCCAGCCTACAGATGGCAGTATTAGGCAAAAAGAAGGCAAGGCAGGAAGGCAAGGAGAGAGCAGACACAGGTCTGGCAGGGAAAGCTGCACCAATTGCAGATTCCACTTTGTGTGTCAGTGAGTGTCAGTCAGATAAGGTTCCTGTTCCAATAGGCCTTCACTGCAGCTATTGCAGATTTAGGGCCCAGTTAGGGATTCAGGGAATTGTTCCATAAGAACCAGAAGGTTCATTAGTCAGGCCCCTTCTCTGATCAGGGTAGGTTAGAGCCCAAGGTTCCATCATCTGTTAGGATCAGTCACCCCGGCTAAGTTACTGGCCCAGTTATATTCAAAAGGAGAGCCAGGACTAACTACTGGACACTGCACTCCCTGGGAATATCGAATATCGTTGTTACTTCAAAACATATGTTTAAAAATACATTTGAGAACAATATGGAAATTAATAAAAAGGGAAAATGTATCCATTTTTAAAAACTTATAATTGTTGCACAGAGTGGGAGTACACTTTGGTAACTTTAAGGGCATCATCATATTCCTACCCTTTTGCCATTGTGAGATTGGTGTGCTTGGCATATACTGCTTGGGCTGAAGGTTGGGATTTGGGGCATTTTATGTGATGCTCCAATTAACCTCCTTGCACATGTAACATGTAACTACATCTAACAATTAAGCACACCATGCCTGCAGTGCATTTTGCAATAAAAAACATGGAATTTTGTGTTTACTTTTAATTGGAATGGGTTCCCAGTCACAGGATAGTATTACTGTGCCTGATATGAACGCTGTGTTCATTTTATCTTATGTTCTTCTATTTGGTATACTGATCAATGTAGACAGACAGTGTAATGCAATATAAAAGAGACAGTTATTGATAGCGTTTAGGGATATACATGTATGTTATAAACAGCATTCTACCATAGAAATGAGACCAATCACCCTCCCTTCAATGTTCCACAAACAATGGTAAAAAATATAAGTTTACAATAGAAATAAATATACAGTATTTAAAATGGTACAGCATCCATTATCCAGAAAGCTGCATAAGCTTGGATTACGATAAACCCCTCTTCAGTAGACTCCCATTTTAATCAAATTTAGCCATGCATGGCCATTTCCCACCACATTTCCCAAACATTTGCATTCAAAACCAAGGGGATTGGATAGTGGCAGTTTTTGTAGAATGTTCTCTAATTCTTCTTTTTTTTTTTTTTTTAACAATTCTTTTATTGTGCAATTATAACAATACAGTCAGACAGTTGTATAATAGCATTGCATCCTTGTTTTCTGTTACACTAACCAATTAAACAGGTCTTACAAACTTAAACCAGCATGATGTCATCATTCACTTACAGGTCATTCTCTCTAATTCTTCTTTGGTCACAGCTGTTCTGTCCATAATGATATTTTATCTGTGAGTTTAGGCATGCATGGTGCCTTGTCAGATATGGAAGGGAGAAGAGCTGCAGCTCCATCAGATCCACTCCTTTGGACAATATACCTAAAAGATCTATAATGAGAATTATATGAACCTCTCGCTAGCAGGCTGCTGGGTTAGGTAACTTGTGGGTCAGTCTGTGTAAGGGCACCTCAAACTTTGTAATTAATTCCATGTCTGCTGCCAAACTGTGTACTTTGTCCGGAATGTACAATTGATTTTCAGCCTCAGAGATAGTCACAATTTTCTCTTTCTGAGCCTTTCTCACACAGTAGGGTAATGTATAAAGCAACTTCAGTGGCATGACACATTCTGTCATGTTACACACCCAGTCACTCCAGCCTTTATACATTACATTTTTGGCTAACTAACTATATTAGAAACATTTTTTATTTTGCACCGCCTATCTATTTACCCAGTTTTTATTTTCACATTGAACTGTTCCTTTAAGTAGGATGCCACCCACTCTACCAATAGTTTGGAACAGCAAAACTTCCATCCTGATGATTACAGACAAGTGGAAGCTGCAACAGGAACCCTCAGAATTTATCTCCAAAAATGTACAACAGGAACCCTCAGAATTTTGCTCCAAAAATGTACAAATTAATGTTGAGTAGCACCATTGTTTGAGCAGCATTTGACATAAAACAGTTCAAGATGGAAATTCTTTGACAAATGACAAACACTGACCTCTGATCTGCATTCACATATGGAATAACTGAGCCTATATATGTATAAATGTACATGCATGTATATTGCATATGCACATTACCTCTCTCATCTGCATAATTCATTGAGATGGCAAGCAGCAGGACCATTAATCTCCTCATTTTTCAGTTCTTTGTGGTGCCAGACAATATGCTTGCAAATGCGCCGATAGCTTTACAGATTTATATATTATTGAAATAAATCATTAATTTAAGCATTGGGAAAGGCATGCTCAGCCCTGAACTTTGGTTTAGAATAAACAAACAAAAAACGGCAGCAAAAGACAAATATGCAAAGGGAATCTTTCTGCAAATTCTGTCACCAGTTAATGATTTATAGAAGGAAAGTAAACCCATATTGGTTAATGGGCTCATGCTTAATAAGTTGAATTAATTTGACTTTTTCTGTTTATTTTCCAGCATACCATAATAATACAGTGACATAGTAAGTTAAGATGAAAAAAGACACACATCCATCAAGTTCAACCTTTTAACTTTTTTAACCGATCCTGTGTAGCCAGTTTCCTATCCATGTGCAAACGACTTCATTAGTTTAGAAAGCAGTCGTTTGTGGGGCATGGTATCAAACGCATTGGCAAAATCCAAATAAATCACATCTACTGCCCTCCCCCACTGTCCAGCATCATACTTAATTCATCATAAAAAGCAATCAAATTTGGCTGACATGACCTATCCTTCATAAAGCCATGCTGATTATTGGGCATAATGCCATTCATTAGAATAAAATTTTAAATGCGATCCCTTAACAAAACTTTAAATAATTTGCCCACCACAGATGTCAAAGTTACATGCCTATAATTGCCAGGCTGAGATCGTAATCCCTTTTTAAATATTGGAATGACATCAGTTTTTCTCCAATCCATAGGTACTATACCAGATGGAAGCAAATCTGAGAAAATCGGAAATAGGGGCTGGTCTAAAACTGAACTAAGTTCTCTTAGAACCCGGAGGTGTATGCCATCAGGCCCTGGAACCTTGTTTACATTAATTTTTATTAAAGCTTTATGAATCATATCCTGAGTCAGCCAAAGCCATGACTAGATTGAGCTAAGTCATCAGTGCAGCTGTGAAGTGAGCCTGGGAACTCAGACTCCTCTATTGTATACACTGAAGAAAAGAACTGATTTAACACATTTGCCTTTTCTGTATCTGTTACAACCATACTGGTACCATTATTTAATGGAGCAACACTCTCAACCTGCATCTTTTTACTATTAATATATTTAAAAAACTTTGTGGGGTTAGTCTTAGCCTCCGCCACAATGCACTTTTTCATTTTCTTTCTTTGCCTTCCGGATTGCTGTTTTACGACATTTATTATAGTGTTTATATTCATTAAATGCAGATTCTGTCCCAGCAGACTTTTAAATACCTCTCTCTTCTTTCCTATTAACTGCTTTACTTCTATATTTAGCCACATAGGGTGATTCTTAGAGCTTCTTCATTTACTGCTTAAGGGAATAATGATTTAATATCACTTTAAATGACAACCATTTCTGTTCTGTGTTTTCAGCTGAACACTTAATGCCCCAGTCAATGCTCTGAAGGGCAGTCCTCAAAGCACTACATATAGCTTTTCTGAAATTCATGGTTCTTGTTGCCCCTGTGTATATTTGGTTTTTGAACAAGATATTAAATGATATAACATAATGGTCACTATTACCCAGGGGTTCAATGACTTTTGAACATTTGCTATACATTCTGGGTCATTTGAGATCACTAGATCCAGAAAAGCATTTTTTGGTTGGCTCCTCAACAACCTGTGCAATAAAATTGTCATGCAGCAAGTTTATAAACTTGTTCCCATAAACTGATCTGGCAGTACTGTTGCTCCTTTCAATATCTGGGTAAATAAAACCCCACATTATCATTACTTTACTCAAACTAGCAGCCTTTTCTATTTTCATCAGGAGTTTAGCCTCCTCCTAGTCACTTACTTAAGGGGGTCTATAGCATACCCCTAAAATTAATTTGCTGGACTCTTCACAATTGGTGAAGAACTCGACCCATAAGACTTCTGCCCCCTCATTTTCTAACATAACCTTTTCCTTTACATAAGCTTTTAAATCGTGCCTAACAAACAGACATACCCCTCCTCCTTTTCTATCGCCTCTGTCCCTCCGAAACAAAGTATCACCGCTGATATTAACTGCCCAGTCATGCGACTCATTCAGCCATGTTTCGGCCACACCAATGAAATAGTTTTTTCCCTCCAGCACCAGCATCTCCAGCTCTCCGATTTTACCAGTCAGACTCCTTGCATTTGCAAACATACATTTAAAACTGGTACCATATTGAACAAATGACATGTGGTCCTCCCTTTCCTTAACAGTACCCTCAACCAAATCTCCTCCCCCATTTTCCCTTCCTTTGCCCACTATCTCATCTAATCTGTCTTCCACTGAATCTTTTACTGAACCTCCCCCCCACACCTAGTTTAAAATCTCCTCCAACCCTTTAGCGATCTTCTCTCCCAAAACAGTTGCACCATCATCACTGAGGTGCAGCCCAACCCTAGCAAAGAGCATGTAGCCGACTGAGAAATCAGCCCAGTTTTCCAAAAGCCCAAAACCCTCCTCCCTACATCAATCTCTCAGCCATGCATTGACCTCCTTAAGCTCCCGCTGTCTTCTTAGCGCTGCTCGTGGTACAGGTAATATCTCTGAGAAAAAAACCTTGGAAGTCCTCGCCTTCAACTTTAAACCTAGTTTTTTAAAATCCTTCTTGAGGACTTTGTCACCTCCTCTAACTTTGTCATTGGTACCTATGTGTACCGAGACTGCTGGTTCTTCCCCAGCCCCTCCCAATAATCTGTCCACTCGTTCCACCACATACCGAACCCTAGCACCAGGCAAGCAGCAGACTGTTCAGCATAAAGGGTCCTTACTGCAGATTACCCTATACACCTTTCTAATAATTGAATCCCCTATAACTAGAACCTGCCTTTCCTTCCTTACACTCCTCCGAACCGTATTAGAGCCACTGCCTCCCAGGGTGCTTTGAGAGTCAGCATGCTCCATACACGCCAGTTCAAAGCTTTCCTCCCCAGCATCTTCAGCCAAAATGGTGAATTTGTTGTTTTGGACAAGCTGTGGACCAGCCCCACCCTTCTGTCCCCTACTTTCCCTCCTGACTGTCACAAACCTTCCTCCCTCATTAGCCTCCACTTCCCCTTCTCCTCCCCCCACTCCACTAGCCCCTGCCAGTGGTTGCTCTTCGAGCCTCCTTTCCTCCTCCATGGAGGCCACTGCCCTCAGTGCTGCAAATTTCCCCCTTAGCGTCTGCAGATCAGATTCCAAGATGAAAACCCACCGACATCTCTCACATGTAAATTCTGCATGGAACTGCTGCTCCAACACCACATACATGTGACAAGACACACACTGAGTGATACCATTAAACCCACTTGCACTCATATTTACACTGGGTACTTACAGTCTCCCAAGTGCAATTCCTCACAAACACCTTTTTGGTTTTAAATGCCTTAAGGTTTTTAATGCTGCTTAACACTTAATTCACATGCAACACTCGCTTAGCAGCTCCCACATTTGCTTTGAATTCACAGAGATAAAGGTTTCAAACCACAGAACACAAAGCCTGATCAGAATTTACCTGATTAACTCCTCCCCCTTTATTAGCAGACAGAGGGAAAGAGAAAAGGAAATGCAGTTTGCTACCAGCAGTAAAAAACAAAAAACAACCCCTTATTAACTTTTTTTTTTAAAAATGTTCCCCTTCGAAACCATCTCAACAAAAAGAAAAGAAATACACTAAATGTATCTACCAGTTTACCCCAAACAGAGAAAAGAAAAAGCTGTTTTTCTCAGTCAGATACTCTCAGAGCACGCAGCAGTAAGTGTAATAATACCTTTTATTATTCCCAACCTTTAGCATTCCCAACCTTTTCTACCTACGAGCCAATATTAATTGTAAAAAGATTTGCAAACAAAACATGAAAAGGTTCCTTGGGGGAGGGTGACACTGGTTGGGGATAACTGCTTTAGATAAACTTCCCAGCTAATGTGCAATAAGAATTCTTAGCCTTCGCAAATGCACGTAGTGTGGCTTTTTTCATGCATGCACGCTGGGAGTTTAGAGGTCACAAGGGAGCCCCTGGGGACTGCCAAGAAGGCCCTTTGTTTTGCAGCCCCAGTGGGTCCCAAGTCTCCAGTCCGACCCTGGATGACTGATAAAAATGTGGTTCTAAAGGTGTAGAAAATGTACTTTTCCAAAATGATAAGCTTTTTTAGTGTACCATGCACTTTCTGTCAACTAGAAGCGCCTATTTATTATGCTGTGTACAATGAATTTCACAGAAAAATTTATCAAGGTATGTTTTATTTTACGCCATGCGAACATTAGATTTGCAGCCATTATTTTACACTGCTTCAGATATTTGTAAGTAAGTTCCGAAGGAAGTTGCTCAAACAAAACAAAAAATTATGCCATTTTTACGCTGTTTTTTACACAGCAGTATCTGCCGATGTGCGGCTGATTATTCCTCTGTTTTATACACCACATTATAAACCTGCCCCTTAGTCTGGATAGTAAACTGGGATGGGATATATACAGTGTGTGTATGAACTGGTTAAAGGATTAAAAAATAGTAGATAAGCATGGTATTGCAGAAATGGCTAATATAATATCAAGCATGAAAAATAAATTTGATTCAAAGGATTGAAAACTGATTTTTCACATGATTTAATTGGTTGGACCCCAGTTGCGTAACCTGTAATTGCAAAGGTCAGTAATAGTAACTGTCAACTGGGATAAAAATGACTTACTGAACCATGGAAACTTTGCCCCATTCCTCTATAATTAAGTAATAAGATAAGATGAGGGCCAACCTAAAATAATATTGGGTTAAAGCTAGATAGATAGTTTTACATCCAGTGTCGGACTGGCCCATCGGGATACCAGGAAAAGTCCCGGTGGGCCCAGGTGTCAGTGGGCCCCCATGCTGCTAGACATTTGGCCTATTTCATGGCCATCACTATTTTTATGTGAACAAAATGGCCAAAAAAAATGGAATAACAGATTATAGTATTATAGTATGTAAAGAAAAGAGACTAGGAGAATAGAGATTGAGTGAGGAGAGGAAGAATAATAGTACTGAGAGTGGGCCCCTGCTCTAAGATTAATTGGTGGGCCCCTAGTCAAAGATTTCTGGGTGGGCCCCTGGTGTCCCAGTTAGTGATGGGCGAATTTGCGCTGTTTCGCTTCGCCGAAAAATTTGAGAATTTTGCGCGAAATTCGCGAAACAGCGAAAAATTCACGAAACGCCGCCGTTTTTGCCGCAAATTTTCGCTGGCATTTCGTGAATTTATTCGCTGGTGGCGAATCACGCAAATTTGCCGCGAATTCGCGCCAGGCGAATAAATTCGCCCATCACTAGTCCCAGTCCAACACTGTTTACATCTATAGTGAGAGATAGAGAAAGAGGTTATACTGTCAACAGTGCAATGTTAGTCTACTGAATTTTTCCCACTAGGAGCTGGGTACAGGTAAGAAAAGAATGTGGATTGAGACTGAGACTGAGAATTTAGATTTTATTATGGACAGTAATGTCATGACATTCTATGCTAAGGGAGATATTAGTAGGCAAGTTGGTGAGCACTGTGGCTCATAGCACTGAGGTCATGGGTTACTTGCAAGCAGGTCCGGACTGAGAATTAAAATAGGCCCTGGCATTTCAGGTACACAGAGGCCCAATCAGCCCACACAGAAGCCCAAACAGCCCCCACCAGCCCACTAAGTAGTGACTTTCTATGGCACCTTATCGCAGCCCCTCTGGTATTTGTAGTATAATGGATGTGAAGTATCACTGGGGTTTTAAATTTGGTTAAATTCCTTGCTAACCATTACATTTAAATAAAACCAGTGCTGAGTGGTTCAGGGAGTATATACTGGTATTTACCTGTATATTCCAAAATGCTATATTACAACACAGGGTAAGGAAAGTAGCCTGTAGTCTCTTCAGAGCTGTATCTTGCTTGATATTCTGCAGGAAAAAAACTATGTTTTAATTCTCCTTTAAGATGCGAACAATATGTTTTCTGAAGAATCCTGAAAAATAGCCAGCATTGGGAACATTGTCATCCTAATTACCTCACTTATAATAAATGACTATAATAATAATTGTAATACTAATAACCGTGTAATATTTTAGCATAATTCATTAGAATCTAACAACAAAGTGATTACATGAAAATACCGTATTTTGTTTTCATCACTCTTAGTGCCATCAACTTGATTGATTTGTTAGTGGGCCCAGTTGGACATCTGCTGATAAAAACTGATTCAGAATTTAGGTTTTTCCTTATTGAGCAGCATTATGCCTTTGCAAACAACACATTTTCCTTTGTTATGTGTTTGCTGTTTGCTGTGCAGCCCCTATTGATTGGAACGTAGCTCCATAATTTTCCTCTTTTCATTTGACTGCAATATTCTGTACTTTGTAATAACATCTTTGTAAGTTGTCTATGTTGTAGTGTTTGTAGCAAAAAAAAGTAATTATATGAGAAGAGTAAAAGTCAAAAGCACTTTGTATTCAGGTTATGTGTCCATGAGAAACAGATCAACATTTGTGTACCTTTTAAACTTTCTGAAAGCTGTGTCACAGAGTGCATTCCTGCTTGCTGATGTTATCTAAGATCAATTTACCTCTGAAATCTCAACATTATTCCATTCCAATAATATTCTAAAGTATCATGATTGAATATTCTACATTTGAATGTCATAGAGAATTGCATTGCTACATTTTTCAAAGGGTTTATTTCAATAAATTCACTTCATTAAGCTTTTTTTTCCCTCCAGCTAATGTCATTTTAATGTCTCTCACAACTCAAAAACATCCTTGGATAACCGATTCGTGATTTAATTAAAATATTTTGGATGTCTACGTTTAAATTTATAAATAAGGCTAAATTTAGGGAAAAAAAATAAGAAAAGAAAGAAAGAAAAAGGAAGATGGAAAAACTGAAATGTTGACCATTTTTTCAGTGCGGATGTTTTATAAAACAGCCCCTAAATATGTTAATTTCCTAACCTTGTAATGTTTAATCAAAACAACATCTGCATAAAGCACTGCGTATCTTGACAGCGCTATATAAAATAAATGATGATGATGAGATTCATCAGAACAAACTGACAGGTGCATTTCACTCAAAATGCACAAGTACAAGGAGCAGGAACGGAATATCTTTAAAGGGGGTGTTCACCTTTAAATTAACGTTTAGTATGATACAGAGGGGGATATTCTGAGACCATTTGAAATTAATTTAAATGTTTTATTATTGGTTGTTTTTGAGCTATTTAGCTTTTAGTCTAGCAGTTCTCTAGTTTGCAATTACAACAATCTGGTTGGCAGGGTCCTGATTACCATAACAACCATGCAGTGGTCCAAGAGACTGGAATATCAATAGGAGAGGGCTTGAATAAAAGCATGAGTAATAAAAAGTAGCAATAAAAATAAATGTATAGCCTTACAGGGAACTTTTTTTAAAGTTGGGGTCAGGGGCCCTCATTTGAAAGCTGGAGAGAGTCAGAAGAATAAAGTTAATAAAACTAAAAAACTAGGAAGAAGAAAATAATGAAGGCCAATTGAAAAATGATAGAATTGGTCATTCTATAAGTTACCTTAAAGGTGAACGATACCAAGGAAAAAGATGGCACTCCGGTAAAAGGAAGGCAGATTTATTGCAGTAGCCTGCAAAATCCGTACGCGTTTCGGGAATGAATCTCTTAATCATGCTTACAATTAAGGGATTCATTCCTGAAATGCATAAAGTGTACGGATTTTGCAGGTTACTGCAATAAATTTGCCTTGGTATCTATACAGGGGCGTAACTACAGAGGAAGCAGACCCTGTGGCTGCAGGGGGGCCCAGGAGGTACAGGGGCCCCATGAGACTCTCATTGATGAGCAATTTCAACATATATTGGTAAAACAGGACAAACACTGGATATGTTGGGGGCCCTAAAATTAATTTGCTGTGGGGCCCAGCAACATCTAGTTACGCCACTGTATCTATATTATGTGCAGTGGGGGCGCTGTGGACTGAGCACCCGGGAGGAAGTTTGGAAAAAACCTCATAGGATTATGAGCTTGGAGAGGCCCCTTTGGTCAAGGTGAAGTGTTTGCCTTAATGGTGAACCACCCCTTTAATGAATGATGCCAATTCGCACGACTGTGGTCATCTTTGCTTCATTAACGGGCCCTTATTAATCTGTACCTAAATCCCAAATAAGCACAGCATTATTATGAGTAAATGTAGGTTTGGCAAACGACAAACCTTTACCCAAAAAATAGAAACTAGCCCCCGCTTATTAATTTTCACATTTTCCAGCAAACACTTCAATAGTATAGCAAAATTTACCAGGCATATATTTTAGCCACTGTGTACGATGAGTTTTATTTTACAGCTCAGTGAATGACAGTGTTGGTGATGACACCCATTAAGACTTGAGTAAAGGACATATATTCAATTTACTTGTCTGTTTTCTATAGGTCTATTTTTTTAAAAACCGTACATGAGTTGAAAGTCTATTTGACTGGTAAAGGAGTTGAACATGTATAGGTGTTTGAACTTATCATTCTTTCAACTAATGGGAGTGTCTAGAGCACACAAAACTTCTACTGTTCAAATGAGCAGCACACCTTCTAAATTGACTTCTATCCAGCACTGTAATTATTGCAAACAAGTCCATTTTGCACTCAACAATACCAATGCTGATCTCCTGTACCAACTGCAACTGTTTTAACCACAGGTTCTGTTTTCTGTTGTTATACTGTCCTATTAGGTGACCTTTCTAAAAACTAGTTTTTACGTGGTGGCTCAGCATGATAAAAGCAACCTGATAAGCAATGTTTCAGACTGGAATAAACTAGTTTGCTCAGTTCGACAGAACATGTAGTACATGCAGTACTGTGACAACATACACACACAATAACAATGTTGTTTATGAAACTGACTCAGAGTAAAAGCTTACTTCATGCAGCTAGATGGGAGACCAGGAAGCCCCTAATCCTTCCACTCACCTTTGCCCACACTCAAGCCTTTCAAATATTTAGATAATTCTGAGTGGCTCTGTGGGCTAGGCAATAGTTTGCTAAAGAATTAATCGCTATTACCACAAGTGATCTCAGCAAAAACTTTACACTTCCAACACAAATGCATATTAAAGGTATATGGGTCAAAAGGTGCTACTTGCCCTTCCACAATGTTTGGGACCTAGGGTTTTTTGGATCACAGATCTTTCTGTAATTTGGATCATCATATCTTAAATCTACTAAAAAATCATTTACATAAACCCAATAAGTTTGTTTTGCCCAATAGGTTATATTTTAGTACAAAGTCCTGTTTTATTATTACAGAGAAAAAAGGAATCATTTTTAATTTGGATTAAATGGAGTCTAGGGGACATGGCCTTCCCATAATTTGGAGCTTTCTGGAAAATGGGATGTCAGATAACAGATCCCATACCTTTACATACTTTTCTTCAGCTCTTTCCCCAGAGTGCTGGTTGCATAATGCCCTTAACCCAACTAAACACTAAGGGGCACATTTACTATGGGTCGAATATCGAGGGTTAATTAACTCTCAATATTCGACCATCAAAGTTAAATCCTTTGACTTCGAATGGATTTACTGAAGGATTTACCGCAATTCGATTTTAATCCATCGATCAACGATTTTCCTTGGATCAGAATTTGCTAGGAAAGCCTATGGGGAAGGTCCCCATAGACTAACATTGGTGCTCGGTAGGTTTTAGGTGGCGAAGTAGGTAGTCGAATTTTTTTTAAAGAGACAGCACTTCTACTATCGAATGGTCGAATGGTCGAATAGTCGAACGATTTTTAGTTCGATTCAAAGTCGTAGTCAAAGGTCGAAGTAGCCAAATTTTTTTTTTAAATTCAACGTTTTTTTCATTCTAATCCTTCACTCGAGCTAAGTAAATGTGCCCCTAACTATTGGGAATGGGAGTTACTGCTACTAATGTTCCAGATTGGTTAGTGATTTGTTAGATGTAGGATGTGGTGTCTTGGGCCTTTTGGGAGAGCTCTCAACTGGAAGTGTTGCAATAATTACTGTGTAAAGGCCTTGACATGGTATTTAAAAGGTGGAAGAAAGGACAGGCATTACTTTAAGTACAATTTTCTATTATTTGAATGGTTTGTTTAAGGCAAAGTTTGCCGATTACAGCATGCCTGTGTGAAAAATGCTTTCATTCTGCAAAATGATGTTTTCTAATCACATGAGATGGTCACCAACAGACATCATACCAGAAATAAATGTATGCCAACAACTGAAGGAAAGAAAAGCTGGAAGCAATGAACTTTACACAGAAATACTATTCTGCAAGGAGTTCTTGATTTAAAAAAATGCATTTGATTCTGTAAGAAAAAAATAAGCCTTTAATATTAAATACCCAAGAATAGTTGATCTATCCCAGTATTGCCAGAAAGAAAGTTGCATCTGTTTGCTTCCAGTCTTCCTTTTTAACACGTGCACTTTGTATCGTCAAATATTATCACTTTAAGGCATTTTGCTCAGAACAGCTTGATTTCAGCTTCTTAAAAGCAGCAGGTTTCTGGAACTAGAAGATCGCTTTAATACATTTGACAGCTATACATTCAGTTTTAGTATCAGACATTTGTGTTTGTTACAGTACTTCAAAACAACTTCAGGCTACAGGAATACAACGAATACATAAAAAATGTTCTGGAACAATTTTACACGGAAAATATACTTATTTGCTATTTAAGTGATTAGATTAAAAATATATAAAAATAGTTTTGAAACTGAAATTATTCTCTTGCATCTTACCTCTAAGTTAAAGCGTTTCAGGTTAGTATGGTTCCTCTCACTGAAATGTCATGCTGTTTATTTTGAAACTACATGGGACTAATGCAAAAAAATGGAAAAGAATAGATTTCTGTATACTTTGAATTGCTCACCAATTGTGAGCTATTATTCCCTCTACGCCTTGGTTTTGCTATTGCTGTGTGCATACGTATGAAGACATTTTTTAAAATGGGTTCACATATTGTCCTAATACAAAATGGTACATTGTTACTATTATTGCTAATGCTTAAAATTAGAAACAAGTGCAAACAGAGTGGGGAACTATGCAACTATCTGCGTCTTTCCTGATAACTACAATAAAAAAATAACATTGATATCCCTAATAACTGAGATTTAACTACATTTAAAACAGTAGATATTCTATATGAAAAAGAGTTTCTCTAATACTTCTGTTGTCAATTCATTCTTAAAAATACTGTCCTGTGCCCCAGGCATTGTTTTTCTCATTATCCCAAAGGGGATGGGAATCAGGAATGCCAGCAGGCAACGGCACCATTGTTCTTCCTGAGAGCATTATAGGAATTAAAATACTCTCTCCATTGCATAGGAGACCAAATGACATTTTGTGCTATATATAAAAGATAAATGATTTATGTGAAGAACAGGGATGGGTGAAAAAATTTGCCAACGTTAAAAATAAAAAAAATTGCCATGTGGCTCGTTTAGTCACATGGCAAATTTTTTGAAGCTCAAGACAAACGGAATGTCATTTTCGCCTTCCCCTTTCCTTCCACAGCAGCCAATTAGATCTGAGCCTTCCCACTGTCTGTATAAGGAGATGCAGATACGGCCGCCGGCCATTTTTGGTAGTGGATAGAGTAGAAGATTGGAGCATTTTCTGCATTATTTAGCTGGAGTAGGAGTTAGCGGTCTGAGTCAGTGCAAGTGGAAGTTGTGGATTTCAGTTTTGTGTTTTCTCTCTTCTGCTTGCCTGCTCACCTCTGAGACCCAAGACCCCTTGTTAGGGCTACGTTTGTCTGTCTGTCTGTTGGTGTGTATCCCTTGTGGGTGCACACTTCTGCTGAGGGGTTTTAGTTTAGGGTTTTATTTTTTTCTCCTTTCCTTCCCCCTAATATCCAAAACCCTTCCTTATTTTTTTTTTTAGTTGAGGTGCGCCCAGTATGACGGGCCACAGGAGAGGGGTGGGATAGGAGGTCTGGGTGGCGGTGGCAGGAAGGGTGGGATAGGTAGGGATGGAAGAGTAAGAGGCCATGGTGCTCTTTGTAGGACTGTTCCAGAATTTTTTGCCACTGCTTTGCGACCTATGCAGTCGAAATAGGCAGAGACAGTGGTAGACTGGCCTACGCAGGCAACCTCTTCTTCAGCAGGCACCTGTGAGCGGCAGGAGGTGGCATCATCTGCCAGCTCAGTGCTGGAGAACACCCCATCCCCCTTATTATTTAATCCTGAGGTGGACTTGGACCGAGACACCCAGGATCTTTTTGATGATCAGACAGGAATGGGGGTGTATGCCTGTCTGATGAGGAGGAGGACGGTGTGTCACAGCCCACCACATCAGTAGGGGCAGGGTAGCAGGCTGCTGCTGTGGAGTCAGACACCAGCATGCTAGATGTGGGCGTGGATGCCACATATGATGCAGGGTCTGGTCTGGGAGAGGACTTTGAGGATAACAGGGATAGACCCTGGGAGCCAGCTCAGGAGGATAACGGCAGCAGATCAGGGGGGAAAAGTGTGTGGTGTTGATGATGATGAAGAGCCAGCCCCACAGAGGCAGAAAACCCCATCAACCACTGCTAGGGGGGCAGTCAACAGGGCAGCACTGTACCTGGGTCCAGAGCTTCTGGGTCTATGGGTGGGGACCATCCCCAGCCCTCCACAGCAGGCAAGGCAGTGGCCCGCACTTCAGCAGTGTAGGCATTTTTCACATGCCAGACAGAGGACCAGTCGTTAGCAGTGTGCCAGCTCTGCTGGCAGAAAGTTCTAAGGGGGCAGGCAGGGTTCCCATATGGAATGTCATTACAGGATGACATGGGAGCAGCACCAAAGTCGCAGGGCACCGGGAGGCAGTGGTGTTTCCTGTCCACCTCCTCCCATTCCTCAGGGAAGAGGTGCTAGCTCCCCATCCCCTGTAGCCAGGTCCGGACTGAGAATTAAAATAGGCACTGGCATTTCAGATACACAGAGGCCCAATCAGCCCCCACCAGCCCACTAAATACTGACTTTTCTAATAAATATATGGTTTATTCATTTTAACTTGGGATACAAAGCACCCAGATATTATGTTTTCAGAATTATTAGTTGTGCCTGTGTTAGTAAGCTATTAGTAACATATAAACTATAGCTGGTCAATATAGAGTAGTAGTAGATACCATTACCAGTCAACCAGAGCTATGTAGAAAACCACAGATTTTTAAGAAATTGGCAAAATGTGAGCTCTTTTTTTCTTTTTTTGAAAAGATAGAAGTCCTCTAACAATGTAGCAATATACTGTTCAAAACATGCGTGTGAAATGGTCTTCCCATCGACTCCAATGCAATTAAGCACATTTTGACACAAAGCAATACATGCTATATTGATTTATCACAAACTACAAAGCTTGAAAGTAAGTGAAAAAGTTTTGATAGCCCCAAAGCTGAAAAAAGGTGACACAAACAAAACATACATAGACTCTAATTTAGTTTCAACAAACTGCATTGTGTGACGAAATAATAATGTTGCATGTCAAAACAAAGCCACGTGTCAAAAGTCAGATTTGCGGCCACAAAATCTTGGCATGCGTCAAAATCGATGTTTGCGTCAAATCAGTTTCGCAAATTTTTCAGTAATTTCATAAATTTTTTGGCGAATGCCACAGATTTACTCCATTACTAGTGAAGAGTATAATACAGCAACAAATCATTCTGATGCAACATCTCAGTATGAATCACTGTATGATCAGCTGGGAATTCTCCGTAGGTCAAACATGAAACAAACTTGAGAACTCCTAAGAAACCACAGAGCAAACTAAAAAATAATCCAGGTCAAGGTTTTTGAACTCTTATAGAGACAATGGAAAGAAGCAGCTATTGCCTAATTTACTGTTATCAAATATACTATGTACATAAGCCTGGAATTTAAAAATTAGAACCCAGTAAACATTCAAGTAATACTTGTCATCTGTCAGTGAAAACTGTGGGATACCACAATGGTTGGCTTGGTTTGCAAGCACCTGGGGAGCATATGTTTGCTTATTTTGCAATATAACACTCAACTCAAGGCAACACAATTTTTTATCTGATCACCTTAGATTATTACTAATAAGCAAAAGCCACAGTTGTTAACACTGAAACAATGTTCCCTTATTTATTCATCACAACATTTATTCAATGCAAAACATTGATGTTAGAAATTGAGTATAGTTAGATATCAAAAGTTTCGGAAAAGATACCTTGCAGGGACATTCTTACATGCACCTGTTCACTTTCAAATCCACTTGTAGTATGATGTTTTTTCTCAGAAACAATTAATAATCCAATTATCGCTTATGGTGTCGGATAAATGTTGTTTAATTTGGCTGTGTATTGTACAGTATGTGTGAAATATTATCAGATCATGTATGTTGGCAAGCACTTCACAGTCCACTCGTTGAGTAAAAAATTCAAGTTTATTTCAGTAGATTAAAAACATATCAATCCTGAAGCATTTCGTATCACAGATACGTGGTCATAGGTATAACAAACATTGTATCTAACGGCTATTTGAATTCTTAACCCGGAAATGACCTCATTAAACTAATTGAAATTAATTAAGAGCAAGACCCAAAACATCCGTTTACAACCCCTTATCTTTCCAATCAACTTTACAATTTGAACATATTAAAACTTTTTTCAAGAGGATTGACAGGGCACTTCGCCACAATAACTTTGTACATAACCACATACTTGCGCTCCTCTCTTTTTACTCAAATATCAATTTGTTTGCGATCCGTATATCTTTGTTTTACCCTGGACAGAGGAAACGGTTAGTAAAATGGAAAACGTACTTAATTCAAATGCATTTCATATCACTATCTTCCACCTACTGTATCTACCTGACCTCCTTTATCCAGCACTTCCAAACTTAGGCACCGCTGCATACAAAGCACTTTATAAATATGGGCGAAAGACTGGTCTGTTGAACTTGTTTTTTTACACACCTTAATAAAGTGGCCCAATTTAGTTGTTTTTTTCTCTGTACAGTCACATAAGAAAAATAGCCTTTTATTGGATATTCACTGACATACAAGATATGTAGCTTAAAATGTATTACTCTGGACAATTTCACAAATTTTACACAATAACTAGAAAGAGAGGACACATTTGTTCTGCTGGATTTCTTCAGGGAACTGCAAAAGCCTTCCATTTAGTGACAACTAGAGATGTCGCGAACTGTTCGCCGGCGAACTTGTTCGCGCGAACATCGGGTGTTCGCGCTCGCCGGAAGTTCGCGAACGTCGCGCGACGTTCGCCATTTTGGGTTCGCCATTGTTGGCGCTTTTTTTTGCCCTCTCACCCCAGACCAGCAGGTACATGGCAGCCAATCAGGAAGCTCTCCCCTGGACCACTCCCCTTCCCTATAAAAACCGAAGCCCTGCAGCGTTTTTTCACTCTGCCTGTGTGTGCTGAAGAGATAGTGTAGGGAGAGAGCTGCTGCCTGTTAGTGATTTCAGGGACAGTTGAAAGTTTGCTGGCTAGTAATCGTTTTGATACTGCTCTGTTATTGGAGGGACAGAAGTCTGCAGGGGTTTGAGGGACATTTAAGCTTAGGTAGCTTTGCTGGCTAGTAATCTACCTTCTACTGCAGTGCTCTGTATGTAGCTGCAGTGGGCAGCTGTCCTGCTTCTGATCTCATCTGCTGACTGCTGCAATAACAGTAGTCCTTGTAAGGACTGCTTTTATTTATTTTTTTGTTGTTTTACTACTACTACTACTACTACTACTATAAGAGCCCAGTGCTATTAGTCTAGCAGTGTTGGGGAGTGGGACTGGTGTGCTAATCTGCTGCTCCTAGTAGTTCAGCAGCACCAACTTTAATTTTTTTTTTAATATTCATTTTTTTTTTATTTTACTTTTTTTATTTTACTACCGCTGTAGTAGTGTATAAGTTGACCTTTTAGGCATTATTTGCCCTGTAGGCATTATTTGCACACTGTTTTCTTCAACCCGCCATCGAGCTGTGTGACCTTGTTCACATTCTGTCTAAATATCCATAATATTACCGTCTCCAGAAAAAACACCGGAGTCACTTTTTTCAAGCAGCCATAATATATTTTACGTAATCCGTATCCACCGCTGTAGTAGTGTATACGTTGGCCTTGTAGGCATTATTTGCACACTGTTTTCTTCAACCCGCCATCGAGCTGTGTGACCTTGTTCACATTCTGTCTAAATATCCATAATATTACCGTCTCCAGAAAAAACACCGGAGTCACTTTTTTCAAGCAGCCATAATATATTTTACGTAATCCGTATCCACCGCTGTAGTAGTGTATACGTTGGCCTTGTAGGCATTATTTGCACACTGTTTTCTTCAACCCGCCATCGAGCTGTGTGACCTTGTTCACATTCTGTCTAAATATCCATAATATTACCGTCTCCAGAAAAAACACCGGAGTCACTTTTTTCAAGCAGCATTCATATATTTTACGTAATCCGTATCCACCGCTGTAGTAGTGTATACGTTGGCCTTGTAGGCATTATTTGCACACTGTTTTCTTCAACCCGCCATCGAGCTGTGTGACCTTGTTCACATTCTGTCTAAATATCCATAATATTACCGTCTCCAGAAAAACACCGGAGTCACTTTTTTCAAGCAGCATTCATATATTTTACGTAATCCGTATCCACCGCTGTAGTAGTGTATACGTTGGCCTTGTAGGCATTATTTGCACACTGTTTTCTTCAACCCGCCATCGAGCTGTGTGACCTTGTTCACATTCTGTCTAAATATCCATAATATTACCGTCTCCAGAAAAAACACCGGAGTCACTTTTTTCAAGCAGCATTCATATATTTTACGTAATCCGTATCCACCGCTGTAGTAGTGTATACGTTGGCCTTGTAGGCATTATTTGCACACTGTTTTCTTCAACCCGCCATCGAGCTGTGTGACCTTGTTCACATTCTGTCTAAATATCCATAATATTACCGTCTCCAGAAAAAACACCGGAGTCACTTTTTTCAAGCAGCATTCATATATTTTACGTAATCCGTATCCACCGCTGTAGTAGTGTATACGTTGACCTTGTAGGCATTATTTGCACACTGTTTTCTTCAACCCGCCATCGAGCTGTGTGAGCTTGTTCACATTTTGTCTAAATATTGATAATATTATCGTCTCTAGAAAAACCACTTGAGTTACTTTTTTTCAAGCAGCATTCATATATTTTACGTAATCCGTATCCACCGCTGTAGTAGTGTATACGTTGGCCTTGTAGGCATTATTTGCACACTGTTTTCTTCAACCCGCCATCGAGCTGTGTGAGCTTGTTCACATTTTGTCTAAATATTGATAATATTATCGTCTCTAGAAAAACCACTTGAGTTACTTTTTTTCAAGCAGCATTCATATATTTTACGTAATCCGTATCCACCGCTGTAGTAGTGTATACGTTGACCTTGTAGGCATTATTTGCACACTGTTTTCTTCAACCCGCCATCGAGCTGTGTGAGCTTGTTCACATTTTGTCTAAATATTGATAATATTATCGTCTCTAGAAAAACCACTTGAGTTACTTTTTTTCAAGCAGCATTCATATATTTTACGTAATCCGTATCCACCGCTGTAGTAGTGTATACGTTGACCTTGTAGGCATTATTTGCACACTGTTTTCTTCAACCCGCCATCGAGCTGTGTGAGCTTGTTCACATTTTGTCTAAATATTGATAATATTATCGTCTCTAGAAAAACCACTTGAGTTACTTTTTTTCAAGCAGCATTCATATATTTTACGTAATCCGTATCCACCGCTGTAGTAGTGTATACGTTGGCCTTGTAGGCATTATTTGCACACTGTTTTCTTCAACCCGCCATCGAGCTGTGTGAGCTTGTTCACATTTTGTCTAAATATTGATAATATTATCGTCTCTAGAAAAACCACTTGAGTTACTTTTTTCAAGCAGCATTCATATATTTTACGTAATCCGTATCCACCGCTGTAGTAGTGTATACGTTGACCTTGTAGGCATTATTTGCACACTGTTTTCTTCAACCCGCCATCGAGCTGTGTGAGCTTGTTCACATTTTGTCTAAATATTGATAATATTATCGTCTCTAGAAAAACCACTTGAGTTACTTTTTTTCAAGCAGCATTCATATATTTTACGTAATCCGTATCCACCGCTGTAGTAGTGTATACGTTGACCTTGTAGGCATTATTTGCACACTGTTTTCTTCAACCCGCCATCGAGCTGTGTGAGCTTGTTCACATTTTGTCTAAATATTGATAATATTATCGTCTCTAGAAAAACCACTTGAGTTACTTTTTTTCAAGCAGCATTCATATATTTTACGTAATCCGTATCCACCGCTGTAGTAGTGTATACGTTGACCTTGTAGGCATTATTTGCACACTGTTTTCTTCAACCCGCCATCGAGCTGTGTGAGCTTGTTCACATTTTGTCTAAATATTGATAATATTATCGTCTCTAGAAAACCACTTGAGTTACTTTTTTTCAAGCAGCATTCATATATTTTACGTAATCCGTATCCACCGCTGTAGTAGTGTATACGTTGACCTTGTAGGCATTATTTGCACAGTGTTTTCTTCAACCCGCCATCTAGCTGTGTGTATTATCGTTTCCAGAAAAACCAACTGAGTTTTTGTTGTTGTTGTTGTTTTTTTAAAAATAATGCCAGGCAAAGGCAGGCCGCCACGCAGAGGCCGTGCTAGGGGCCGTGCTGCTATGCAATCCTGTGGCCCTAGCAAATTGCCCAGTTTTAAAAAGCCAATGACCCTGAACTCCCAAAATGCTGAAGAGGTAGTTGACTGGCTTACACAGCACACCCCATCCTCTACCGTTTCTAACTTTACCACAACATCCTCCTCATCCTCCACTGCTATGGGCCACCCCACGTAACACTTCCTCCACCACCGGTGCCCCTTCTTCACTGGGGTCAGAGGAGTTATTTTCCAATGAGTTTCTTGAACTGAGTAATGCGCAACCATTATTGCCAGAAGAAGATGAAGGAGATGAGGACCTTACACCAGATTTAATTCTGGCAGAGAACACGATAGAGATGGACATAATGAGTGATGAGGAGGAGGTCCCCGCTGCTGCTTCCTTCTGTGATGTGTCAGAAGAAATTGATGCATCTGAGGAGAATGATGATGAGGAGATTGATGTTTTGTGGGTGCCTAGTAGAAGAGAGCAAGAGGAGGGTAGTTCAGATGGAGAGACGGAGAGTCAGAGAGGCAGTAGGAGAATAAGACTTAGAAGAAGCAGGGAGGACAGCCCGCAGGGATCAGTAGGGCAACAACATGTATCGGCACCTGTGTTCAGCCGGCCAACGCACCCGCCATTGCCGCCAATACCGCCAACTCCGCCAACTTCTACTGTTACCGCCAGATCGCACACTTCCAAAAAGTCAGCAGTGTGGGATTTTTTTAATGTGTGTGCCTCTGACAAAAGCATTGTAATTTGCAATGAGTAGGGATGTAGCGAACGTCGGAAAAAAAGTTCGCGAACATATTCGCGAACTTGCGCAAAAATGCGAGCGGTTCGCGAACGGTTCGCGAACCCCATAGACTTCAATGGGAAGGCGAACTTTAACATCTAGAAAAGACATTTCTGGCCAGAAAAATGATTTTAAAGTTGTTTAAAGGGTGCAACGACCTGGACAGTGGCATGCCAGAGGGGGATCAAGGGCAAAAATGTATCTGAAAAATCTGCCTGTGTGTGCTTGGAAGAGATAGTGTAGGGGGAGAGCTGTTAGTGATTTCAGGGACAGATGATAGTAAGTTTGCTGGCTAGTAATCTGCTTGAAACTGCTCTGTATTGGAGGGACAGAAGTCTGCAGGGATTTGAGGGACATTTTAGCTTAGGTAGCTTTGCTGGCTAGTAATCTACTGTTCTCTTTAAACAACTGCCATACGTTGACCTTGTAGGCATTGTTTGCCCAGTTTTTTTGGACGCAGCCACTGAAGCACAGTTGCCAGAAAAAATATGCCATATAAATGCTGAAAATAGTCATTTTTCGCCATACGTTGACCTTGTAGACATTGTTTGCCCAGTTTTTTTGGACGCAGCCACTGAAGTGACTCCGGTGTTTTTTCTGGAGACGGTAATATTATGGATATTTAGACAGAATGTGAACAAGGTCACACAGCTCGATGGCGGGTTGAAGAAAACAGTGTGCAAATAATGCCTACAGGGCAAATAATGCCTAAAAGGTCAACTTATACACTACTACAGCGGTAGTAAAATAAAAAAAAGTAAAATAAAAAAAAAATGAATATTAAAAAAAAAAAATTAAAGTTGGTGCTGCTGAACTACTAGGAGCAGCAGATTAGCACACCAGTCCCACTCCCCAACACTGCTAGACTAATAGCACTGGGCTCTTATAGTAGTAGTAGTAGTAGTAGTAGTAAAACAACAAAAAAATAAATAAAAGCAGTCCTTACAAGGACTACTGTTATTGCAGCAGTCAGCAGATGAGATCAGAAGCAGGACAGCTGCCCACTGCAGCTACATACAGAGCACTGCAGTAGAAGGTAGATTACTAGCCAGCAAAGCTACTAAGCTTAAATGTCCCTCAAACCCCTGCAGACTTCTGTCCCTCCAATAACAGAGCAGTATCAAAACGATTACTAGCCAGCAAACTTTCAACTGTCCCTGAAATCACTAACAGGCAGCAGCTCTCTCCCTACACTATCTCTTCAGCACACACAGGCAGAGTGAAAAAACGCTGCAGGGCTTCGGTTTTTATAGGGAAGGGGAGTGGTCCAGGGGAGAGCTTCCTGATTGGCTGCCATGTACCTGCTGGTCTGGGGTGAGAGGGCAAAAAAAAGCGCCAACAATGGCGAACCCAAAATGGCGAACGTCGCGCGACGTTCGCAAACTTCCGGCGAGCGCGAACACCCGATGTTCGCGCGAACAAGTTCGCCGGCGAACAGTTCGCGACATCTCTAGCAATGAGTGCAGTCAGAAACTGAGCCTTGGTAAGCCCAACAGCCACATAGGTACAACTTCTATGCGAAGGCACATGAGCGGCAAGCACAAAGCACTTTGGGAGCAACACCTCAAAGGCAACAGGCAAACTAAAAGCCACACTCCTTCTGGTCCAGCATCTTACTGCTCTACCTCTGCTCTCCTTGACCCGTCTGAACCACCCTCCACTCCGCCTTCCACCTTGACCACCTGTTCCCATTCCCAGTCATCTGCCACCAGCCAAGTTTCTGTGAAGGCCATGTTTGAGCGTAAGAAGCCAATGTCTGACTGTCACCCCCTTGCCCGGCGTCTGACAGCTGGCTTGTCTGCACTCTTAGCCCGCCAGCTTTTACCATACCAGCTGGTGGACTCTGAGGCCTTCCGCAAATTTGTAGCAATTGGGACACCGCAGTGGAAGGTACCCAGCCGCAATTTTTTTTCTAAAAAGGGAATACCACACCTGTACCAACATGTGCAGAGCCAAGTTACCGCATCTCTGTCACTTAGTGTTGGGCCAAAGGTCCATATGACTACTGACGCATGGTCCTCCAAGCATGGTCAGGGCAGGTATGTCACCTACACTGCCCACTGGGTGAACTTGGTAATGGCTGGGAAGCAGGGAATGGGTAGCTCAACAACAACAGTGGAGTTGGTGTCACCGCCACGGATTGCACGCGGTTCTGCCACCACCTCTACTCCTCCATCGCTCTCTACCTCGTCTTCTTCTTCTTCTTACTCTGCTGCTGGGTCCTCCTTCTCCTCCTCCACACCTGTGCACCCCCAGCTCCCCCTAGGCTATTCGACGTGCCAGGTACGCCGTTGTCACGCTGTCTTGGGGATGACGTGCCTGGAAAGCAAAAACCATACCGGATCTGTACTCCTGTCATCTCTGCAGTCACAGGCCGATCGGTGGCTGACCCCACACCAACTGCAGATCGGAAAAGTGGTGTGTGACAATGGAAGCAATCTGTTGGCAGCGTTGAGACTAGGCAATTTAACACATGTGCCCTGCATGGCACATGTGTTAAATTTAATAGTCCAACGTTTTGTCTCCAAGTACCCAGGATTCCAGGACGTTCTCACCCAGTCCAGAAAGGTGTCGGCCCATTTCAGGCGTTCCTACACAGCCATGGCACGCCTTGCTGACATTCAGCAGCGCTACAACATGCCAGTCAGGCATTTGATTTCTGACAGCCAGACTCGCTGGAATTCAACGCTCCTTATGTTGGAACGTCTGCTGCAACAACAAAGGGCCGTCAACGAGTACCTTTTGAACTGGGTGGTAGGACTGGATCTGCACAGCTGGGGATTTTTTTCCCCCGTTACTGGGTGCTTATGCGCGATGCCTGCAGGCTCATGCGACCTTTTGAAGAGGTGACAAATATGGTCAGTCGCACCGAAGGCACCATCAGCGACCTAATACCCTTCGCTTTATTCCTGGAGCGTGCCGTGCGACGAGTGACAGATGAGGCTGTAGACCAGCGTGACGAGGAGCTGGAAGCGCACGATTTCTGGTCGGAATCACCAGAACGAACCCAGGCACCTGCTGCAACGCAGGGAGAGGTGCCAGAAGTGGAGTCAGAGGAGGAAGGTGGCTTTGTGGAGGAGGAGGAGGAGGACCAACAGGAGCAGGCTTCCCAGGGGGCTAGTGGTGACCTTTTGGGGACCCCTGGTCTTGTACGTGGCTGGGGGAGGAGACCGTGGATGATGCAGTCCTTGATAATGAGGAAGCGGAGATGGATAGCTCTGCATCCAACCTTGTGAGAATGGGGTCTTTCATGCTGTCATGCCTGTTGAAGGACCCCCGTATCAAGAGGCTTAAGGAGAAGGACCTGTACTGGGTCGCAACGCTACTAGACCCTCGGTACAAGCATAAAGTGTCAGAAATGTTACCAACATACCACAAGTCCGAAAAGATGCGGCATTTACAAACCAGCCTGCAAAACATGTTGTACAATGCTTTTAAGGGTGATGTCACTTCAGGAACTCATCAACATTCCAGGGGCAGAGGTGCCAGTAATCCTGCCACGAGCACACCTGCAAGGACAAAGCCCTTTGGCCAGTCTGTAACGTCAGACATGCAAATGTTTTTCTGTCCAAGGCAGCGCCACAACCCTTCTGGATCCACCCTCAAAGAACGCCTCGACCGGCAGGTAGCGGACTACCTGGCATTAACTGCAGATATCGACACTCTGAGGAGCGATGAACCCCTGGACTACTGGGTGCGCAGGCTTGATCTGTGGCCAGAGCTGTCACAATTTGCCATGAACCTCTTGTCTTGCCCAGCCTCAAGTGTGCTCTCAGAAAGGACCTTCAGTGCAGCAGGAGGGATTGTAACTGAGAAGAGAACTCGCCTAGGTCACAAAAGTGTCGATTACCTGACCTTTATTAAAATGAATGAGGGGTGGATCTCGGAGGGTTACTGCACGCCGGAAGACTTGTTCTGACTTCTATGCAGCTGTCCTTCTCTTCAAGCCTCATGACTCCACACACAGCTGTCCTTTAGCGTCCTCCTCCTCCCTCCGCCACCGTTACAAACTAGGGTGCAAACCCTACTGGTTTAATTTTTTCTGGCCTCTGTGCTTCAGTGGCTGCAACCAAAAAAACTGGGCAAACAATGTCTACAAGGTCAACGTATGGCAAAAAATGACTATTTTCAGCATTTATATGGCATATTTTTTTCTGGCAACTGTGCTTCAGTGGCTGCAACCAAAAAAATGCATATTTTTCTGCATTTATATGGCATAATTTTTCTGGCCTCTGTGCTTCAGTGGCTGCGTCCAAAAAAATGCATATTTTCTGCATTTATATGGCATAATTTTTCTGGCCTCTTTGCTTCAGTGGCTGCAACCAAAAAAATGCATATTTTCTGCATTTATATGGCATAATTTTTCTGGCCTCTGTGCTTCAGTGGCTGCAACCAAAAAAAATTATATTTTCAGCATTTATATGGCATAATTTTTCTGTCAACTGTGCTTCAGTGGCTGCAACCAAAAAAATTTATATTTTCAGCATTTATATGGCATAATTTTTCTGGCCTCTGTGCTTCAGTGGCTGCAACCAAAAAAATTTATATTTTCAGCATTTATATGGCATAATTTTCTGGCAACTGTGCTTCAGTGGCTGCGACCAAAAAAATGACTATTTCAGCATTTATATGGCATATTTTTTCTGGCCTCTGTGCTTCAGTGGCTGCGGCCAAAAAAACTGGGCAAACAATGCCTACAAGGTCAACGACGTTGACCTTGTAGGCATTGTTTGCCCAGTTTTTTTGGCCGCAGCCACTGAAGCACAGAGGCCAGAAAAAATATGCCATATAAATGCTGAAAATAGTCATTTTTTGCCATACGTTGACTCAACGTATATGGCAAAAATGACTATTTTCAGCATTTATATGGCATATTTTTTCTGGCAACTGTGCTTCAGTGGCTGCGACCAAAAAATGCATATTTTCTGCATTTATATGGCATAATTTTCTGGCCTCTGTGCTTCAGTGGCTGCAACCAAAAAAATTTATATTTTCAGCATTTATATGGCATAATTTTTCTGTCAACTGTGCTTCAGTGGCTGCGACCAAAAAAATGCATATTTTCTGCATTTATATGGCATAATTTTTCTGGCCTCTGTGCTTCAGTGGCTGCAACCAAAAAAATTTATATTTTCAGCATTTATATGGCATAATTTTTCTGGCAACTGTGCTTCAGTGGCTGCGTCCAAAAAAACTGGGCAAACAATGTCTACAAGGTCAACGTATGGCGAAAAATGACTATTTTCAGCATTTATATGGCATATTTTTTCTGGCAACTGTGCTTCAGTGGCTGCGTCCAAAAAAACTGGGCAAACAATGCCTACAAGGTCAACGTATGGCAGTTGTTTAAAGAGAACAGTAGATTACTAGCCAGCAAAGCTACCTAAGCTAAAATGTCCCTCAAATCCCTGCAGACTTCTGTCCCTCCAATACAGAGCAGTATCAAGCAGATTACTAGCCAGCAAGCTTACTATCATCTGTCCCTGAAATCACTAACAGCTCTCCCCCTACACTATCTCTTCCAAGCACACACAGGCAGATTTTTCAGATACATTTTTGCCCTTGATCCCCCTCTGGCATGCCACTGTCCAGGTCGTTGCACCCTTTAAACAACTTTAAAATCATTTTTCTGGCCAGAAATGTCTTTTCTAGATGTTAAAGTTCGCCTTCCCATTGAAGTCTATGGGGTTCGCGAACCGTTCGCGAACCGCTCGCATTTTTGCGCAAGTTCGCGAATATGTTCGCGAACTTTTTTTCCGACGTTCGCTACATCCCTAGTGACAACCGCAGAGGTTTTCATTGTTTCAATATTTTCTTCATGTACAAAGCAAATGACAAAAATAGCCAAAGGAAGACTTACAAACAGCATCTTTAATATTCAACATCTTACAGTGATCTTGTAGTATACAAACACAATTTAGCAGGCCCTTTATGCAGTTATCTGCACATTTGTAATTTAAAAAACCAGAGTGAAATGGATTTCCACTTTCATTTAAAATGTGAAAGTTTGCTAAAGATCAGATAAAGGGGGAAGCAGAGGACTACTATATATGAAAAACAGAGTTTGGTGCAAGAACATGGCCCTGTTATGGCCTGTGCAGCTCCCTGACTTGTGTAACTGATCAAAAGGTATGGGACAGGAGGAGGCATGCCTACATGCCTCCCCTTACCTAATGTGAAATGAGGATTAGATGCAGTTCATGTTTGAGGAACAAAGGATGGAACGGCTGCACTTTTTTGTAGGAAAAATGTATTTGTCACTATCAAGGAATTTTAAGTGGCTAATTTAAGATTTGTAGTTATAAAGAAGTAGACCTTGTGGTCCAACCCCCTGTCCCCCAAGTCCATCTGTGACCGCAGGGTTTGCTTCCTCTTTAGTTACACCAGTAGATGTAACTTCTTGCACTTAAGGACCAGGTTTAGGTTAATCTCATATGCTACATAATATGCTTTATATTATACATATTTTTTTTAACTGCAGAATCATAATGATAGAGTAATTGCTTGCCTGTCAATATGCTTTCAACATTGAACTATGCCTGAAATGAAATTCTTTTTTTTGATGTGCAGGGTATAAATTTCACATTTTGACAGTCATTTCTTCGGGTGCATGCTTCCCATTCATTTATCTGCTCGGCATTGTAGAAATATGTTAATGTACAAATGGAAATGATAAATGGTAACATGCTCAGCAATTTCAGATCAGCTCTCATTTACTGAAACATATTATCTTTTATTCAAAAGTACAGTGAGCTTTGTAGAGTGACACTCGTAAATGTACATTTTAAAGTGATAGTGGAAAAAAAGTGTTCCAGTTATGAGGTGTTCTCTATAGCAATGTTTGCTCACTATGTTCAGATTATAACAAAAGCACACATGCACAGAAAATGTACAGCATTTGCATGCTTCAGTAGTATCTGACTTTTTCAGATACTTTCACTTTTGGCAAGTGTGATAGGTTATTCATTCCCAGAGCAATACAGCATTTCTCTGCTATTTAAATTCAATTTGGAAGGAAGAAAGGATATATGGTTAAATGAGCTGTCTACAAATGTTTGGCAGATAGGCAGGATGTTAATTTGGACCACAGGAACGCTAGATAAAGCTTTTGAATAGCATGGGTTACCAAGAATACGTGGGGTGGCAAAGCACATCCCTTTGTGTGGGGGCTTTGGTAGGTGAACCTCATGTTCCTTCAGAGCCCATGGGAAATAAATTTGCTGGTTGTTCAATGACAAACAGTGCAAGTGGGGCAGTTCTTGTCACTTTATACACAAATGCTCCATGTCCACAAGAACCCATCCATTGCCAAGTGATTCATGACAGAAACCCCCATCTGGTTCTAGAAAAATTTAAAAAGGCAACACAATTATGATATATGCAAAACATCAAGATTTCTTCTCTGGACTAAGGGGCATGTTTACTAACATTGGAGATAAATATCTGGAGATGTTGCCCATAGCAACCAATCAGATCTTTGCTTTTGTTTTCTAACTTGGCTGTGGCTGTTTAAATCTAATTGCTGATTGGTTGCCATGGGCAACATCTCCAGAAATTTCTCCAGATATTTATCTCCAATGTTAGTAAACATGCCCCTAAGTCCCTAAAAAGAAATCTTGCAAATACAGGCTAATTCATCATTTGTTATTTGTGCCATAATGACAAAGATGGATATAGAAGCCATTTTCCAGCTTTTAGCCATACATCCAGACTCTCTGCATCTGTTAAGTTGCCACTTCATGGGTTCCTTTTATTTGGACAGATGTTTGCCCAATGTTCAATCTTTAAGCACATTTCTAGAGTCCTGAGGAAAAAGTCAGGTTTCTACCTCATAAGAGGTCTTATTGTCTTTTACAGAAATGTAAATATGGCCACATCATTTGGATTCAGTGTTTGCTTTAATGGCAGTTGGAAGGAGGTCAGGTTGTGGGATGCTTAGTCCATTTATGGCTAATGTGTATTTTAACTCTCTTTAAGTCAGTTCCAATTCTGGCCATCAAAATCTAGGGGGCACCAGTTTGCCAACAGGAATGGGGCTTTTAGTTTGGATAAAATGCCTGTAGTAATGGCATTGATCAAATACTATAGATACAGAGAGGTGGGCTTTAGGGAGAACACTGTAAAATGCATGGGGAAATAGGAGTCTTAGAGATTCAGTTCCGATACAAGGCCAAACAGGTTGGTGTAGTAGAAAATAGAGCACAGGGATATATTTTTTTATGTGATGGAGCATGTCTTGTATGGTTGGTCAACAATGGCTTGGTGGTTTGATTGATCAGTTATGGTAGCCCCTGAGGTCAGCAATTATTTTTGTTAAGGGTGACATTGACTTCCCCATGGGCTCAGTCCATTGAGAGCTGTTTGTTTAAGTAGTGTGTAAAGAGAAAACACCATGCTAGTAGTAGCTGGCATTTGGAAAGGCAGATTGACAAAAGGTCTCAAATTCCATTACAATATTGCACTCATCCTAAATACTGGTATTTAAATATTGTGTATTGTTGTTTATATCTAATTGTTATCATATCACTGTTGTAATCAATAAACACTGTGGCCATGTTATTCAAAAATAAGTTCACAAGATGTTCCCCAGATTTCATGTTTTAGGTATGGTTAACTCCCTGGTAAAAAAGAAAAATTTTAATTTACTGATTTAATTTATGAGCTTTAATGAAACAAGGTTTTTAATAAAATCCTCTTTTAATTTGCAGGGTTTGATTCGGTACATATGGTGCATATGAGCACCAACACTCCATAGAACAGAATAGGGTTTATCAAATACATTCTGACAAACTGACACACTCATCTACATTTGTAAATGTATCAGTTTAGTCCTGGGAATACTGTAAATCTGCCCTTAGCATCAATATTTTGGTAGTTTTGTCATCAGTTGGATAGACACAGTTTAGCATATCTATTTTTGCAATTTGCACTTGCACTTTTGTTAATAAATGAGCCACAGAATGCAAAGTTTGGTGCACATATGCTTTTTTTTCTTACTGTTTGTTGTATATGACTATGGAGATGAAATTTCACCAATCCCTCCCCTTGTACAATAACCCTGAAAGCCCTATTAAACCTGGTTACCTTAAAATAAATGCACAGACACAATTATTGGGTGAGAGTCAACCACAGATTTATAAAATACAGTACAATATTAGCATTGCTAATAATTAACTAATTATGTAAACAACACTTTACCCCATTCAAGGATGCCAGCCATTGCATTGGCAGTGGGCATGCAACAATGTGGTTGTTTTCCAGAGTACTAACAAGGACGCATTACCCTGCCAGGAGGAGTTCATGCAACCCTACACTGAACTCAAACGCCCACCCAGCAGTGCCAAAGCCCTTTTTAATACCAAACTACATTCAGATCTTGCTAACTTGTTATTTATGCATGCTAGAAATAGATAGAAACATAAGGACAGTTCATACTTAAAGGCTTAATATTAAGAAATGCATAGCTAGGGGGCGTGGCCGACCGGGTAATGGTGCAGACGCACACACAAGGAGGGCTCTCTAGGCATCTGCATATATCTGCCTACATCCCGACCCTGGAACACCCCTGTGGCACCTACTTGTAGCCTGGCAGCTAGTTGTGACATCCGCTGCCTTCAGAGTCTCGGATCGTTTCTCCGGCGCTACTAGGCCTGGTGCGCGGGTCGGGGCCTACTCCTGAGACGGAAGCCCCGGACTCGCGTGGGAACGCGACCCGACATCGCGGTCGTCCCGAACTGTGGCACTGGACGCGCTGCCACAGGGGAACAACCCTGATCACCACTGGCGGGTCCCCGCCAAGTAACATCAAGGGGTGAGTGATCTATAGCCCCTGAAGGCCCAACTCCCCAGCAACATCATCACCTGTCCTCCCTGCAGCTACGTGGCCCAACACAAACAGGCTAGATGGGAGCTGGAGGCCTTAACTGCTGAGTGCTTGGAGGATACTGCTGCCTATCTCCCCAGCAGAATTAGCTTACCCTGCAAGCTTTGCCAAAAGGTACATGCAGCACAGCCATTGTAGACCTGACTCCCCAGCTGCACTGCCACCTGACCCCCTGCAGTTACTGCCTCTGATGCAAGCAGGCTGGAAGGAAGCTGGTAACCTAAGCTGCCAGACACTCAGGGGCTATTGTTCTCTTCTCAGAGACCGGGATGCCATTCTGCAGGCTACCAGACAAAGCCCAGACATCATGGTGGAAGGGAAAAAGGTATCTATCTTCCCGGATTACTCGGCAGAACTTCAGAGGCAACGGGGCACCTTCATGGCGGCCAAGCGACGTCTGCGGGAGGCTAATTTGAAATATGGAATGCTTTATCCAGCCAAGCTGAGGGTTCAAGCGGGTGACAGAGCCATGTTCTTTACCTCGGCTCAAGAAGTAAATGATTGGCTGGATGCTCGGGGTAATCCATCCCCCAGAGGCAGCCCTAATCGCCCCAACTAAGATGGTGACAAAAACACATGCTGCAGCAGGTGAGACCATTCTTATTTACACTCTTTGACCTAGCCAGGCACCACAGAATACACATTTGGTGGGGAACCTATGCCTACAACAACTAGACTGTCAATGGTGCCTCTCTCACTGCTGTGAAAAGGGAATCCTCATTGATGGATCAACTCAGAACCCTCTTGGGTTTCTAAGTAGGGGAACCATACACACAGCAAATGACACTAATTGGCACTTTTCCAGGCCCTGCGTCCCCTACTCAATTACATCAATGTAAAAGGTTTTATAGCGGAAATTGACGCAACAGCAGCACCGTTATTTCAAGTACTTTGACACTACTGCTTTCGGCTTATGTCTTAAAGCCCACACCTTCTGGCAAGAAAGGACTGTTGTCAGCGTCCACCTATATTTAATATCCAGAGGCATATGGATGTTTCCCATATAGGGGTGGGGGCGCTAGAGGCCAGAAATATGGGGTTGTTATGGAAGGCTACTTTTTGTTATACTCCTGGAACTTCAGAGGGGTGTCACTACTAAAGAGACATTCAACTACAAGTGACTCTTTTCACAAAATATTCTGCTATTCGACCTAACCCTTACTGCTGCAGCAAAACTAAGGATCAACCTGTTTTGGCTGTTTTTTTTTTCAGGTATCACGGAGACTCAAACTTTATCCCTGTCTATCTCGATTAAAAGTTACCTATCCTTGGGTGACCACTCCCCCGGTTACAATGTTTTGGGAACAATACCTGCCAAGTTCCTGGGTCAGGTTGGGAGGGAAGGGTTTTATGGGATGTTGTTATTATGTTGATAATTCTTGGTTGATATGGTTCTTGCTTCGATATAAGCCAGCTTGCCTGTACAATAGAATTCACAACTGCTAGACATGGGGGGTCCACTTAAGTTTCTTTCCTGGAATGTCAGGGGGCTGAATTCTAAGTTCAAAAGGGCCTTAATGTTTGACTATGTCAAGAAGCATGTACCAGATGTTCTTCTCCTACAGGAAACACACCTAGTGGGCCAGAGATTAATGGCGCTTAAGAAGCCGTGGGTCGCACACACATATCATGCTACCTTTTCTACTCATGCCAGGGGTACCTCCATTCTGGGTCGCAAAGGTATACAATTCGAATTGCTAGACATCGCTACTGATCACTATGGACGATATGTACTTCTGGGGTGTGCTATATCCAATCAACTGTTAACCATAGCTAATGTGTATATGCCCCCCCCCCCTTTGAAAGCACGTTATTGGATAATATAATGAGCAAACTAGCAAATTTTCCATCAGCACCATTGCTTTTAATGGGAGATTTCAATGCATTATTGAACCCCTCGCTAGACAGGTTAACCCCAAGCCCCCAAACAACCTCTACACTTTCTCTCTGGACACAGGCCATGAATCTTACTGATCTCTGGCGCTGGAGAAATCCTGATACAAGTGAATTTTCCTGCTTCTCAGCTACCTATAACACCCTATCCCGTATTGACCTTGCTCTAGCATCTGCGGAAGTGTTACCCTGGGTGAACTCGGTAGAATACTTACCTAGAGCGGTATCTGATCATTCCCCTTTGTTGGTAAAACTGGACCTTATTCCAGGACCCAGAGAACGTCTCTGGCGTCTTAGCCCAATTTGGTTAACACAACCTAATATAAAGGAAGCAAATGAGGCAGCCCTTATAGAATATTGGGGTCTTAATCCTGGAACGGCAAGCATGGGGACTGTGTGGGAGGCAGGTAAAGCCACGCTGAGGGGAGCACTTACTTCAGCAATCAAAGGAGCTAGGAAGGAAGCTACTCAAGCACTAGAAGAAAAACAGAAAACGCTAACTGAGGCAGAGGAAAACTATATCCAAAATGTAGGACCAGATACACTCCACACCTTTAGGGCAGCACAAATAGCGCTAGAAGAAACTAGAGTTAAATTGACGCAAAAAAAGTTGCTCTATGCCTCCCAAAGAACATTCGATAAAGAGGAGAAAAATGGGAAAATCCTAGCATACCTCTCTAAATGCCAAAATCCATCCAACACTATCCCCAGAATTACCTCCCCCTCAGGTAACATAGTAACAAACCCCTCTCAGATAGCCGATGCTTTTGCAACTTACTACCAAACTCTGTACGCCACAAAAGTCAACTACTCATCAGAACAATTAACAAATTATCTTGATGATATCCAATTTCCTCAACTATCGTCACATACAAATGCCCTCCTTAATGCCCCTATTACTTTAGTAGAAGTGTAAGACGCAATAGCCTCCCTTCAATCTAACAAAACGCCTGGTCCTGATGGCCTTCCGGCGGACTGGTACAAAGCCTCCAGTGAGATCCTCTCACCCTGGCTACACAAGACTATAATACATGCTACTGAGGAAGACCACCTCCCTCCCTCCTTCAATGAGGCTGTGATCGTGGTTATTCCGAAAGAAGGGAAGGATCCCCTTGACTGTGGATCGTATCGACCTATCTCCCTCCTAAACACAGATGCCAAGGTATTTGCTAAGGTCCTGGCCAACAGACTTAAGCAAGCTATACAGGAAATAGTTGAACCAGACCAAACTGGATTTATGCCTAATAGATCTACCGATGTGAATGTTCGAAGACTATTTACAAATTTGCATGCAACTCATAGTAACCAGGGCTCACGAGTGGTAGTATCATTAGATGCGGCTAAAGCGTTTGACTCTATAGAATGGCCATACCTTTGGGAAATCCTGAGGAGATTTGGCTTGGGGGACCAATTCATTGGATGGGTGCGACTATTATACAAACAGCCGATAGCGAAAGTCAACGCTAATGGCTATCTATCAGCTGCACTCAACCTACATAGGGGCACCCGACAGGGATGCCCATTATCACCATTCCTTTTTGCCCTGGCAGTGGAGCCTCTGGCAATCCTGGTCCGCCAAGCAAATAATATCACAGGTCTCCGCCTGGGGAGAGTGGAAGAACACATCTCTCTATATGCAGATGACATACTGTTGTATCTGGATAACCCAGGCAACTCCCTGCAGGCTGTCCTGGATATAGTGGACCACTTTGGGCGATTTTCAGGACTAAAAATCAATTGGGGAAAATCAAGCATACTCGCTATTGACGCCAACATTAATCCCGACCTATTTCCTCCCACCCCTCTGGTCTGGGTGGATTCCTTCAAATACCTTGGCATTGTGATACATAGAAATCTAGACGCCTTTATACCCTCTAATCTTGAACCAATTCTCTCCACTATGAAAGATAAGCTAAAAGTGTGAGCTAACCTACCCATTTCTATCTGGGGCCGAATCAATCTTCTAAAAATGATATTTCTCCCTAAATTCCTCTACATCTTCCACAATTCCCCTGTTCTCATCCCCCGGACCTTCTTTGTCTCTATTGATATGGCCCAAACAGCGTTTCTCTGCGCGAACAAGCCCCCCAGGTTTGCTAGAGCCAAACTGCGGGCACCTGTTAGCGAAGGGGGATTGGGCCTCCCGCAGTGGTATTTCTACTCATTGGCTGCTCAGATTTACTATATACACTGGTGGCTTAATCCAGATCCATATAATCCAAATTTCCCATTGCAGGCCACTTTGGCGAGCTCAATAGAGTCCCTCTCATATATCCCATTCCGCAAATCTTCCGATCTACACACCACCCACCCAATTATAATCACCCCATACAAAGCATGGGTGGCAGCACTTAAAGTTTGCAATCTAGCATTACCTCTTCTGTCGCCCCAACTACCCCTATGGGGAAATTCCTTACTCCCACACTTGAAGCACATAGCAGAATACAAAATATGGCCACAATGGGGCCTACGTACACTAGGGGACTTGGTTACGGATGGAGCGATACGCCCTAGGGCTGAAATTAAACATGTCCAAACCCAGGAGCCTCTTCCCTGGGTTTCCTATTTCCAGCTTAGACAGGCCACCACTACCCAATTTCAAGGCAACGCCATGGATCTCACAACCTCTAAAATAGAAGCAGCCCTTAGAGCCCCCACCGCCAAAAAACTTGTCACCAGGCTGTACTCGCTTCTCCTAGCTACTATTAAACCTCCATTTCATGCAGCGGGTGCAGCCTGGAGCAGAGACATCCCGGGGCTAGAGGACGAAGATTGGGAAGAAGCGACTGCTAGGGCCTATGACTACCTCGTCTCAACCAGAGATAGACTAATCCAGTTCAAGATCCTACATAGACTCCACTTAACCCCAAATAGGCTGTTCCGTATGAACCGACGGGACTCAGAGGCATCTTATCTACATCTTATCTGGTCATGCCCCCGAATCCAAGCCTTCTGGTCTCAGGTTCTCAACTATATCCAGGATAAAATTGCACTGCCTCAATTATTAACTCCTCAGGTATGCATTCTCGGTGTAATAGATGAGGTCACCCCTAGGGCGGCCATGAGAATACTCTTTCGTACATTACTGTTCTATGCCAGGAAATGTATCCTCCTGAATTGGATGTCCCCCCTCTCCCCCACAGTTAATGGCTGGTTGAACTTGATTAAAGCAACACTCCCCCTAATACAACTCACCTACACTGCAAGAGGATGTCCCCAGAAGTATGATCTAGTGTGGCGAGATTGGCTAGAAGCCATAGAGGAGCCGTAGGATAAAGGGGGATAAGCTAACAGTGACAGAACTAGCTGCACCACCTATTCAAGGGATTTAGGACTAACAGCATCAGAACCTTTCTGAAATAGAGTGTATACAAATGTACAGGACTCAAATGTATTCAATATGTAAGCTGTGCTATAATGTTTGTAAGAAGATGGAACCGCAAACCATATAATGTTTGTTTATTTGTTGTTATAAAATGCAAAATAAAAACCTTTTAAAAAAAAAAGAAATGCATAGCTCCACCATAAATAGCAAACATGGATGACTACAGTATATGAATCCATATATATTTTGCAAAGTGTAAATGCCCTACAGTCCTGTCTATTGTTATCTATACTTATGTATCTACCTACTGTAAGATGAAAATAACAGTACAGTTTAACTCATCATAAAAAGAAATTTGAGTGTATGAGCCTTTAGTTTGCATATAAGCTTGTGCAGCTGTCAGACCTGGAAGCCTGCTAGTGCAGAACACAAATAAATCTAGACACAGAATGTATTAGCATTACCACCAAAGCTACCTTTGAACTTAGGAACTAGGATTGTGATAGTGTTGGAGCAAGGCTTTGATTGTCAGTATTGACAATAAGATCAGACAACCTTGGTATTATAAAGCTGTTTATTTTCATGCAACTTCCTTAGAAGGGTTGGTGATTAGGCACACTGCTCAGCAAGGTCACAGAGTTCAGTTATCTAGATATAGTATTCTGTCAAATGTTTTCCACAACCTTGTAGAGGGCAATACATAAGACCAGCCAATACTAAGGTTTCAGGTTTGAGTTGACAAATAAATACTTCCCATCAATCCCATTCATTCATTTTATAAGGAGCATGTAATAGTTCAACTTGATACATACATGATGCATATATGGAGGGTCAATGTCTGCTAGGAGGTTATGAGGACTTAGGAGGAAGCCGGTATTGTGAAACATACATAATGGGAATTGTATAAGATGGTCTTTGCTCTTTTATTTTGTATAGGCAGGACAGACAAGACTGGACCTAGGATGTATTAACTGGTACTAAGTGAGAAGAGCCAAAAAGGCAGTGCAGCAAAGTTTGGCAGCATGATAATGTGGTTAAAAAGAGATCAAGTCCAGGTTCAGGCCAAGCAGTGTCCAAGCACACAGTAGTAACCAACAGCCAAGAAAACTCTATGTACTTTTTCAGTCCAAATTCTGAATATTTTTTCAATAGTCTCATTCCTTTCCTACTCCTTTTCATCTTTCTCTAACCTCCTTTGCTTCAATGTGCATGGCTCTCATCAGATGAGTGCTGTACATGCCTCCTCCCTTTATAATAAACTTCAGGCCCCCCTTTCTAAGAGGAATTCATAGGTGGAGGGCGTCTTTATTGTATGGGTAGGCTAAGTCTAATTTTACATCAACAGTTTCTTCACCAGCGATTTTCCACTGGCTGAGAAACTGCTGATTCAGTCCCATAGTATAAGTATTGGAAAAAGTTGTAGTTTATCTGTCTGAACACACTGGGAGGAATTTTGTCTAAAAATGCATTACAAGCTGAAATGTTTCCCATATATGGGCTGACTTAAAAGCAACTAACTGATTGGCCCACAGGTAATTTTTCACTTGACAGTCACTCCAGCCTTTATAGATTACATTTTTGGCTAACTAACTACAGTATATTAGAATTTTTTTTATTTTGCACGGGCTATCTATTTACCAAGTTTTTATTTTTTTATACTGAACAATTCCTTTAAAATTAATACTTATTAACAAAATATTGTTCCAACAGTGTTGCTATTGATTATTAAAATTTCTCATTCTGCATATCTATGCAAACAATTATAATAAATTATGGGGGCTAATATATAAACTTCAATCAACCCTGGTACAGCACCACAATCACAATGTAAAATGTACAATCAAAATCGATACACAAATATAAAAGCAATAAACACCAACAGACACCCTCCAACTATTGTACATCTAAAGCTTAAGAGTTAATATTTTTATACTGATATGCTTAGGGGCTGCAACGGGACCTGTTTACCAAAACATCAACGTGTTCTGTACAATAAGCAAATCCTGAAACAGCCTATTAACAACAAATGGAACATCTGCTATCCAGTCCACTAATTTCGACCAAAACAATTGATTCATCTGCGTTTGTTTAATCGCTCCTGAGAATTCTGGCCTTAGCTACTCATCGGAGATAGCTACAAGAAACCAATAGCATAATATGAATATTCTGTGATCAGTGAACTATATAAGCAGCAGCAGCAGCGACTTGAGGACATATTTTAATGAAAGGTAAAAACATGAAGAAAAATTGCACCAGTATTAATTGTATATTTGTATAATACACACACACATGAATAACATGATCAGCTAAAGTTATTTTTAACTTTTTCATTGCTATAGAAAAACCATGTCCTGATTCAGTACCATTTCAAGCTAAGCTTCTCTATTTTGTGAATTCAGTTCTGTGATGTTGTAGGATCATGAAAGGCACATGATTCACAGTAGTTACTAGTTTAGTAATTACAATGTGGCTGTTCAAATAACCCACTAAAAATAGATAATAGAAGTTCTCAGTGATGTCAGTTTTGGATTACTCAGCTGCTTACTGATATTTGCTGCTCCACTCTAACAATGTTCTTTCTCTTCTTGTGACATTTAATTAAAGACAATCTTGGACTCTTTTACAACAGCAAATAGTAAATTACATTACTATTCAGTTGACTACAGTGTGAGCTTCATAAAGTTATGTATACAACCTGACTGTAGGAAGAGGAATCTCGTTTAACACACTTTCTTGCTAGAGAGGGATATTCTCTTAATATACAGTATGTAAAGCTATGTTCAAAACTCACTAATTATAATCATCCATGGCAAACGTGAAATATACATGTATCTGAAATCAACAATACCTGGTTGTGTTTCATAAGGAAAACCTTGGGTGCCAGTTCATTAATACAGGAAAGGCGGAAAATATGCTCTGGACCTTGGACTTTTATTGTACAGCTATGGGACCTGTTATCCAGAATGCTTTGGAACTTCAATAATTTGGATCTACATACTTTACATCCCGCCTGTTAAAATTCTAAAGATTAAGTAAACCCAAGGGGTGGAGCCTGGCAAGCATTACCTCTTCACTTAAAGTGGCAGTCACAGAACTTAAGTCAGAGATCTCAGCTTTGTGGGAGAGCAGATACAAATTAGAAAATGTCTCAGATGAGCTGATTCACTCTAAGATAACGGAGTTGAAGGTATAAGAACACGTCTTTAAGGGAGGAAGTGTCCCGTATAACAATGCTTCAGGAGAATAGAGAAAGGAGGCAAAACCTCAGAATTCGAGAGATTCCTAATACTATTGCAAACCAGGACCTCAAAACATATTTACAGGGCCTCTTCTCTGCAATAAACCTGGACCTCCCGTGAGGCCTGGAGAATGGATAGGGCCCTCAGAGCACGCCCCTGCAAATTCCAACCTCCCAAAAGATGTGGTAGTGAGACTATACTACTTTGAGAGCAAAGAATCCATTACATTGAAACAACGCAGATAGCCACACTACGTGCATCAAGGGGTTAAAATACAAGTGTTTAATGATTTGTCCCTACCCACACTCTCTAAAAGGAGAGCCATGAGGCCTATAACACAGAAGTTAAGGGATAATCAAATCCCATACCGATGGGGATGCCACTTCCGGCTGATAATATAAATGCAAGTTATACACTAAATGGCAGTGTGTTGGGAGTTTCCTTAAATGAGAAGGATCTAGGGGTCTTTGTAGATAACACGTTGTCTAATTCTGGGCAGTGTCATTCTGTGGCTACTAAAGCAAATAAAGTTCTGTCTTGCATAAAAAAGGGCATTAACTCAATGGATGAAAACATAATTATGTCTCTTTATAGGTCCCTGGTGAGGCCGCATCTGGAGTATGCAGTGCAGTTTTGGACTCCAGTCCTTAAGAGGGATATAAATGAGCTGGAGAGAGTGCAGAGACGTGATACTAAATTTTTTTTAGAGAGATGGAAGACTTAAATTATGAGGGTAGACTGTCAAGGTTGGGGTTGTTTTCTCTGGAAAAAAGGCGCTTGCGAGGGGACATGATTACACTTTACAAGTACATTAGAGGACATTATAGACAAATAGCAGGGGACCTTTTTACCCATAAAGTGGATCACCATACCAGAGGCCACCCCTTTAGACTAGAAGAAAAGAACTTTCATTTGAAGCAACGTAGGGGGTTCTTCACAGTCAGGACAGTGAGGTTGTGGAATGCACTGCCGGGTGATGTTGTGATGGCTGATTCAGTTAATTGAATGATTTTTTCGACAGACATAATATCAAACGCTATTGTGATACTAAGCTCTATAGTTAGAATAGGTATGGGTATATAGAATTTAATTAAAAGTAGGAAGGGGTGTGTGTATGGATGCTGGGTTTTCATTTGTAGGGGTTGAACTTGATGGACTTTGTCTTTTTTCAACCCAATTTATCTATGTAACTATGTAACTATGATAGTGAATTGAGTGGGGACCCAGTTCTCCATTTAGGAGAGAGCATCCCAGTTCCTGCAACAGTTGGGCCTTGTCAGAGAGGAGACTCCCTCAGCACCCCAGTCACCTTCACATCAGTATAGGCTCTCCCCAACATGGAGCACGGCATCATCCGTGACACCGACAGTACCAACGATCTCTGCATTCTCCTCCAGTACCACTCACTCCGCAGAGGGCACCCACTAATAACCATTAGAGTTAACATCGGATAAGAGTCCCCTAATAGGAGAACAGAGGATGTCGGGGGTGTCTTCAGGCCATATAAGGCTGGCTGGATCCCATCTTCAGGAATTTTTCCCCTTTTTCCTTTTTTTTTTACCTTCATTTTCAGTTTATAAACATTCTACAACCTAGAACAGCTACTTGGAGAACGATACACATGAAAGTGTAGGATGTGACTACTGTTCTCTCCTCACCTATACCCAATTATTGCTTGGGCCTGCATTCCAACAACACTTGGCCACTCCCCCTTACAACCTGTTTTGAAAGGGAGACAAAGCCAACTGAACTTAAGTTTAAAGTTATTGTTGTTTACTTTGATTTTGAAAGTTTTGACTTTTTACAGGGCACTTCTTAATTTCCAGTGGTGGCATAGGACTATCAAGTGGTTTTCCCCCCTAGGGCAAAAGATGGTGAGATATATGGTTTGTTTACAGGCTGTTCTAAACCCAATGGGTCCGCATCCTGACATGCTGCATTTCTATTTCTATTTACAATGATCAAAATAATATCTTTAAAAGTCAATGGACTAAATTCTCCATTGAAGTGTAACTTCCTTTGTAAAGATCTCAAATCCTCCGGCCCTAGCATAATATTTCTCCAAGAAATGCATCACCGTAAAGTGGACTGCTGGACCAGTGATTATGAGATGCAAAAAGGAAAGGTTGTGGGAACACTCCATGGCTTAATAAAAATGTACTAAAATGCAATGGAAGTGCTACTGATCTTGCCAAATTAACTACAAACATTGCGAAAAAGAAGAAAAATTGATCGATGCACATTCCCTAGTCCCCTGTTATATAAGTAATCTATGCAGATGCATGTATTTACAAAGACAGGGTTTTTTTAGTTACAAAATTATGATCATAAGATTAATAAGCCACCATACCACGTCAAGGTAAGACCCATATGGCAGTCCCTTACCTCTATTTCTTCATATTTCTTCCAATATGAAGAAATGGGAGAAGGCATTGAGCCAACCCATAGATTTAGTCACTTGGTATAACAAAATGCTACAAAAACCCCCATATGTGTTACCTTTAAATAAAACATTTATAAAATACTAATGGGTTGGTACCACACTCCCGCTCTATTACATAAGTGGTTCCCGCAGACAGTCTCACCTCGATGTTGGAGGGGATGTGGCCATGAGGAAACACTATTACATATATTCTGGACATGTCCAGCAATCCAAGCATTCTGGGAGAGTGAGACACTGGCTACACAGAGTGCTAATGTTTGAACCACAAGCAGACCCTTTGATATTCATGCTGGGTAAGAAAATTCCCAAACTGAATAACCCAACCCAAAATCTAGCAAACTCTATCCTCACTGCAGTCAGGTGTGTTATAGCTGAGAAATGGAAAAACAGAAGCAGACTTTTTGGTGAAGGTACATTATATAAGGAGGATGGAACACTTGACAGCACTCAGAAATGACAATATGGACCTCTTCAACAAAGTCTGGAACAATTGGAACATAATCATTAGGGATGTAGCGAACGTCGGAAAAAAAGTTCGCGAACATATTCGCGAACTTGCGTCAAAAATTCGAACGTCGCGAACCCCATAGACTTCAATGGGAAGGCGAATTTTAAAAGCTAGAAAAGACATTTCTGGCCAGAAAAATGATTTTAAAGTTGTTTAAAGGGTGCAACGACCTGGACAGTGGCATGCCAGAGGGGGATCAAGGGCAAATATGTTTCTAAAAAATCCATTGTTGACACAGCGCTGCGTTTTGTGCTGTAAAGGGCAGAAATCACACTACATTTCTAAACCTGTGTAATAAAATGCTTTAAAACGTCCGGCGTCTACATGCCAATCAAGTCGTGTAAAGGTTACAGCCTGTTCACACGCAAAGACGAAACGCGGCGCTTACTGCAACGCAAAAAAACGCAAAGAGCTTTAATGAATGATACCGTCAAGTGAGCAAATGATAGTTGTTAATTACTAGTTGAGCTTGTCACCTCCAGGATGTTCGTCCTGTTGGTGGCAATATTTCTGTAGTGGTGTGTTTAGCAGTCACCGTGCTTGTGCGCACGTGCACGGTCAGGCAGAGGTAATTCAATGTACAGTGAAGTGAACCAAAAAACACTGATTCTGCAGTGTGGGCCCAGTTTTGGTCTACTTTATTGATCACCTGCGGTGACCATAAAAGATGCGATTTTGCCACTGTTGCAGAACCCTGAAAAATTAGGCATGTGTACTTTCCTGAAAAATTATGTTTTTTTTGTCGCAGCCACTGAACCAGAAGGCCAGAAACAATATGCCATATAAATGCTGAAAATATAAAAATTTTTTTGTCGCAGCCACTGCAGCACAGAGGCCAGAAAAAATATGCCATATAAATGCAAACAATATTAATTTTTTTTTGTCGCAGCCACTGCAGCACAGAGGCCAGGAAAAATATGCCATATAAATGCTGAAAATATTCATTTTTTTTTTGTCACAGCCACTGAAGCACAGAGGCCAGAAAAAATATGCCATATAAATGCTGAAAATAGTCATTTATTTTTGTCGCAGCCACTGAAGCACAGAGGCCAGAAACAATATGCCATATAAATGCTGAAAATATTCATTTATTTTTGTCGCAGCCACTGAAGCACAGAGGCCAGAAACAATATGCCATATAAATGCTGAAAATATTCATTTTTTTTTGTCACAGCCGCTGAAGCACAGAGGCCAGAAAAAATATGCCATATAAATGCTGAAAATAGTCATTTATTTTTGTCGCAGCCACTGAAGCACAGAGGCCAGAAAAACTCAGGATTTACCTGGATTCAAATTAAACCAGTAGGGTTTGCACCCTAGTTTGTAACGGTGGTGGAGGGAGGAGGACGCTAAAGGACAGCTGTGCGTGGAGTCATGAGGCGTGCAGAGAAGGACAGCTGCATGGGGAGTCAGAAACTCAGAACAAGTCTTCCGGCGTGCAGTAACCCTCCGAGATCCACCCCTCATTCATTTTAATAAAGGTCAGGTAATCCACACTTTTGTGACCTAGGCGAGTTCTCTTCTCAGTTACAATCCCTCCTGCTGCACTGAAGGTCCTTTCTGAGAGGACACTTGAGGCGGGGCAAGACAAGAGGTTCATGGCAAATTGTGACAGCTCTGGCCACAGATCAAGCCTGCGCACCCAGTAGTCCAGGGGTTCATCGCTCCTCAGAGTGTCGATATCTGCAGTTAATGCCAGGTAGTCCGCTACCTGCCGGTCGAGGCGTTCTTTGAGGGTGGATCCAGAAGGGTTCTGGCGCTGCCTTGGACAAAAAAACATTTGCATGTCTGACGTTACAGAGTGGCCAAAGTGCTTTGTCCTTGCAGGTGCGCTCGTGGCAGGATTACTGGCACCTCTGCCCCTGGAATGTTGATGAGTTCCTGAAGTGACATCACCCTTAAAAGCATTGTACAACATGTTTTGCAGGCTGGTTTGTAAATGCAGCATCCTTTCAGACTTGTGGTATGTTGGTAACATTTCTGCCACTTTATGCTTGTACCGAGGGTCTAGTAGAGTCGCGACCCAGTACAGGTCCTTCTCCTTAAGCCTCTTGATACGGGGGTCCTTCAACAGGCATGACAGCATGAAAGACCCCATTCTCACAAGGTTGGATGCAGAGGTATCCATCTCCGCTTCCTCGTTATCAAGGACTGCATCATCCACGGTCTCCTCCCCCCAGCCACGTACAAGACCAGGGGTCCCCAAAAGGTCACCACTAGCCCCCTGTGAAGCCTGCTCCTGTTGGTCCTCCTCCTCCACAAAGCCACCTTCCTCCTCTGACTCCACTTCTGACACCTCTCCCTGCGTTGCAGCAGGTGCCTGGGTTCGTTCTGGTGATTCCGACCAGAAATCGTGCGCTTCCTGCTCCTCGTCACGCTGGTCTACAGCCTCATCTGTCACTCGTCGCACGGCACGCTCCAGGAAGAAAGCAAAGGGTATTAGGTCGCTGATGGTGCCTTCGGTGCGACTGACCATATTTGTAACCTCTTCAAAAGGGCGCATGAGCCTGCAGGCATCGCGCATAAGCACCCAGTAACGGGGGAAAAAAATCCCCAGCTCTGCAGATCCAGTCCTACCACCCAGTTCAAACAGGTATTCGTTGACGGCTCTTTGTTGTTGCAGCAGACGTTCCAACATGAGGAGCGTTGAATTCCAGCGAGTCTGGCTGTCGCAAATCAAACGCCTGACTGGCATGTTGTACCGCTGCTGAATGTCAGCAAGGCGTGCCATGGCTGTATAGGAACGTCTGAAATGGGCCGACACCTTCCTGGACTGCCTGAGAACGTCCTGGAATCCTGGGTACTTTGAGACAAAACGTTGGACTATTAAATTCAGAACATGTGCCATGCAGGGCACATGTGTTAAATTGCCCAGTCTCAGTGCTGCCAACAGATTGCTTCCATTGTCACACACCACTTTTCCGATCTTCAGTTGGTGTGGGGTCAGCCACCGATCGGCCTGTGACTGCAGAGATGACAGGAGTACAGATCCGGTATGGTTTCTGCTTTCCAGGCACGTCATCCCCAAGACAGCATGACAACGGCGTACCTGGCACGTCGAATAGCCTAGGGGGAGCTGGGGGTGCACAGGTGTGGAGGAGGAGGACCCAGCAGCAGAGGAGGAAGAAGAGGAAGAAGAGGAGGTAGAGAGCGAAGGAGGAGTAGAGGTGGTGGCAGAACCGCGTGCAATCCGTGGTGGTGACACCAACTCCACTGTCGTTGTTGAGCCACACATTCCCTGCTTCCCAGCCATTACCAAGTTCACCCAGTGGGCAGTGTAGGTGACATACCTGCCCTGACCATGCTTGGAGGACCATGCGTCAGTAGTCATATGGACCTTTGGCCCAACACTAAGTGACAGAGATGCGGTGACTTGGCTCTGCACATGGTGGTACAGGTGTGGTATTCCCTTTTTTGAAAAAAAATTGCGGCTGGGTACCTTCCACTGCGGTGTCCCAATTGCTACAAATTTGCGGAAGGCCTCAGAGTCCACCAGCTGGTATGGTAAAAGCTGGCGGGCTAAGAGTGCAGACAAGCCAGCTGTCAGACGCCGGGCAAGGGGGTGACTCGCAGACATTGTCTTCTTACGCTCAAACATGGCCCTCACAGAAACTTGGCTGGGGGCAGATGACTGGGAATGGGAACTGGTGGTCAAGGTGGAAGGCGGAGTGGAGGGTGGTTCAGACGGGTCAAGGACAGCAGAGGTAGAGCAGTAAGATGCTGGACCAGAAGGAGGGTGGCTTTTAGTTTGCCTGTTGCCTTTGAGGTGTTGCTCCCAAAGTGCTTTGTGCTTGCCGTTCATGTGCCTTCGCATAGAAGTTGTACCTATGTGGCTGTTGGGCTTCCCAAGACTCAGTTTCTGACTGCACTCATTGCAAATTACAACGCTTTTGTCAGAGGCACACACATTAAAAAAATCCCACACTGCTGACCTTTTTGAAGCTGGCAATCTGGCGGTAACAGTAGAAGTTGGCGGCGTTGGCGGCAATGGCGGGTGCGTTGGCCGGCTGACCACAGGTGCCGATACATGTTGTTGCCCTACTGTTCCCTGCGAGCTGTCCTCCCTGCTTCTTCCAAGTCTTATTCTCCTCCTGCCTCTCTGACTCTCCGTCTCTCCATCTGAACTATCCTCCTCTTGCTCTCTTCTACTGGGCACCCACAAAACATCAATCTCCTCATCATCATTCTCCTCAGATGCATCAATTTCTTCTGACAGCTCACAGAAGGAAGCAGCAGCGGGGACCTCCTCATCACTCATTATGTCCATCTCTGTTGTGTTCTCTGCCAGAATTAAATCTGGTGTAACGTCCTCATCTCCTTCATCTTCTTCTGCCAATAATGGTTGCGCATCACTCAGTTCAAGAAACTCATGTGAAAATAACTCCTCTGACTCCAGTGAAGAAGGGGCGCCGGTGGTGGAGGAAGTGTTACGTGGGGTGGCCATAGCAGTGGAGGATGAGGATGTTGTGGTAAAGTTAGAAACGGTAGAGGATGGGGTGTGCTGTGTAAGCCAGTCAACTACCTCTTCAGCATTTTGGGAGTTCAGGGTCATTGCCTTTTTAAAACTGGGCAATTTCCTAGGGCCACAGGATAGCATAGCAGCACGGCCCCTAGTGCCTCTGCGTGGCGGCCTGCCTTTGCCTGGCATTATTTTTAAAACAACAACAACAACTCAGGTGGTGTTTCTGGAGACGGTATTATTATTGATATTTAGACAGAATGTGAACAAGCTCACACAGCTAGATGGCCGTTGTTTGAAAATGAAGAACACACTGGGCAAACAATGCCTACAAGGTCAACGTATACACTACTACAGCAGTGGATACGGAATATATTATTGCTGCTTGAAAAACGTCACTCAGGCGGTGTTTCTGGAGACGGTATTATAATTGATATTTAGACAGAATGTGAACAAGCTCACACAGCTAGATGGCCGTTGTTTGAAAATGAAGAACACACTGGGCAAACAATGCCTACAAGGTCAACGTATACACTACTACAGCAGTGGATACGGAATATATTATTGCTGCTTGAAAAACGTCACTCAGGCGGTGTTTCTGGAGACGGTATTATTATTGATATTTAGACAGAATGTGAAAAAGCTCACACAGCTAGATGGCCGTTGTTTGAAAATGAAGAACACACTGGGCAAACAATGCCTACAAGGTCAACGTATACACTACTACAGCAGTGGATACGGAATATATTATTGCTGCTTGAAAAACGTCACTCAGGTGGTGTTTCTGGAGACGGTATTATTATTGATATTTAGACAGAATGTGAACAAGCTCACACAGCTAGATGGCCGTTGTTTGAAAATGAAGAACACACTGGGCAAACAATGCCTACAAGGTCAACGTATACACTACTACAGCAGTGGATACGGAATATATTATTGCTGCTTGAAAAACGTCACTCAGGCGGTGTTTCTGGAGACGGTATTATTATTGATATTTAGACAGAATGTGAAAAAGCTCACACAGCTAGATGGCCGTTGTTTGAAAATGAAGAACACACTGGGCAAACAATGCCTACAAGGTCAACGTATACACTACTACAGCAGTGGATACGGAATATATTATTGCTGCTTGAAAAACGTCACTCAGGTGGTGTTTCTGGAGACGGTATTATTATTGATATTTAGACAGAATGTGAACAAGCTCACACAGCTAGATGGCCGTTGTTTGAAAATGAAGAACACACTGGGCAAACAATGCCTACAAGGTCAACGTATACACTACTACAGCAGTGGATACGGAATATATTATTGCTGCTTGAAAAACGTCACTCAGGCGGTGTTTCTGGAGACGGTATTATTATTGATATTTAGACAGAATGTGAAAAAGCTCACACAGCTAGATGGCCGTTGTTTGAAAATGAAGAACACACTGGGCAAACAATGCCTACAAGGTCAACGTATACACTACTACAGCAGTGGATACGGAATATATTATTGCTGCTTGAAAAACGTCACTCAGGTGGTGTTTCTGGAGACGGTATTATTATTGATATTTAGACAGAATGTGAACAAGCTCACACAGCTAGATGGCCGTTGTTTGAAAATGAAGAACACACTGGGCAAACAATGCCTACAAGGTCAACGTATACACTACTACAGCAGTGGATACGGAATATATTATTGCTGCTTGAAAAACGTCACTCAGGTGGTGTTTCTGGAGACGGTATTATTATTGATATTTAGACAGAATGTGAAAAAGCTCACACAGCTAGATGGCCGTTGTTTGAAGAACACACTGGGCAAATAATGCCTGCAAGTGCACTACTATTGGTGCACTACTATGAAGAACAGCAAACAGCACTGTACACGTTAAAGAACAGTAAGATAAGTAAAATAAAAAAAAAATTATATGTATATTAAAAAAAAAAAAATTCTCGGGTTGGTGCTGCTGAACTACTAGGAGCAGCACAGTAGCACACCAGTCCCACTCCCCAACACTGCTAGACTAATAGCACTGGGCTCTTATAGTAGCAACTAGCAAAGTAAAAAAACAAAAAAGAAAATAAAAGCAGTCCTTACAAGGACTATTGGGTTATTACAGCAGTCAGCAGATGAGATCAGAAGAGATCAGTGCCCACAGCAGGCAGCTACATACAGAGCACTGCAGTAGAAGGTAGATTACTAGCCAGCAAAGCTACCTAACCTAAAATGTCCCTCAAATCCCTGCAGACTTCTGTCCCTCCAATACAGAGCAGTATCAAGTAGATTACTAGCCAGCAAACTTACTATCAACTGTCCCTCAAATCAGTGAAATCACTAACAGCTCTCTCCCTACACTAGCTCTTCCAAGCACACACAGGCAGAATGAAAAAACGCTGCAGGGCTTCAGTTTATATATGGAAGGGGAGTGGTCCAGGGGGTGTGGGGGTGGTCCAGGAGGGAGAGCTTCCTGATTGGCTGCCATGTATCTGCTGGTCTGGGGTGAGAGGGCAAAAAAAAGCGCCAGGTAAGGCGAACCCAAAATGGCGAACGTCGCGCGACGTTCGCGAACATTCGGCGAGCGCGAACACCCGATGTTCGCGCAAACAAGTTCGCCGGCGAACAGTCCGCGACATCCCTAATAATCAGTGAGGTGGGAACGATCTAAACAAGATGCTATTGAAGTACAGGACTATATACTGTATCTTGCACCCAGGTCCTAAAAACATGTCTTCTGTTACGCTGTCATACTATTAGAGGTGACCCATGCCAAAATGCTAGAAATGTAAGGTACACTCCATGCCCGAGGGGAATGATGGGAAGAAAGCCACTGAGACTAATACCTGAGCCCTAACTATATTCAACAATTGTATTCATAGCTATGATTTGCGGCATGTTAGAAGCATCTCTTTATTTGCCACCTTCAGAAACCTTCAGAAACAGTGTTAAAGCAATGTGTCCAAATGGTTAGCATAGTTTTATATGTTAATTTTGAATCACACTTGAGCTCACTTTTCATTTCTGTTTTCTTTTTTGCTTACTATTAAAAAAAAATACAAAATCTCAATAAAAAGAAAGTTATAAAAAAAAAATTAAGTTAATCCAAAAAGATTGTTTTGCCTCTAATAAGAATGAATTATATCTTAGTTGGGGTCAAGTACAAGGTAACATTTTGATATTACTATTACAGTACTTGATTAAAATGGAGATGATCTTCCCTTAGTTTGGAGCTTTATGGATAATGGGTTTCCAAATAACCGGCCCCTTACCTGTACATTTAATAGTAAGAATGACTGATGATTCCAGATGCTACATCTAATAGGCTTTCTTAATATAAATGCATAATTGATAAAAATAAGTTCAAATTGCTTCACTCTGATTATCTAGTGGTTATTGTTCATCCATGTAGTGTAAATGAAAAATGTAGGAACATTTATGATTAGTTGACATCAGTAACTTTGTGGTATTATATACATTTTACTGCACCACAATGTAAAAAAACTGGGGATCCATCTGAATACACAAAAGAACATTATAAAATCTAATTTTAAATAATTTAGGAAAAAAATTCATATTAGATTAACATCATCTTGTGAAAATGTAATAAAAAGTAATATATATGCATGCTGAATATTCTTTCTACATCACTCTTAGTTTACTAAGGTCCATGATATTTCCTGGCACAAAAATTACCTCAATAAAAGCAGTTAAAGTAAATGTGAAATGATGTTAATCAAAAATACTACTCTTGTTTTGTTTTCGGAAACAGTATATACATGCTACAAGCACTGTGGAGAACAAAAACCAACTTCTTTTGCTTGAACCATAAGAGTTTCAAAAAAGATATTTCTGTGATATTGTCTATATATCACATAATCTGTGTATCCCATGAAACTGTTATTGCACGTATTCTTTCAGCCCCCATTAGTCACTTTCATTTGCACAGTTTCATGGTCTTCACCCTTCTTTGACATGAACTTTTCAAGTTTTAATTTCACATACTTTATTTGAACAGGATCTGGCCTGACATACCTGGTGCAGTAGCTGATACTTATTCATAGGCAAGTACACTGCTAAAGACTGAGAAGACTGGCTAAAATAATTACAAAGATATGAACAAAAGTAGAGAAGATTGTAAGCATTGGTGTAACAATACTGTAAATGATCATTGAATGACAAGTAGCAATAATATACAAGTAAGACTAATACATATAAATATATACATATAAATGTATCACCATATACAATGTATATGTATAATTAAAAAGCAACTGTAAAGGGTGCCTTTAATCTTTGTTCCCACAGATGTCCTTTATATCCCTGCCATGCTGTAAGGAGCACTCACCAGAGCTCTCACCGGCGCCTCTGTCCATGGCGGCGTCCTTCCCAAGATGGCGGCACCCAGGGGGAACCACAAGGTCGTTGGACGCAAGCGCGTCAATCTGGACGCCAGTGCAACAATCTGGACGCAGCGTCATGCATGACACATGACATCATCAAGCAGGTTGTGGCACAAAAATTTGTCTATAAAAGGATGCCAGAGGATTCAGGCAATGCCCGATTATAGGTTCAACTCTCTTGTGTTCCTGGGAGAGACTATTGTTATTCTGAATTTCTGATCTTGACCTTGCCTGTATCCCGATTACAAAACTTCGCTGCCTGAACTGTCCTTTTGCCTGGATTGACGACTCTTCTTCTTGACCTCTTCTGTACCGCGAACTGTGTTTATATCTGCAAAACTTCCTCCTTGGTCCGCAACTGCAAACTGTGTCTTCGGGCCCTGACAGTATAATCGGGACATGGACCCATCTAACCTCAACCGGACTTCGGAAGAGCATTCCTTGGTCTGGCTTCGAGCATGGAATCCTATGAGGCACAGTAGGCCATATCTCATAAACTGTCTGTCAATACTCCAGCCGCCGCTGTTGCAGTGATTCCACCAGCGGTGCCGTCATCTGCTCTTGCTCCGGAGTCCAAGGTCCTAACTCTTCCACTCTACAGCAGAGATCCCCAGGTCTGAGCTTTGTAAACCAGTGCCAGATTCAATTCGAGCTCCAACCGTCGCAGTACGTCTCCGAGAGAGCTAAGGTGGGGTACGTAATTATTCGTCTTCAAGGAAAAGCACTGTAATGGGCATCCCCCTTATGGGAGAAAAATTCTCCACTCTACGAATTGGAATAATGGGGACTTCTACCAGGGACTTTCTACACGTCTCAAAGACGATTTGGTTTCCTGTGATCTCCCGGAGCAATTGGAAGACCTCATTACACTGGTCATTAAGATCGACACCAGAGAGAGAAGCAAGAGATTTCAGCCCTTGTTGGCTCCTCGGTTCCAGAGACCGTTTCTTCCTTCACCTGCTCCTACCCCTTCTACTCCTTATTCTTCTGAGGAACCCATGCAAATTGGGGGAGCCCACTTGTCCAAAGAAGAGAAGTTACACAGACGTACAGCCAGATTGTGTCTGTATTGTGGAGGCAATGCTCACTTTGCCTACGATTGTGCGGTGAAGCAGGAAACTTCTGCGCCTAGGTAGGTTTGGGGAGACTCATCTGGATGGAATTGATCCTTTTAACCCCACAAATCCTAACCGGTTTATGCTTCCTATACAGCTTCAAGTCACCTCCAAGAAGATCACGGCTCAAGCCTTTCTGGATTCCGGGGCAGCAGGAAACTTCCTGGACCGGTCGTTCTGTCATTCTGCATGACATCCCTCTACACCCACTGTAAATCACTCTCCGGGTCTTGGCAATCAACGAAAGACCTCTATACACGGCTTTCATCTCCCATGTCACACAGGAACTTTCCATTTTGATTCGGGCACTGCATGTGGAGAGTCTTTCTTTTCTGATTATTAATTGCCCTTCCACACCTGTAGTCCTGGGGTTGCCCTGGCTCTGTCTCCACAATCCCACCATTAATTGGGTTGGAAGCCAGATCTCCCATTGGAGCTCTTACTGCCAGCAAAATTGTTTACCAGCCAATGCAGTTCAGAAGTTGTCTTGTGCATCAATAAATCTTCATTCTCTTCCCCTGGCATATCAGGACATCTGTGATGTGTTTTGTAAAAGGTCTGCAGAGACCCTACCCCCTCATCGACCCTACGATTGCCCCGTTGATCTACTCCCCAGTACCATGCCTCTTTGTGGTTGTACATATCCTAAAGAAACTAAAGCTATCAAGGACTATATACAAGAGAACCTCCAGTGTGGCTTCATTCATCCTTCCTCTTCTCCAGCTGGGGCCGGCTTCTTCTTCGTGGAGAAAAAAGATGGCAGCCTACGACCATGTATCGACTACCGGGGCCATAATAAATTCACTGCTAAGAATTGATTTGAGTAAGTGCTGGAATAAGCTCAGTAGCACAGTGTTTAAGCAGCCAAGAAGGTATAGGGTCAAGAGCAAGTTGTGAATGGGGAAAACAAGAAAAGCTTGGAGACCTCAGATATTGTCACCAGAGGAAAGGAATTAAGACATACAGAAGGGGGCTTAGGAAGAGGAACTGGTTTGCATTCATAGAGGTAGGAATCTGATTGCGGATGGACACCTGAGAAGAGTGTGTCAGGTGGACCGATACTATTGATGAGGGCTGGAGAAGGGCATTGAATATAGAAAATAGGCATTGTGGGTTTCAGGCCCGTAGTTCTGCCAAATGCCAGAGGGGCTGCTCTAAGATGCCATAGACACTCACTATTTAGTGGGCTGGTGGAGAGCTGTTTGGGCCTCTTTGTGGCCTGTTGGGGCCTCTGGGTACCTGAAATGCCAGGGCCTATTTTGATACTCAGTCCAGACCTGGTGGGTTGAACTTGTGATTGTTTATAAGGGTACTGTAGTACTCTTGCTTAACTTTTGACAAAACAGAAATGAGGCATGACAGTATACATTTATAATGAATAAAGTCTGCTTGCTTATGGGATTTCTTCCACATTATCTTGTACAGGGGTAGGAATCTGGTTTGTGAATTCAGCCAGGGGCCTGAGTTTTGAGCATGAGTAGGCTTAGCCTGTAAGGGGGCAAATGAGCCAATGGTGGAGGATAATATGTGAATATACTCACCAGGGTATCAGGATCAGATATCTCCCTAAAGGAGGAGAGACTGGACCTAAAAGACTGAGCTAAGGCAGGGAGGTCAATGTCACATTTGTTCCGAGTTAAGACAGTGTGGGAAGGAGCAGATGAGGAAGGAGAGTGAGAGATGGAAAATGTAATGGTGATCGGAAAGGGGGGAAGGGGTCACTGTTTAAACCAGAGAGAGATAGCTTTTTAGTAAAAAATAGATCCAGAAAACGGCCATCCTTATGAGTAGGGGTGTTTGTCCACTGCTGGAGCTCAAAAGAGGTGATTAGTCTGAGAAGACCAGAGGGCCAGGGTTGTGAAGCATCATAAAAAATATGGACGTTAAAATCCCCAAAAAAATTTTTTGTATTCTTAAGGTATTGTGATCTGAATTATTGGAAAAAATGCCTTATCCAGCAAACCTTATGTTCCAATATGTACAGATAATAAATCCTATGACTATATTAAGTAGTTCATTAAATACATTTCAAAATCCTTTCAATTTGAGGTTTTGATTTTTCATCAGCTAAGTTATTTCACAAAGGTAACTCAACTGCTTTATTTCTCAGTTGATATGGCAACTGTGTGATGAAAAGGGCTTTGGAATGTAATTTTCTGAGAAACAACTTAGTTATCTCCGCTATAAAAAGGCATATTGTTTCAGCATCACGTTTTGGTGCCATGCATAGGCAGCCACAGTTTGCCTGGATGTGTATACATTATTTAGGGAAATTTGTGCCACTTTAACTTTTATTTAAGTAGACTGGCTGCAAAGTTTAGTTAGAGTTCAACATTCATAGTATCTTCACAAATTCCATCATTGATTATGGCAATCATGACCTCACACACCACACAGAGAAAATGTCATGATGAATGAATCAGATATTGGCATTTAATTTCAGGCTTAACCTACATCTAATAAGAACACTGCTGGCTTTCAGCTGCTCTAGAAATAGGAAGTTATTTTTCCTTCTCACATATACACTGACTTGGTATTTCTATGTAAAGTATAGTCATCTCATTTGCTAAGTCATTTCCCAGTCATGTGCTTAAAGTATTGATCTGAATCTTGCATCATCTATTCTTGGTTCACCTATTAATGTACAACTTATTGGCCTGGCAGTAGGCATTTTATAAATGTATTTTTTCCCGAAATAAATGATAAAAAAATGTGTCCTACCTTACCTTTTATTTTTTTGGGTGGGAATTGTTTTTATCACTTATACGTACTGTATGTCAGTGGCCCACCAGCAACCAAAAAAAAAAACACTTTGTATTACATAAAGTTTAATAATTATTTATGTGTAAAACTTTGTTTTTTTAACACATGGGTTATATCACATATATCACATGTCACTCTCTTGGCCTTGGAGTGTAGAATTGAGAGCAAGCTCTTTAGAAAAATAATGGAAAAAAATATCATTGATTTTATGATACGCAGCTCCCCCCTCTGGTAACACATGGAAAAGAGTAGAAAAACATTTACATACCCATTTTAGATTCAATAGAATGTACTTTCAAAAAATATATGGGTTTTCTGGGGACAGCATCATTTTTTGCATGCAGCGGAGCTCACAGAGGAAGCCCATACCATGCCAATTCTACCAATCCTGACTGAAATCAGACTGACTGAGGAGGTAAATGATACTGACTTTTCACATTTGCAGGACACTAAAACTAATGGACTGATCTGTCAACATATACGTTGACTAATGATGAAACGGATATCATAGAAAAAGGGTTAGGTTTTATACCTACCTATGAGACTAAAATATTTGATTGGAAGATTGATTTTTTTAAATTCATAAGACGTTTAAAGCTTAAATTGCATTTTGCTACCACTGATGTAAATACAGATATTGATAACTTTATGGATAAGCTTAAACCTAAAAGTGATTTCATTCCTGAGGTCAAATGAGATAATATCTATGTTTGAAGGGGTTGTAATACATGAGGCGGAAAAGCTATGGGACAAACGAAAAATAATTAAACATAATGTAACAAAATGTAACCGTACTGCCCTACCTAATTTGGAAAAAAATGCAAATATTATTATTATTAAAAAGGCAGATAAGGGTGGTGGAATTGTGATCATGAACCGTATTGATTATATAAGTGAAGCACTTAGGCAGCTAAATAATAGTGAACACTACCAAAAATTGGATAGGGCCCCCACTTGGGATATCAAAAAACATATTGATTTGATTCAGGCATACTCACGAAAAATAATAGAGATTTTCTAATCACTGAGCATCCACGTATTCCTGTCTTATATTTATTACAGAAAATACACAAATGTCTGCAAAATCCCCCCGGGAGACCGATTGTATCAGGGATGGGGTCAGTTTTACAACCACTTTCGAAATTTGTTGATGCATTCTTACAAGAGATAGTGAAAAAAATCCCAGAATGTTTAAAGGACACTACTGACTTTTTGTGCAGATTATCGGAATTTACACATGTAGAACCAGAATGGATATTATGTAGCATAAATGTCCAATCATTATATACATCTATTCCACATGATGAGGGCATTCACTACATTGAGGAAGCACTTATTTCCACAAATACAGCCCATTATATGATTTATTTCCTTATTGAACTACTATCATTGGTATTCCGTAAGAATTACTTCCGTTTTGATACTGATTTTTATATACAGACGCAGGGGACGGCTAAGGGAAGTAATCTTGCCCCAAGTTATGCGAATATCTTCATTCACTACATTGAACAAAAGATTATTCTGGGTCATACATATTTCCACAACTTTATTAGATGTTATTTGCAATTTGTGGATGAAATGGAGTGCTGATGAAACCACATTAAAAGAATTCCTTGAACACATTAACACCCAACACAATACAATTAAATTCACGGCTGAATATAATACTGATTATGTGCATTATCTGGATGTGAATTAAAAAATGATCATAAATTGGAAACTGATTTATGTACGAAATCAACAGAGTATAACAACATGTTACATAGGGGTAGTTACCATACCCAAGTACATTAAAAGGAATACCTAAAGGTCAATTTTTAAGGATTAAGCAAATTGCCTCTGATTACCAGAAATACCTAACCAGCAGTAATAACCTTATTGAGAAATTTATTGCGAGGGGTTATGAAAGAGAAAGTCTTGTTCGGATAAAAAAGGAAGTGCTTGGAATAGATAGAGCCATTTTATTACAAGGGAATAAGAAAATGCACACTAACATAAAAAAAGAACGTATACCCTTAGGGGCAGCTGTATCAAGGGTCGAATATCGAGGGTTAATTAACCCTCGATATTCGACTTCCGAATTAAAATCCTTCGACTTCGAATATCGAAGTCGAAGGATTTTGCGCAATTCGCTCGTTATTCGTTATTCGAAGGAATAATCGTTTGATCGAACTATTAAATCCTTCGAATCGAACAATTCGAATGATTTTAATCCATCGATCAAAGGATTATCCTTCGATCAGAAAAACCTTGGAAAGCCTATGGGGACCTTCCCCGAATATTCGAACGATTTTTAGTTCGAATCTTTCGATTCAAAGTCGAAGGTCGAAGTAGCCAATTCGATGGTCGAAGTAGCCAAAAAAAATATTCGAAAACTGAATTTTTTTTCCTCTATTTTCCTCTATTCCTTCACTCGAGCTTAGTGAATGGGCCCCTGTGTGTCCACATATGGTCCAAATAGTAATGAAATACAAAAAGTGGTGTCCAAATATTGGCCTATGTTACAAAGGGACCCAACTCTTAGTAAATTGTGTAAAGAACCACCTATCTTTTCCTACAAGTGAGGCAAGAATCTCGCAAATAAATTGGTGAAGTCAGATATAACACTTCCCAATAAAGGAACACGATTCTTAGTTCCGCCCAAGATTGGAACTTTCCCATGCCTAAATTGCAGTAATTGTAATTCTATCATTAAAGGTGCCTATATAACTCACCCTTTGAAGGGGAATAGGATACCATTGAAACAGTATAGTACCTGCAACTCTGAATGTGTGGTGTATGGACTAAAATGTCCTTGTGGAAAAATATATGTTGGCCAAACAAAAAAGAAAAGTGTGTATACTGATTGGTGAGCACAAACGCTCTATTACTTATTATGACCCGTCTAATATTAAAACACATACTCCTGTGGGCAAACATTTTTTTGAGCATAGACATAATAGTACTAGCCTAAGAGAGCTTACACTAGAAGAAATTAAACTGCCACTATGCGGACGAACGATTGTTAGTTCGAATTGTTCAAATCGAAGTCAAAGTCGTAGGTCGAAGTAGCCTATTCGATGGTCGAAGTACCCAAAAAAAACCTTCGAAATTCTAAGTTTTTTTACTTCGGATCCTTCACTCGAGCTTAGTAAATGTGCCCCTTAAACTGTTTTGAAAACCCTTTATGTGAAACTGGATTGAATATTGCAGAACGTTTTATACTTTTTATATACAGTGTAACTATTTATACGAATACTGAAATTTTAAATGTTGATACAACAGAATGTAGAATGTGACAGAATAAGGATACTTTCATATACTTTATATTGTAACTGTCCATGTAATTGTGGTTTTGAAATGATACAATTGTATTCATATGGCTTGGTGCATTACCTGAGTAGGCCACAAGATGATAGTACTCTGTTAAGTATATGGTAATTATGCCTGGCCACTAGCTGGAGCTGGCACACGTATTGTTGGTGTAAATGGGGTAATAAATAACACACTTGTTACAAGCACCTGATGAAGGATATTTATATCTGAAACATGTTGTGAAATAAAGTACACTGAAATTACCGTGGGTCTCCAGAGTTCATTTTAAGATGTTTCCTGGTATAATCCTATCATTAGTGGAATTTTTGGCTTTGAAATAAAAAAGTATGCAGTTTTCTGGTTTCTGGTCAGTGTTATGGAAATTTGGTAGTACACTGCTGCTATTTTCTTGACCCATACAAGTGAGAAATCTGAAAAAACATTCATATTTGGTATTTTGCATGTTTGGGAGACGTGGCTTACAGAAAATTTGGGGGATTTAATAATAAATAAATATATATATATATATATATATATATATATATATATATATATATATATATATATATATATATATATATATATGCAGTACAGTACATATAAACCAAGCAAACACAAATGGGGAATCTAATTAAAGTAAATAATGGAAAACTATTTGCTATCCACAATGCTTGGGACCTGGGGTTTTCCGGATAACGGATCTTTCTGTAATTTTAATCTTCATACTTTAAATATATTAGAAAATCATGTAAACATTAAATCAACCCAATAACCTAGTTTTGCTTCCAATAAGGGTTAATTCTATTTTAGTCTGTATCATGTACAAAGAACTGTTTTGTTATTACAGAGATATAGGTCAATTTTTTTTAAAATTTGGATTATTTTGATAAAATGGAGTCTAAGGAAGACAGCCTTTCTGTAATTCAGAACCTTCTGGATAACTGGTTTCCGGATAATGGACTCAAGCTTTTGCCAATCCGGAAACTGTTTTCCACTAACGACAGTGGAAGAAGCGTTGCAAATTTTATAGTTTGCCGCAGTGTGCAGTGAATGTAATAAACGTTCTTACTGAAAAAGTTATGTTTGCTCCAAAACATTACGACACCTTCAAGCATTTCTTAAAAGTGCACAATTAATATTCGCAACGTGCAATTAAAATTTGGAATGCAATAGCCATTTAAGGAAGAATATTAAATTGCGAAATGTGAATTTTTATTCTTATTTGTTTACTTTTTGTGACTTTTATTACATTCCCCAAAAATGTTCAAAGATTATATAGCAGTAAATGCAAATGAAGTGCAAAATTCTTCTGGCAGTGAAACGGTTAATATTTCTACGTCAACATATGTGTCAACTAGTGATGGGCGAATTTATTTGAGAATTCGCAATTTTTTTTGGCGAATCGAAAAAACAAACCAAATTCGCCCATCACTAGTGTCAACATATTGGTTACATTTTTTTACAAAAAATTACTGTCCTGCAAAACTCTTGCGACCAGATGCATTATGTATTTTCCAAAAGTAAACTCTGTCCCCATCCTTAGATAAATGACTTCTCCCCCACCAGCAAACCTCTACAAATAAGTGGATCTAGGTGAAAATCAGCCAGATTAGATTAGGCTTGCTGTGGGTGGTCATCTTAACTCATAGTGATATAACTCTTTTATATTTTAATAGGCACTAACCTATTTCCTGTATTCAGGAATTATTATTGTGCCTTTTTTGCCACGTGCAATTAACACAACTAGCGTCCCTTCTTATACTCAAATTTCAGCAGCACCCCCTTTCCTACCTCACTATGGGGTATATTTAACCCTTTCCCTGCCAGCCGTTTTGTCCTAGATGCGAACATCTACTGCCAAGCAGTTTTTAGATATTTTGCACTCTTTCACTTTAAGGGCCTTTCCTGGGGTGGTCTTTTAGTTAACCCAGGAAAACAATATATTGTTTTTTTCAGGACAACCTGAACTTTCACAATATGCAAGAATTTTGGTGTAATTCTACTTCTCTAAAAAAATATTGGATTCTAAGTGTCAAATAAAATGAAAAAAATCATGTTGCACGAAGAACAATCACATATATCAGAAACATCATTCATTTTATGTACGAGAACACAGCCGATTTAGAAAGGTCTATGTCTCCTGAACGCGACAATACCAAATATATATAGTTTTATGGAGATTTCTCACTTGTATAGCTCAAAATCTAAAAGCAGTACACAACCAAATTTCCAAAGCAACACTCCCCAAACGGCATACTTTTGATTTCAAGGCCAAACATTCCGCTAACAGTAGGTTTACCCTAGAAAACTACCCATTACTAGAAAGAACAGATTCTGGTGAATCAAAAATGGGTAGAAATATCTTTGTACTCCAAACCACCAAGTTGCAATTGTTTCCTAAAGTTATAATGTTTTATAGAAATTGGTGAATTTTTTGAAAAATGACCTCAAAGCTTCCACTCTACAGCAACATATCTCCCACACATCATTAGGTATCAATGTAAAACACCCCAAATATAAAATCCTGGGTCCACTGAACAGTTTGATACCCAATATGAATAGATGTACCCAAGCACGTGGCATAGGAGGCCCCAAAAGGAAGACCCCCCGTTTGTTCTGTAATTTCAGATACTTCAAAATCAACACATTTACATCGTTTTGAGGGGGGCAAATGTAGAAAAAAGTAAGTTCACCCCAGAAAACCATATATTTTCGGAAAGTACACATTGCCACGAATCTAAATTGGGTATGCATGTCTTTGTACTCCAAAGTACCAAGCCGCAAATCATTCCTAAATTTGGTGATTTTGGTGACATTTCCAAAAATCACCTCAAAATATCTACCCTGCAGCATCGTATTACCCACATACTTTTAGGTATCAAGAGAAATCACCCCAAATATGAAAGCCTAGGGTCCTCTGAACAGTTTGATGCCCGATATGTATAGGTGTACCCAAGCACGTGCATACAGGGGCCACAAAAGGAAGACCCCCATATAGTCTGTCATTTCAGGTACTGCAAAATCAACACATTTACATCGTTTTGGGGGGGGCAAAAGTAGAAAACAGTAAGTTCACCCCAGAAAACCATATATTTTCGGAAAGTACACATTCCAACGAATCCAAATTGGGTATGCATGTCTTTCTACGCCAAAGTACCAAGCCGCAAATCATTCCTAAATTTGGTGATTTAGGTGACATTTCCAAAAATCACCTCAAAATATCTACTCTGCAGCATCGTATTACCCACATACTTTTAGGTATCAAGACAAATCACCCCAAATATGAAAGCCTAGGGTCCTCTGAACAGTTTGATGCCCAATATGTATAGGTGTACCCAAGCATGTGGCATATAGGGGCCCTAAAAGGAAGACCCCCATATAGTCTGACATTTCAGGTACTGCAAAATCAACACATTTACATTGTTTTGGGGGGGCAAAAGTAGAAAACAGTAAGTTCACCCCAGAAAACCATATATTTTCGGAAAGTACACATTCCCACGAATTCAAATTGGGTATGCATGTCTTTCTACGCCAAAGTACCAAGCCGCAAATCATTCCTAAATTTGGTGATTTTGGTGACATTTCCAAAAATCACCTCAAAATATCTACCCTGCAGCATCGTATTACCCACATACTTTTAGGTATCAAGAGAAATCACCCCAAATATGAAAGCCTAGGGTCCTTTGAACAGTTTGATGCCCAATATGTATAGGTGTACCCAAGCACGTGGCATACAGGGGCCCCAAAACGAAGACCCCCATATAGTCTGTCATTTCAGGTACTGCAAAATCAACACATTTACATCGTTAGGGGGGGGCAAAAGTAGAAAACAGTAAGTTCACCCCAGAAAACCATATATTTTCGGAAAGTACACATTCCAACGAATCCAAATTGGGTGTGCATGTCTTTCTACGCCAAAGTACCAAGCCGCAAACCATTCCTAAATTTGGTGCTTTAGGTGACATTTCCAAAAATCACCTCAAAATATCTACCCTGCAGCATCGTATTACCCACACACTTTTAGGTATCAAGACAAATCACCCCAAATATGAAAGCCTAGGGTCCTCTGAACAGTTTGATGCCCAATATGTATAGGTGTACCCAAGCATGTGGCATATAGGGGCCCTAAAATGAAGACCCCCATATAGTCTGACATTTCAGGTACTGCAAAATCAACACATTTACATTGTTTTGGGGGGCCAAAAGTAGAAAACAGTAAGTTCACCCCAGAAAACCATATATTTTCGGAAAGTACACATTCCCACGAATTCAAATTGGGTATGCATGTCTTTCTACGCCAAAGTACCAAGCCGCAAATCATTCCTAAATTTGGTGATTTTGATGACATTTCCAAAAATCACCTCAAAATATCTACCCTGCAGCATCGTATTACCAACATACTTTTAGGTATCCAGAGAAATCACCCCAAATATGAAAGCCTAGGGTCCTCTGAACAGTTTGATGCCCGATATGTATAGGTGTACCCAAGCACGTGGCATACAGGGGCCCCAAAAGGAAGACCCCCATATAGTCTGTCATTTCAGGTACTGCAAAATCAACACATTTACATCGTTTTGGGGGGGGGGGGCAAAAGTAGAAAACAGTAAGTTCACCCCAGAAAACCATATATTTTCGGAAAGTACACATTCCAACGAATCCAAATTGGGTATGCATGTCTTTCTACGCCAAAGTACCAAGCCGCAAATCATTCCTAAATTTGGTGATTTTGGTGACATTTCCAAAAATCACCTCAAAATATCTACTCTGCAGCATCGTATTACCCACATACTTTTAGGTATCAAGAGAAATCACCCCAAATATGAAAGCCTAGGGTCCTCTGAACAGTTTGATGCCCAATATGTATAGGTGTACCCAAGCACGTGGCATATAGGGGCCCCAAAATGAAGACCCCCCCTTGTATGTTCTGTCATTTCAGGTACTGCAAAATCAACACATTTACATCGTTTTGGGGGGGGGCAAAGGTAGAAAAAAGTAAGTTCACCCCAGAAAACCATATATTTTCGGAAAGTACACATTCCCACGAATCTAAATTGGGTATGCATGTCTTTCTACTACAAAGTACCAAGCCGCAAACCATTCCTAAATTTGGTGATTTTGGGGACATTTCCAAAAATGACTTCAAAATTTCGACCCTGCAGCATCGTATTACCCACATACAAAATTTTAGGTATCAAGACAAATCACCCCAAATATGAAAGCCTGGGGTCCTCTGAACAGTTTGATGCCCAATATGTATAGGTGTACCCAAGCACGTGGCGTATAGGGGCCCCAAAACGAAGACCCCCATATGGTCTGTCATTTCAGGTACTGCAAAATCAACACATTTACATTGTTTTGAGGGGGGCAAATGTAGAAAATTAAGTTCACCCCAGAAAACCATATATTTTCGGAAAGTACACATTCCCACGGATCTAAATTGGGTATGCATGTCTTTGTACTCCAAAGTACCAAGCCGCAAACCATTCCTAAATTTGGTGATTTTGGGGACATTTCCAAAAATGACTTCAAAATTTCGACCCTGCAGCATTGTATTACCCACATACTTTTAGGTATCAAGACAAATCACCCCAAATATGAAAGCCTGGGGTCCTCTGAACAGTTTGATGCCCAATATGTATAGGTGTACCCAAGCACGTGGCGTATAGGGGCCCCAAAACGAAGACCCCCATATGGTCTGTCATTTCAGGTACTGCAAAATCAACACATTTACATTGTTTTTGGGGGGGGCAAAGGTAGAAAAAAGTAAGTTCACCCCATAAAACCATATATTTTCGGAAAGTACACATTCCTGCAAATCCAAATCGGGTATGGATGTCTTTGTACTCCAAAGTACCAAGCCGCAAACCATTTCTAAATTTGGTGATTTTGGTGACATTTCCAAAAATCACCTCAAAATTTTCACCCTCTAGCATCGTAGTTCCCACATACTTTTAGGTATCAAGAGAAATCACCCCAAATATGAAAGCCTGGGGTCCTCTGAACAGTTTGATGCCCAATA